>NC_092418.1:12560799-12890670 GCF_040894005.1 Engystomops pustulosus
CAGGGGTCAGAGGCCGTGGTCCTGGGCGGGGTGAGACACCACCTGCTGATGAGGGAGCAGGGGAACGCCGCAGAGCTACACTCCCTAGGTTCATGTCTGAAGTTACTGGGACTCGTGGTAGAGCACTGTTGAGGCCAGAACAGTGCGAACAGGTGATGTCGTGGATTGCTGACAATGCTTCGAGCAATTTGTCCACCACCAGTCAGTCTTCCACGCAGTCCACCCATGTCACCGAAATCGCCACTCCTCCAGCTCCTGCACCTCAGCCTCCTCCCCCCCAGTCTGCCCCCTCCCAGGAAAATTTGCCATTTGAACCGGCATACTCTGAGGAACTGTTTTCTGGACCCTTCCCACAGTCACAAACCACTTGTCCGGTTGCTGCTGAGCAATTTTCCGATGCCCAGGTTTTCCACCAGTCACAGTCTGTGGGTGATGATGACCTTCTTGACGTAGTGGAAGCGTGTAAAGAGGTGTCCGACGATGAGGAGACACGGTTGTCAGACAGTGGGGAAGTTGTTGTCAGGGCAGGAAGTCCGAGGGGGGAGCAGACTGAGGGATCGGAGGATGATGAGGTGACAGACCCAAGCTGGGTTGAGAGGCCGGGTGAACACAGTGCTTCTGAGACGGAGGAGAGTCCTCGACCAGAACAGGTTGGAAGAGGCAGTGGTGGGGCCAGACGGAGAGGCAGGGCCAGAGCTGGTGCATCAGCGCCAAATGTGTCAACTAGTGAAGCTCCCGTGGCGAGGGCTCTTGCGGCGAGGGCTAGATCTTCAGAAGTCTGGAGGTTCTTTAAGGAAACACCGGATGACCGACGGACTGTGGTGTGCAACATTTGCCAAACCAGGCTCAGCAGGGGTTCCACCACTACTAGCTTAACTACCACCAGTATGCGCAGGCATATGAATGCTAAGCACCCCACTCAGTGGCAACAAGCCCGTTCACCTCCGGCCGTGCACACCACTGCTCCTTCCCCTGTGTCAGCTGCTAGTCAGCCCCCTGCCCAGGACCCTGCCACAAAAACCCCATCGTCGCCTCCACGATCCTCCACAGCATCCACCAGTGTTCAGCTCTCCATACCCCAGACGCTGGAGCGGAAACGCAAATATAGTGCAACCCACCCGCACGCCCAAGCCCTTAATGTGCACATCTCCAGATTGCTTAGCCTGGAGATGCTGCCCTATAGGCTAGTAGAGACCGAGGCCTTTCGCAACCTCATGGCGGCGGCCGCCCCTCGGTATTCGGTCCCCAGCCGCCACTACTTTTCCCGATGTGCCGTCCCAGCCCTGCACCAGCACGTGTCAGACAACATCATCCGTGCCCTGACCAACGCCGTTTCTGACAAGGTCCACCTGACCACGGACACGTGGACGAGTGCTGCCGGGCAGGGCCACTATATATCGCTGACGGCACATTGGGTTAACTTGGTGGAGGCTGGGACCGAGTCTGACCCTGGGGCTGCTCATATACTGCCGACGCCGAGGATTGCGGGGCCTACCTCGGTCCAGGTGTTTCAGGCCTACTATGCCTCCTCCTCCTCCCACCCCTCCTCCACCTCCTCCTCCGAACTACCATCCGTGGGCATGGCGCCATCAGTCGGTAGCTCTAGGCACAGCAGCAGTGCCGTCGCTAAGCGACAGCAGGCGGTGCTCAAACTGCTGAGCCTAGGCGACAAAAGGCACACCGCCCAAGAGCTATTACAGGGCATCACGGCGCAGACTGATCTGTGGCTGGCACCGCTGAACCTCAAGCCGGGAATGGTTGTGTGTGACAACGGCCGTAACCTGGTGGCGGCTCTGCAACTCGGCAGACTGACACATGTGCCATGCCTGGCCCATGTGTTAAATCTGATAGTTCAGCGTTTCCTCAAGACATACCCCAATCTGTCTGATTTGCTCACGAAGGTGCGCCGCATCTGTGCGCATTTCAGGAAGTCCAGCCCAGATGCTGCCACTCTCAGGGCAGCGCAGCGCCGCCTCCAACTGCCCGCTCACCGACTGTTGTGCGACGTGCCCACGAGGTGGAATTCAACACTGACCATGTTATCCAGAGTTTACCAGCAGCGCAGAGCGATTGTAGACTGCCAGATGTCAACTTCCACCAGAACTGGTAGTCAGGTCAGTCAGCTTCCTCAAGTCTACAATGAGGAGTGGACGTGGATGTCTGATATCTGTCAGGTGCTGAGTAACTTTGAGGAGTCAACACAGATGGTCAGTGGCGATGCCGCCATCATCAGCCTCACCATCCCGCTGCTTGGCCTGTTGAAAAACTCTCTGGTCAGCATGAAGTCGGAAGCTTTGCGCTCGTCACAAGAGACAGGGGAAGAATATTCCCTTGTTGATAGCCAAAGCACCCTCAGGTCTGTTTCTCAGCGCATATCGGAGGAGGTGGAGGTGGAGGAGGATGAGGAGGAAGAGGAGGAGAATGTTGGCGAGACACAAGAGGGGAGCATTGATCAGACCTTCACTGTTCAACGTGTATGGGCAGAAGAAGAGGAGTTGGAGGAGTTGGAGGAGGAGGAAATGGACAGTCAGGCCAGTGAGGGGAGTGAATTCTTACGCGTTGGTACTCTGGCGCATATGGCAGATTTCATGCTAGGCTGCCTATCCCGTGACCCTCGCGTTCAAAGAATTTATTCCAGCACCGATTACTGGGTGTTCACTCTCCTGGACCCACGGTACAAGCAAAATCTTCCCACTCTCATCCCTGCAGAGGAAAGGAGTGTGAGAATGCATGAATACCAGCAGGCCCTGGTGCACAAGCTGAAACAGTATTTCCCTTCTGACAGCGCTAGCGGCAGAGTGCGTAGTTCTGCGGGACAAGTAGCGAGGGAGAGTAGGCGAGCAGGCAGCTTGTCCAGCACTGGCAAGGGTACGCTTTACAAGGCTTTTGCCAGCTTTATGTCACCCCAGCAAGACACTGTCACCTGTCCCCAGTCTCGGCAGAGTAGGGCTGATCTTTACAGAAAGATGGTGAGGGAGTACGTAGCTGACCATACCATCGTCCTAAATGATCACACAGCTCCCTACAACTACTGGGTTTCAAAGCTGGACATGTGGCACGAACTGGCGCTGTACGCCTTGGAGGTTCTTGCCTGCCCTGCCGCTAGCGTCTTGTCCGAGCGGGTTTTCAGTGCAGCTGGTGGCATCATCACCGATAAGCGTACACGCCTGTCGACTGACAGCGCTGACAGGCTGACGCTTATTAAAATGAATAAAGGCTGGATTTCTCAGAATTTCCAATCTCCACCAGGTGAAGGAAGCTCAACCTGAATAATTGATCCACTCCTCCTCCTCCTCCTCATTTTCCTCCTTCTCCTCCTCTTTGTACAGTAAAGCAGAGGAAAATGGCTATTTTTTGACAGGGCCCACTGGCTCTTGCTATAGTACTTCATGCATTTAATTTTTCTGGAGGGCCACCTACCCGGTCCTCTGTTTGAAACAATTTTTGTGAGTGCCACATACAGGCACTCAATCTATTCCATTTTTCTGGAGGGCCACCTACCCGGTCCTCTGTTTTAAAAAATTTTAGGGACTGCCACATACAGGCACTCAATCTATTCCATTTTACTGGAGGGCCACCTACCTGCTCCTCTGGTTTGAACAATTTTTGGGACTGCCACATACAGGCACTCAATCTATTCCATTTTACTGCAGGGCCACCTACCTGCTCCTCTGGTTTGAACAATTTTTGGGACAGCCACATACAGGCACTCAATCTATTCCATTTTACTGGAGGGCCACCTACCTGCTCCTCTGGTTTGAAAAATGTTTGGGACTGCCACATACAGGCACTCAATCTATTCCATTTTACTGGAGGGCCACCTACCTGCTCCTCTGGTTTGAAACATTTTTGGGACTGCCACATACAGGCACTCAATCTATTCCATTTTACTGGAGGGCCACCTACCTGCTCCTCTGGTTTGAACAATTTTTGGGACTGCCACATACAGGCACTCAATCTATTCCATTTTACTGCAGGGCCACCTACCTGCTCCTCTGGTTTGAACAATTTTTGGGACTGCCACATACAGGCACTCAATCTATTCCATTTTACTGGAGGGCCACCTACCTGCTCCTCTGGTTTGAAAAATGTTTGGGACTGCCACATACAGGCACTCAATCTATTCCATTTTACTGGAGGGCCACCTACCTGCTCCTCTGGTTTGAAACATTTTTGGGACTGCCACATACAGGCACTCAATCTATTCCATTTTACTGGAGGGCCACCTACCTGCTCCTCTGGTTTGAACAATTTTTGGGACTGCCACATACAGGCACTCAATCTATTCCATTTTACTGGAGGGCCACCTACCTGCTCCTCTGGTTTGAACAATTTGTGGGACTGCCACATACAGGCACTCAATCTATTCCATTTTACTGGAGGGCCACCTACCTGCTCCTCTGGTTTGAAAAATGTTTGGGACTGCCACATACAGGCACTCAATCTATTCCATTTTACTGCAGGGCCACCTACCTGCTCCTCTGGTTTGAAACATTTTTGGGACTGCCACATACAGGCACTCAATCTATTCCATTTTACTGGAGGGCCACCTACCTGCTCCTCTGGTTTGAAAAATGTTTGGGACTGCCACATACAGGCACTCAATCTATTCCATTTTACTGGAGGGCCACCTACCTGCTCCTCTGGTTTGAAACATTTTTGGGACTGCCACATACAGGCACTCAATCTATTCCATTTTACTGGAGGGCCACCTACCTGCTCCTCTGGTTTGAACAATTTTTGGGACTGCCACATACAGGCACTCAATCTATTCCATTTTACTGCAGGGCCACCTACCTGCTCCTCTGGTTTGAACAATTTTTGGGACTGCCACATACAGGCACTCAATCTATTCCATTTTACTGGAGGGCCACCTACCTGCTCCTCTGGTTTGAAAAATGTTTGGGACTGCCACATACAGGCACTCAATCTATTCCATTTTACTGGAGGGCCACCTACCTGCTCCTCTGGTTTGAAACATTTTTGGGACTGCCACATACAAGCACTCAATCTATTCCATTTTACTGGAGGGCCACCTACCTGCTCCTCTGGTTTGAACAATTTTTGGGACTGCCACATACAGGCACTCAATCTATTCCATTTTACTGGAGGGCCACCTACCTGCTCCTCTGGTTTGAACAATTTGTGGGACTGCCACATACAGGCACTCAATCTATTCCATTTTACTGGAGGGCCACCTACCTGCTCCTCTGGTTTGAAAAATGTTTGGGACTGCCACATACAGGCACTCAATCTATTCCATTTTACTGCAGGGCCACCTACCTGCTCCTCTGGTTTGAAACATTTTTGGGACTGCCACATACAGGCACTCAATCTATTCCATTTTACTGGAGGGCCACCTACCTGCTCCTCTGGTTTGAACAATTTTTGGGACTGCCACATACAGGCACTCAATCTATTCCATTTTACTGGAGGGCCACCTACCTGCTCCTCTGGTTTGAAAAATGTTTGGGACTGCCACATACAGGCACTATCCAAATTAAATTGTCTCCATAGCAGCCTCCACACGTTGTCTCCATTGCTACCTCCAAAAGTCGTCCATATAGCTGCCTCCATACATCGTCCCTTTATCAAACGAGGTGTGTCAGGCAGAAATTTGGGTTGTTTTCATGGATTCCACATCAAAGTTGTTAACTTTGTCGCCACCCTGCTGTGTTATCCACAAAATATACTGGCAAACTTTTACCATTTAGGGATATTATTTCAGCGCTTCTTGCGCAGCTGTTTACATTCCCCTCACCCGGCATATCCTAAACTTATAAGAACGCTACTACACTTGATCTTATACAAAAGGTTCTTAGAAGTGCTGTTTGGGGAGTAGCCTATAGACAGGGGCTTGGATTGGCGAAATCTCGCCTGGCAGCGGAGCGCCAGCTCCATGCCAAGATCCAACTAACATAGTTTTAACTGCAGCACCTTTAATCTACTACTAGTTCACTGCCTCCATACATGGTCCCCTTATCAAACGAGCTGTGTCAGGCAGAATTTTGGGTTGTTTTCATGGCTTCCATGTTAACTTTGTCGCCACCCTGCTGTGTAATCCACAAAATATACTGGCAAACTTTTATCATGTACCGATATTATTTGAGCGCTTCTTGCTCACCTCCTTTGGTTCCTCTCTGCCACCCATTGGTTTGAAGCCTGAGTCCATTTAGGGTATGTCGCCATGACACTCTCTAGCCTGCTGCCGCTGCCTCTGCATGCCGTCCCCTATAGTGTCAGGGTCAATTATTGGATGTTTTAGATGCTATCTAGCTTCATTCTGTCACTCTGTCATGGCCATGCTGTTGCCCATAATTTTGGCATAATGTTGCGATTATGCAGCCTCAGAGGCATCCATGCAGGGGCAGCCTGCTGTTTCCTGTCCATTTCCGTGGTGTTTCCATCCTTTTCTGAGGTTCCCAGGTGTTTGGCCAAGCTTCCCTGTGCAGAGCCTTGGTCCCCTTGAAAAATGTTCGAGTCTCCCATTGACTTCAATGGGGTTCGTTATTCGAGACGAGCACTCGAGCATCGGGAAAAGTTCGTCTCGAATAACGAGCACCCGAGCATTTTAGTGTTCGCTCATCTCTAGCTAGCACCTATAGGGGTGGTACGGGAAGCCTTTGTTGAAATTTGCAGAAAAGATTTACTTACTCTATTGGGGTTTTCCGATAATGAAATTATCCTCGAATTCCCCCATGAACAGGTTGGCATAGCTGGGGGCGAACCTAGTATCATTATTATTCCAACGTGTGCCAAACAATAGGGAATAGGGAACCTTACTAGTTTTACCTTACTCAACATGGGGTCATTGACATATATGTTCAGTGTGTGCAGGCACATCTATGGTTATGATAATGTGATCTCCCTTACACCCAGAATCCCATGCCCGGAGTATAGTCAGGTGACTTGGTACATGCGCAATAGAATATGCAGTACGCCGAGATACACATACCCAGTTTCAGCTGATCCTTTGGTGAGTGTTTGAGCAGGATACACACAAAAATATATGGTAGGCTTGTCCAAAAAAACTGAAGATTCTCTACGTATGGCAATATACACATTGGGACAACAAATCCCATATATTCAAATGCACATGGATATAACACTGACCATACCATAAAATGTGGACTAAATATATAACTTAAATTAAGGCCAACAAAACGGGGTGCTGCCATTTTCTTCTTATTACTTTGTTCTTACTGTTTGTCACAGTTCGGATAGGCGAACTGTCAAATAGTCTCTGTAGAAAGAGTCTGTGGACCCTCTTGACCACTGCGAGGGTTGGTAGTATGCTCACAGTGGCAGCCAAGGTAGCAAGAAGGAACCGTCCGAGCCTGGGATGACAGTAGGATTGCAATGTTGGTACACAGGATGGTACAGGAACGCTGGTACAGGAAATCCTAAAGAGCCGGAGTGCCCCCTAGTGAGCAGGGACATGTGCCACCTAGTGAATCTCTGGCTCTTTAGTGAGACATCATCTCCCGGTGCAGATGCTCCTGCTCCTTGCTATGCATGGTGCCAGCAGTCATTGAACAAGGCATCCCAAGGAGCAGAAGCTGACTGTGCTCTTGTCGATGTTGTTGGTACTGCAGTCTATCCCTTTCCAAGTCGTGGACTCTGCACCCTTCAGAGAACTAATGACTTGTGTCAAACTGAGGTGGAGTGTTCCAAGCTGAAATTTATTTTCCAAAAAGGCAGTGCCAGCCCTTCACCAATATGTACAACAGAAGGTGAGCCAGTCCTTGAGCTTATCAGTTTCTTGCAAGGTGCACAACAGCGCGGACGTGTGGAGCTGTAACTATGGTCAGGGCCTGTACATGTCCTTTACAGCCCACTGGGTGAATGTGCTTCCCGCCCAGCCACACCAACAACTTGATCAGGAGATGTCACTTTCTCCTCCACGTTGTCAAACTGCTGCTTCTGTGCCAATGTACGCCTGGCCCCTGTAAGTGCCCATGAAATTGAAGAGTGAAGCGATTCTAAGAGCGGTGGCTGTCATGTGCGTGTCATACTAAAACACAGCATTGTTTGAAGACCTAACCATGCTCCCTATGCATATTTCAGTATGGCACAATGTTCTACAACACCCTACAGGCTCTCTTCAGCCAGGAAATACCTGTTTTCTATCGTGATTCAACGTGATTCAATTCGGGTCGAATCGCATTTTGTTGAAAATTCGCCCATCTCTAATTATAAAAAATGTGGTAGTACTGGGAGAATGCAAGGTGAATCCTTTTGAATTCCTTGTTAAGGACTACCCCTTGATATTTCTATGGATACTGTAAAGACTTTTGACAGGTCTTCTAGAAACATGAGGTCCTTTATTTAGTGATCTGTTATCTGAAAATTTGGCCCCTATAACTTTGCAATTGAACTTCTTCATGCCCCATGGATGTGTCCATGCTTGGTCTTGCTTTCAGAACTCCTGCAGCTTCAAGTTCTGCATTTTGATGTTCTCTTGCCTAAGTACCACACCCAAGGCTGAGTAACTAAATAAGTAAATAAGAAAAGAAAACGGCAGCACTCCGACATTCAGTGTGAAAAAAAAGGGTACTTGTTTATTCCAGCATGTACAAAGTTACGTTTCGGCTCCTAAAGCCTGGAGCTTGAGAAAGGCTCCAGGCTTTAGAAGCCGAAACGTACCTTGGTAGTACATGCTGGAATAAACTAGTACCCTTTTTTTCACACTGAATGTCGGAGTGCTGCCATTATATATATATATATATGTTTATGTATAAACTCACCGGCCACTTTATTAGGTACACCATGCTAGTAATGGGTTGGACCCCCTTTTGCCTTCAGAGCTGCCTCAATTCTTCGTGGCATAGATTCAACAAGGTGCTAGAAGCTCCTCAGAGATTTTGGTCCATATTGACATGATGGCATCACACAGTTTCCCCAGATTTGTCGGCTGCACATCCATGATGCGAATCTCCCGTTCCACCACATCCCAAAGATGCTCTATTGGATTGAGATCTGGTGACTGTGGAGGCCATTTGAGTACAGTGACCTCATTGTCATGTTCAAGAAACCAGTCTGAGATGATTCCAGCTTTATGACATGGCGCATTATCCTGCTGAAAGTAGCCATCAGATGTTACAGGGTACATTGTGCTCATAAAGGGATGGACATGCTGAGCAACAATACTCAGGTAGGCTGTGGCGTTGCAACGATGCTCAATTGGTACCAAGGGGCCCAAAGAGTGCCAAGAAAATATTCCCCACACCATGACACCACCACCACCAGCCTGAACCGTTGATACAAGGCAGGATGGATCCATGCTTTCATGTTGTTGACGCCAAATTCTGACCCTACCATCCGAATGTCGCAGCAGAAATCGGGACTCATCAGACCAGGCAACATTTTTCCAATCTACTACTGTCCAATTTCGATGAGCTTGTGCAAATTGTAGCCTCAGTTTCCTGTTCTTAGCTGAAAGGAGTGGCACCCGATGTGGTCTTCTGCTGTTGTAGCCCATCTGCCTCAAAGTTCGAAGTACTGTGCATTCAGAGATGCTCTTCTGCCTACCTTGGTTGTAACGGGTGGCGATTTGAGTCACTGTTGCCTTTCTATCAGCTCGAACCAGTCTGCCCATTCTCCTCTGACCTCTGGCATCAACAAGGCATTTCCGCCCACAGAACTGCCGCTCACTGGATGTTTTTATTTTTTTTCGGACCATTCTCTGTAAACCCTAGAGATGGTTGTGCGTGAAAATCCCAGTAGATCAGCAGTTTCTGAAATACTCAGACCAGCCCTTCTGGCACCAACAACCATGCTACGTTCAAAGGCCTCAAATCACCTTTCTTCCCCATACTGATGCTCGGTTTGAACTGCAGGAGATTGTATTGACCATGTCTACATGCCTAAATGCACTGAGTTGCCGCCATGTGATTGGCTGAGTAGAAATTAAGTGTTAACGAGCAGTTGGACAGGTGTACCTAATAAAGTGGCCAGTGAGTGTATATACTGTATATGTTTTTTGATACTGATATTAAATGTTTGGTAAAGTATTTCTATTGTATTTTTAAATAACGATAAATAAACTGTTTTAAAAAGAATTTAAAAAGTACCCTACAAAATACTTGGGAGGGGATTTGGTTTAATTTTTGTAGAATGAGATAAACTTTTTGATTTCAGATTCTTACATTATTACTGTTAAAATAAATATTTGACCCAATCATGGCCCAATATTTTTTTTCTGTTTCAGCCTTACCAATGGTGACAACTGACATTTTTGATTGTTCTGTATAAATAAAGGCTTGCGGTTTTTAGGATTAGGGACATTTTTCATTGCATCACTTTCCCGTACATATAACTAGTTCATTTACTTGTATTCATTCCTTGGGAGATCATTGCGCACTCGGTTGTTTTGGGTAACATGAAAAATTAAAAAACATAAACGTTGCTAATCCCAGCTGCATCGTAGACTGGGGACTTGGTGACATTATCTCCCATAGGTAAACCTCTTACACATGGCACCGGATGATCCCCACTGTATAAATATGGCTCCCTTTTTCCTTTATCACAAGGGCTCTCCATAGCCTGGGCCGTCGCTATCATTGCAGGTTATTTTATTTACTTATATTGGAATAATTTCAAACTGACTTAAAAAAAATTTGAATGACTGATATTTATTTAAACATATTCTTATTATTTATTATAATTTCTTTATATTTTGTTAATTCTTAATAACAAAAATCATCAATATTTGAAAAAAAATAGCAGTTTTTATAAACTTCATCAGCCACAATAATTCTATTCATTATTAATCAATATTTTGCTACTGATTCTTTGCAAAATAAAAAGTCTTATTCAAAAGCTAAATTTGATTCTCATCCGGACCGTAACAATTGTGCATTGAAGGGATTGGACATTTCTTTTCTACATTATATCAATGTTTTTTTACTTACATAATTGAAAAACAGCTGCAGCATTTTTTGTTACAATTTGTGTAGGTCAGTACAATTTTGGCGATTTTCTATAGTATTTTTCTGTGTTACTGATTTTCGTTTTGCATTGCGACCTTTCCATTGATCAAACTATTTGAGAGTTTGTTTCATTTATTGCAGAAATAAAACACTTCACGCACAATGTTAAGATTGTAACAGAGCTGTTAGATGCCTCAGATACTAAAAATGCTGAAATTCAAGGAGTTAATTGCCTAGAATTTGCATCACTCCTATCTGGGGCACCTACAGCAAATTGTACAGAGCGGTCCTGAATCTGCAATGTTTGGATCCATGTTGAAAAATGTGAGGTTTGGGTCTCTGAAACCACACCTCAGCCAGAATTTTTATTTTAGCACTTGTTTCACCCCCAACATTAACACCCAAAATCAGAGCCAGAACCAATAGTAAATGTTAGCTCTCTAAATACCATCAACAAAGCTGCCAGCAACAATCCACAGGAAAACTGTGGCAATGGGGCAGATTTACTTACCCGGTCCATTCGCGATCCAGGGGCGCGCTCTCTGCGGTGGATTCGGGTCCGGCCGGGATTCACTAAGATAGTTCCTCCGACATCTACCAGGAGGCGCTGAAGTGCACTGAAATGCACTCAAGTTCACCGGCCTATTCCTAGTGAAGGTAAGTGCAAGTTTCCCAACACTTTTTTTAAAAAAATGTGGCGGTTTTTCCGAATCCGTCGGGTTTTCGTTCGGCCACGCCCCCCGATTTCCGTCGCGTTCATGCCAGTGCCGATGCGCCACAATCCGATTGTGTGCGCCAAAAAACCGGGGCAATACAGGGAAAATCGGCGCAAATCGGAAATATTCGGGTAACACGTCGGGAAAACGCGAATCAGGCCCTTAGTAATTGACCCCCAGTGAGTTTAATGTCACCAGCAGCTTTGCCCATGGCATTCAAAGGGTAACATCCATAACCGGTCCCAGCACCGGTCACGGGTCTTACTAGTAGGAGCGAGATTTCAGATTCTCAACAGGTTTGCTTCTCCCTAAAGATGGTACCTCTTGCTGATGACAAGGGCTCAGTTCCTAAGCTGCCTATACTGCCATGTCAACGGAATAGCACTAGGAAAATTCCTGCTATGTGTTCATTGCACAGCATGGTGTGAAAAAGGAATTGCATTCAGTGGATACATAAAGATTTCAGACCCCTTTAAATTTTTAACTCTGCTTCACTTCAACCAATTGGTAAGATCATAAAAGGTTTTTTTTTTGCTCATTAATCTCTGCTCCCATCTTGACAGAAGAAAAACAGACATTTAGATAGCTCTTAAGATTCCTAAGAGCACAGAGGCATTCATAATCCTTGAATGGAATAAGTTTGCAATGACCACAACTCTTCCTCGACATAGCCGTTCAGCCAAACCATGCAATCATGGAAAAAGAGCCTTTGTGAGAGAGGTAAAGTAGAACACCAATATTACTGTAGCTGAGCTACAGAGGTGCAGTAGGGAGATGGGAGAAAGTTCTCCAAAGTCAAATATTACTGCAGCCTCCACCAGTCGGGGCTTTTTGGCAAATTGTGCTGACAGAAGCCTCTCGGCAGTGCCAGACATGTAAAAGCTGCATACAGATTGCAAAAAAGCTTATGAAGGACTGCCAGACTATGAGAAATAATATTTTATGGTCTTGGGAGACGGAGATCGAACTTTTTGGTAGGATAATGCTATGGGGGCAGGGACAGGACCACTAGTTGCAAATGAAAGAAAGATTAATGTGGTCAAGTAGAGAGATATCCAGGATGTTTTACCTTCCAACAATGATCATAAGAACACAGCTAAAATAACAAAGCAGAAGCTTCAAAACATATCTATGACCATTCCTGACTAGCTAAGCCAGAGCCTGGACCTAAACCTAACTGAGCATCTCTGGAGAGACTTGAAAATGGCTTCCACTATTTTTTACCATCCAACCTGAGGGAACTGAAGATGATCTGCAAGGAAGAGGCAGAGGATCCCCAAATCCAGGGATGAAAACTTGTAGCATCTTCCCAAGAAGACTCCTGGCTTCACCAGCTCTACTCAACACTGATTTTTTTTTTCTACAGTTTTCTTGTTTAATAAATTATCAAAAATATCTACATTTCAGTTTTCAGTCACGATGGGGACAGAGTACACATTATTGAGCAAAAAAATAACTTTTTTGATTTTACCAATTGGCTGCAATGGCACAAAGAATGAACAGTTTAATTGGTCTGAATTAGAGATGACCGAGTATACTCGTCCAAGCTTGATGCTCGTTCGAGTATTAGAGTACTCGAAACGCCTCGTTGCTCGGACAAGTATTTCCCCTGCTCGAGATCGAGCATTTAATTAAGAAAAGACAGTGAAGAACAGTGAAGAATAGAATAAAAACAGTGAACACAGTGAACACAGGATCATTTAAGTGAAGAACAAAGTGAAAAACACAGTGAAGAATAGATTGCAGATGTTCCGAACATCTGCTCACTTAGCCGAAGACACGAGCGCCAACGCTGAATCAGGCATGCAGGAGCGGAGGCTGAAGTGGAGTGGAGCGGGGCTGGAGCAGGCACGGAGGATCGGAGCGGGCATTCAGGAGTGGGCATCACGGAGCGTGGCTGGAGCAGGCATGGAGGATTGGAGCGGGCATGGAGGAGCGAGCATCACGGAGCTGGGCTCGAGCGGGGCTCGAGCGGGCATCACGGAGCGGAGCGGGGCTCGAGCGGGAATGGAGGATCGGAGCGGGGCTTGAGCGGGCATGGAGCAGAGTGGGGCTGGAGCGAGCATGGAGAATCGGAGCGGGCATGGAGGAGCGAGCATCACAGAGCGGAGCGGGGCGGGAGCGGGCATGGAGGAGCAGAGCAGGGCTGGAGCGGGCATCACGGAGCGGGCATCACGGAGCGGGCGGAGCGGCGCTGGAGTGGGCATGGAGGATCGAGCGGGGGCTGAAATGGAGGCTGGAGCGGAGCGGGGCTGGAGCAGGACCAACACCACAGAAAGAACACAATGAAGAACAGATTGCAGATGTTCCGCAAAGGGATGGGTTACCATTAAAGACAGCAGATCAGGACACACAGATGAAAATTGCAGAGATATAACAGCAAGCAGGGATGGGTTACCATTAAAGACAGCAGATCAGGACACACAGATGAAAATTGCAGAGATATAACAGCAAAATTTAGTTTCCTCTAGGCTGCAAGGCCTGTAGGCTGCAGACCGTCCTATAGCTAGAGTGTCCTATAGATCGAGTGTCACGCAATACTTTGAGAATGGCAATTATAAAAGCGGCAATTTAATGGACTATAACCTCCATCTCTCCTCTTCTTCCTCTACAGGTAACCCATCCTATTGGAAGACACGGGTGCCAACGGTGTTCTTCACAATAGTATGTGAAGAACAATATGTGTGTAGAACACATTGCAGATGAATGGAAACATCTGCAATGTGTTCTTCACAGTGTTCTTTCAATGTGTTCTTTCAGTGAAAACATCTGCAATGTGTTCTTCTTTACTGTTCTTTCAATCTGTTCTTTCAGTGAAAAATGCTCGAGTCTCCCATTGACTTCAATGGGGCTTGTTATTCGAGACGAGCACTCGAGCATCGGGAAAAGTTTGTCTCGAATAACGAGCACCTGAGCATTTTAGTGCTCGCTCATCTCTAGTCTGAATGCTTTCCGTACCCACTGTAGGTAATTGATAAAAAATCATTGGGTGTCTATCTCCTGATACTGATCAGCTGTTTGAAGTGGCCCTCCCGGCGATTTATTGCTTACACTGCTTTTTAGACCTGCGCTTACCAAAAGTACTAAACCACAAATGTTTCTAGCCATGTAAATAAGGAAGAGTCAGAGAAGCTCTACCCAATACCTAAGCCCCTTGGCTGATGGTTAATGAGAGTTGGATCCCTATTGATTCTGATATTCACCTGTACTAATAATTAGTTCTCAAATTATGCACCTTGATTGACTTTAAAGGGGTTTTCCAGTGACATACAAGTTAGCCCCTATCCACAGAATTTATTGATCAGTGTGGGTCTCAGTGATATGACCCATATTGAACATCAGAACAAGGGTCCATTGTACCCCCATTGTAACCTGAGATGAAGATAGCAGCCAGTCATGCATGTGCTAGCTGTTTAAATCACCTATATGGCGCTGATGGAGATTGCAGAGAACTGCACTTGGATATCTCCAAAAGCGACAAGGGAATCGATTGCCAGCCGGTGCATACAGACCAATATTCTTGTGATACTTGGGGGTTCCATCACTGATACCTCCACCGATCAGTTTACTATATTAAGGAAAATATTCCATAGAGTATATTCCCAAATAGTGTATGTACTTTTGTATATTATCACAGGTTAAATCTAGCAATGGATCAAAACATATCAGTAAAAGACCTTAGGATCTCCCCATTTTTCTATAAGTCTCAGTACACAGGCTTAGTGATAAGCGTATTTTCTCTGATCTTTTTACTCGGCGCTTTCATGAACGCGCTCATCATTATTGTGGTATATGTCAATGGCAACCTCCACACTCCCATGTATTTGTTTGTCTGTAACTTGTCTATCGTTGACATGTGTTATATTACAGTCATCATTCCGAAACTATTGGACATCCTATGCAGGAGTAACACTGTAACTTTCATGCAGTGCTATACACAGATGTATTTTTACTTTATATGTGCCAGTTCTGAGGTCTTGGTGTTATTCCTGATGGCCTATGACCGATATGTTGCTATCTGTAATCCACTGAATTATCACAGCGTCTTGAGCCCTAGAGTCTGTGTCCTGCTCCTGGTCGGACTGTGGGTTACTGCTTTTATAAATGCATTGGTTCTTACATTTCCAGCCTCATCAATGTCTTTCTGTCAGCTAAATACCATCAACCACTTCCACTGTGATGCAAAAACTGTGGCTGCCATTGCTTGCGCTGGCGTGGAGGTCTTCAAGCTTGTGCTTTACTTGGAATTACCTCTGTTTGGATTCTTCACCTTTATGTGCAGTTTGACTTCATACATAAAAATTATCGGTATCATTTTGCAGATTAAATCAAGAGATGGAAGAGGCAAAGCCTTCTCCACCTGCTCCTCTCATCTGGTTGTCCTATCCCTCTACTATACAACAGGTATTTCGGTCTATATAATACCACCATCAAAGTACTCCGATGTCCTCAAGCAGATGTGTACTATTCTTTATGCCACCATCACACCAGTTCTGAACCCATTTATATACAGTCTACGGAATAAAGACATGACAAATGCTTTTCTTAAATTATTTTGGGGTAAATTGAAAAGTCAGGAGGAATCGCTAGGGAATCATTAGAGAGATATTGGCCCAGAGAAAACATTCCATTAGTTTTACTTAGTGTTCTGTCTAGCCCATAGCATTTATTTTCCAAAGTCCATTTGGTTTACCTTATGGCACATAAATACAGTAACAATGTGATAAAAACCCTATATAGAGGGAATAACTATTGGCTAGTGATGAGTGGACCCATAAGTATTTTTTTTTAAAGCAAATAAACTTTATTAAAGCAGATACATACATATATTTAATTGCTTTCACATATTCAAGATGAACGTATACATCGACAAGTATAACAATATTTGTTTCTTAACCTAAACCCCTACCCAACCAACACCCCCCTCCCCTTACAGTCCATTCCCCTCTCTTCTCCTCACCATCCTGAATGATAGGCTCCATGTCCAGATGCAGGACCCCATACCTCTCCACATCTCCCCTACTTTTCTCATGTCGACCCATCAGTATTTGACTCTGGTGGGTTTGATGGAACCAGTTGAAAGTGATCATCTTTTAAATGGGTCTGATCACTCAAAAATTTCTTCCCGGCCCCTAATATGAAAGTCAAAATACTCCCTGGATCAACAGAAACTACTAACAAGCAGTTTTATTCTCATACGTTGTGATGTTATTGAGGTCTAGAAAGGCAGCCAATTATCAGCCATTACAACATCTTGTGGCACAAAGTTCTACGGTCTCGCTGCTCGCACAGTAACCAACTGGTGATGGTAGAACCGTAACAAATGTATAAAAATTATTTCACTGACCAATAATAGTCCATGTTCTCAGTTCCATGACATGCCCAAGGAAGTAGGCGAAGCCTTTGAAATGTTACTAACTTGCTAGTGTCTTGGTGAGTCTGCATGCGTGGAATGTAGACTATGAACTATTTTTGAATAATAATAATTTTTATACATTTGATTTTAGTTTTATGAATAAAGAAGAAGATGGAATTTTTTAACTAATCGATTGTGTCAGTTGTAGTGAAATAGATGTAGCAATGGAAAGGAAAGGAGGGTTTCCGTGTTCATGACTGACACTTTTTCCACTGAGCTGATCAGTTGTGCGTTGTGTTGTTTGTTTGATGGACTATCTTGTATGTCAAAAAATAAATCATGAAAAGTGAAAACACCAATAAAAAATTATGGCAAATGATTGTTATGAGAAAAAGCCCCTTATAAGTGTCAAATCCTTTCCATAGACGGTTTTGTTTTTTTCAGTGAACAATAACAAATAAAAAGACAAAATTGATCTATAAAATAGATAATTCCCACTTGTGAAGCCTGTAATAGAAAAGAGAACCCAAATGTTCGATCCACCACTTTTTTGCCATTTTACAACACATAAAAACATTGAACAAAAAGTAATCAAAAAGTCATACAGTCCCAAAATGGTTTGAGCATTGAAAATGGCAGCATGTCTCACAAAAATGACACCTTACTCAGGTCTATACATTTTCGTATGAAAAGTTATTAGCTTCAGAATATTGGAAAACATAGAATTTTTTTTGCACAAAAGATTTTACATTTTTCAAAATCTATTTAAACTTAATAAAACCTACATGAAGTTGGTATCTCCATGACTGACGTAAAGCGTAAACAGGAGGTGTTATTTAGAGCAAACAGTGAAACTGGTGAAAACCGAGGTCACGTGAATTGGTTGTGAAATAGGTCATTAAAATTCATTCTTGATTGTATTGGTCCTGAAAAATTTGAGAGGGAAATTTACATGACATTTGGAAGCCTTCTACCAGCCTAAAAGATAAAAAATAGGCTTAAAAAACTATGCAAAAATAAAGAAAACGCATTCTCCCATGTAGTTTTTTAAAAGTATTTATTTTTACATTTTTCCATTAAAAGATTAACAAGAACAATATACAATAAGTGGCCATAAAATAGCAGACTACAGCACCATGTTGTGACAAAGGCAGTAAGCAAACATATGGACAATTTGAAGCGGGAGATACATTTAGTCGCATGCTATTCGTCAAAGAGGATAAGTGTACCATAGACACAACTACACACATATATACTCAACCTGACGCACCCCCATGGCTACACTAATACAAGACAACAAAAACAAACAACAAATAGACCCTCCTCAGCATACCCTATGACGTAGGGGGAGATATAAATTGACAGGCATTTATATGGCATATGAGAGTTCAGGTACCATCGTTATCAGATGAGTTCGAATTTATGGGGACACTTCCTATTACTGTACACTGCATGATAGTGGGGGATAATGCTATTAATAAGCAGGATCCATCACCTCAGAGGAGGAGGCTCCTGGTCCTTTCAGGACATAGTCACCATCTTGCGTACATAGTATAAGATGAAGCGGAAGAAACTCTTGTCATAATAACCATGGACTATCTCATTTAGTATGCTGAGAAGACAGACCTGCTGGGACATAATTTGTGGGAAGTCAAAGTGTGTACCAAGAAAGTTCAGTGCCTCCAACCATGAGACACTAGTCCAAGGGAAAGCCCATACACAATGTAGGAAGGAGCCAGTAGAAGCCTGACAGCGAAAGCAGGAGTCACCTGGCATCACTCCCATGCAGTGGAGTTTTGCAGGAGTACAATAGATGTGGTGTAGAAATTTAGACTGTATCAGGAGATACCTAGCGCTCACCACCGAGTCAAAAAAGGAGAGCTCAACTTTCCTCCAGACATCATCAGAGAGGTTAGGAATGTCTGCTTTCCTGTGCAGTAGAGCCTTGTCAAAGGGTCTACAGCCCTGTTGCTGCAAGAGAGCATAGACCTCGGTGAGCGGCTTAGAGAGGTCCGTATTGCCCACTAGGGACTCAAGTTTAGAAAATTCCACTGTCAGGGTGGTAGAGCCAAACTGAGCCCTAAATGCATGTCTCAATTGTGAATAGTGAAAAGAGGCTATGGCAGGTAGAGTAAATTTTTTCGATCCTTTATCGATCCAACAGGGGGCATAGACAAAATGAGAAGCCAAATAGTAAAAATACAAATCGGGAGCAGTTAACCCAGAGCTAAGCTGAAGCATGGAGGACCACCTTGCCAATAGAAGGATCTGAGAATACCATCTATGTGCCTAAAGAGGCTCCTGGGAAGCAATACAGGGCAGGCAGGGAATAAATATATGAATTTGGAAAGAAATATCATTTTAAATATGTTTATACACCCATAGAGTGAAAGAGGGAGCGCTGACCAAGCACATAGACGAGATTCAGTGTCTGATATCACAAGTTCAATGTTCAGCTTAGAGTAGGCTTGAACCTTACGAGAGACCTGGACACCAAGATATTTAAAGCGGGACAACGTCAGGACAGGTACTGAAAGGGGGAGGTCAGTAGATTCATTGCATTGAGTAGCGAAGAGTAGCGGGGACAGTAGGCACCCCTGTCTGGTACCCCAGGTCATTGGGAAGGAATCCGAGATGTTGAGGTGTGTTCAGACTCTTGTCTGTGGAGTACGTTATAGAAGCTGAACCAAAGACATGAAGTGTGGACCAGCTCCCATTTTTTGTCAGGAGAGCCCATAAATAAGGCCATTTGATGGAGTCAAACGCCTTACAATTGTCTAAAGAAAGAATAAAACCTGGCTATCTTTGGCTATCCTATTGTCAGGATTCAGGTCAGGGTCCCCAAGAGTTTCTCACAAGTGCAACTTACCCAGTCTGCCATTAGGCCACACACCCCCATTCTCCCATTTAGTTAATCATTCATTTGGGTGGAAAAACTATTTGTCTGAAAAGCTGAAAATGTCATGCTTTAACAATTGCTAATATTATATTTAATGTTTTCACTGTTAATTTTTGCCTTGCAACGCAATATTTCTATGACCAGTGATTGTGTGACTTACAGTATATCAATAAGTAAAATTACTATTACTAAAGCTGAGACATTCTTATTCTTCCATACACTGATTTACTTTCATTATAATTGACCCAAATTAGTTGTTAGTGTAAAACCCATTTTTTTGTTCAGGCTTTTGGTGAGACAAATTATTTTTGCCAAGTCTTGCTTAATAGTAACAGCCCCTTCCAATATGGAGCCTTAAATAGTCAAGTGGTGGCGGCTGTAATAGAGTTCTATTAAAACCATACTGTGCCATCTCTTCTGCTGGTACTTTTAATGGATTCTAAAATAACGTGAGTCAAATGTCCCAAATTTGATCAAGAAAACAAAAAAGCCGAGCTAAAAAAGTATAAACTTACTGTATCAATAGAGTTTATTTAGTAAAGTAACTGGAAGAGTCAAAGCTCTAAAAACGTATTGTAAAGGTTTTCAAAGAAAATTAGAAAAAAACATAGAAATGTAGAAACATAGAAAGCAATAATATTTATATATAAACCATAGAAAATAAATATCATTTTAATTTGAGAATTTACCATAACAAGGACTACAGGGAAGGTTATGTGAGGTGAGTCGTTACGTGGCATGATGATGCAATCTCATGATGCCTCCTATTACTGCTCTATATAAGAGGAGGATACAATCCAGCAACCGGCATCTCATGGCCTGTAATACCCCTGCCGGCTGATGTGTCACTGGTAAGTGCATATTACATGTACCTTATAGTGTTCTCTTTAGTTTGCATCTTTTGCATTGAGAACTGGTGAATTTAAAATTCATTTATATGTACAATATATACTTGCAGAGATTAAACATCTAATATTATAGAAGTCACAATCAGTAACAGAACACGGCAGATTCTAACAGCGTTTACAAGTCTTATTCTGTCTCTTTAACAGTTAAGCTATTTCTTTGCTTTTATATCTAGGTCTTTGTGTTTGTTTCCAAATTTTGTTCATTCTTAATTTTTAAAAATCTTTTACTTAAATAAATTGCTTCCAAATTTTTTAGCTTTAGCAATACACTAGAGATGAGCAAACACACTCGTCCGAGCTTGATGCTCGTTCGAGCATTAGCGTACTCGAAACTGCTCGTTGCTCGTACGAGTATTTCGCCCGCTCGAGAAAATGGCAGCTCCCGCCGTTTTGCTTTTTGGCGGCCAGAAACAGAGCCAATCACAAGCCAGGAGACTCTGCACTCCACCCAGCATGACGTGGTACCCTTACACGTCGATAGCAGTGGTTGGCTGGCCTGATCAGGGGACCCTGGAATATACTAGCCCCTGCCTGCGCTGCTCGGATCATTCTCTGTCTGGATGCCGCTAGGGAGAGAGCTGCTGCTGGTCAGGGAAAGCGTTAGGGTGTTCTATTAGCTTACTGTTAGGCAGGAGTGATTCTACAAGAACCCAACAGCCCTTGTTAGGGCTACAATAGCGTTATATTTTATTATTTTTTTGTTTTCTTGTGGCTGGGCTTGCTGGCACTAGTAGTGCAGCTAGTACCATATTGTGAGGAATTTGCAGGGAGACTTGCGAACGTTATATTTAGCTCTTAGTGACACACACATCCATCTCAAACACCTAAGTGGGACAATTTATTAGGGGTTTGATTGAATTAGGCACAGACTGACGATTTTTTTTTCTCCAAAACTTAAAGTGACTTAAAATCCAGTTGTTGTATGCTGTCTGTAGGTTAGAAACTAGGCATACAAGAACCCAACCAACTTTCTTAGGCCTACAATAGGGTTATATATTTTACTTTTGGTTGATTTGCTTGTGGCTGGGCTTGCTGGCACTAGTAGTGCAGCTAGTACCATATTGTGAGGAATTTGCAGAGAGACTTGGGAACATTCTATTTAGCTCTTAGTGACACACATATCCATCTCAAACACCTAAGTGGGACAATTTATTAGGGGTTTGATTGAATTAGGCACAGTCTGCTGATTTTTTTTTTTACTTTTATTTTTTTTTTATAACTCAAAGTCATCAGGCAAAGGCACAGCAGTGTGCTGTCAGTGTAGGCTAGAAACTAGCCATGCGAGTAGCCAAGACGCCTTCTTAGGGCTACAATAGCGTTATATATTTTATTTTTGGTTGATTTGCTTGTGGCTGGCCTTGCTGGCACTAGTAGTGCAGCTAGTACCATATTGTGAAGAATTTGCAGAGAGACTTGGGAACAGGCACAGCAGTGTGCTGTCAGTGAAGGCTAAAAACTAGCCATAGCAATAGGATAGCATAGTTTTGTAAAAAAAAAAAAAACACATAAAAAAAAACACAAAAAAAAAATCCAAAAAAATTTACAGTTTACACTTTAATTTTGAAAATGTTGAACCCGAGGGCTAGGGGTAGAGGACGAGGGCGTGGGCATCCAACTACTGCAGGGGTCAGAGGCCGTGGTCCTGGGCGGGGTGAGACACCACCTGCTGATGAGGGAGCAGGGAACGCCGCAGAGCTACACTCCCTAGATTCATGTCTCAAGTTATTGGGACTCGTGATAGAGCACTGTGGAGGCCAGAACAGTGCGAACAGGTGATGTCGTGGATTGCGGACAATGCTTCTAGCCATTTGTCCACCAGTCAGTCTTCCACGCAGTCCACCCATGTCACCGAAATCAGCACTCCTCCAGCTCCTCCACCTCAGCCTCCTTCCCCCCAGTCTGCCCCCTCCCAGGAAAATTTGGCATTTGAACCGGCGTACTCTGAGGAACTGTTTTCTGGACCCTTCCCAGAGTCACAAACCACTTGTCCGCTTGCTGCTGAGCTCTTTTCCGATGCCCAGGTTTTCCACCGGTCGCAGTCTGTGGGGGATGATGACATTGTTGACGTAGTGGAAGAAGTGTGTAAAGAGGTGTCGGACGATGAGGAGACACGGTTTTCAGACAGTGGTGAAGTTGTTGTCAGGGCAGGAAGTCCGAGGGGGGAAAGACGGAGGGATCGGAGGATGATGAGGTGACAGACCCAAGCTGGGTTGATAGGCCAGGTGAACACAGTGCTTCTGAGACGGAGGCGAGTCCTCAATGAAACAGGTTGGAAGAGGCAGTGGTGGGGCCAGACGGAGAGGCAGGGCCAGAGCTGGTGCGTCAGCGCCAAATTTTTCACGTAGTCAAGTTCCCGTGGCGAGGGCTAGATTTTCGGAAGTCTGGAGGTTCTTTAAAGAAACACCGGATGACCGACGGACTGTGGTGTGCAACCTGTGCCACACCAAGATCAGCAGGGCTTCCACCACTACTAGCTTAACTACCACCAGTATGCGCAGGCATATGAATGCTAAACACCCCACTCAATGGCACCAAGCCCGTTCAACTCCGGCCGGGCACACCACTGCTCCTTCCCCTGTGTCAGCTGCTGCCTCTGCTAGTCAGCCCCCTGCCCAGGACCCCGGCCCAAACACCTCCAGTGCGAAAACCACATCTTCGCCTCCACGATCCTCCACAGCATCCACTAATGTCTCCATGCACAGCATTCAGCTCTCCATGCCCCTGACGCTGGAGCGCAAAAGGAAGTATTGTGCAACCCACCCACACGCCCAAGCCCTCAACGTCCACATCTCCAGATTACTTAGCCTGGAGATGCTGCCCTATAGGCTGGTAGAGACCGAGTCCTTTCGCAACCTCATGGCGGCGGCCGCCCCTCGGTATTCGGTCCCCAGCCGCCACTACTTTTCCCGATGTGCCGTCCCAGCCCTGCACCAGCACGTGTCAGACAACATCATCCGTACCCTGACCAACGCCGTTTCTGACAAGATCCACCTGACCACGGACACGTGGACGAGTGCTGCCGGTCAGGGCCACTATATATCGCTGACGGCACATTGGGTTAACTTGGTGGAGGCTGGGACCGAGTCTGACCCTGCGGCTGGTCATATACTGCCGACGCCGAGGATTGCGGTGCCTACCTCGGTCCAGGTCTCAAAGGCCTACTATGCCTCCTCCTCCTCCCACCCCTCTTCCACCTCCTCCTCCGAATTACCATCCGTGGGCATAGCGCCATCAGTCGGTAGCTGTAGGCACAGCAGCAGAGCTGTCGCTAAGCGACAGCAGGCGGTGCTCAAACTGCTGAGCCTAAGCGATAAAAGGCACACCGCCCAAGAGCTATTAAAGGGCATCACGGCGCAGACTGATCTGTGGCTGGCACCGCTGAACCTGAAGCCAGGCATGGTTGTGTGTGACAACGGCCGTAACCTGGTGGCGGCTCTGCAACTCGGCAGACTGACACATGTGCCATGCCTGGCCCATGTGTTAAATCTCATAGTTCAGCGGTTCCTCAAGACATACCCCAGTCTGATTTCCTCACGAAGGTGCGCCGCATCTGTGCGTATTTCAGGAAGTCCAGCACAGATGCTGCCACTCTCAGGGCAGCGCAGCGCTGCCTCCAACTGCCCGCTCACCGACTGTTGTAAGACGTGCCCACGAGGTGGAATTCAACTTTAACCATGTTATCCGGAGTTTACCAGCAGCGCAGAGCGATTGTAGACTGCCAGATGTCAACTTCCACCAGAACTGGTAGTCAGGTCAGTCAGCTTCCTCAAGTCTACAATGAGGAGTGGACGTGGATGTCTGATATCTGTCAGGTGCTGAGTAACTTTGAGGAGTTAACACAGATGGTCAGTGGCGATGCTGCCATCATCAGTCTCACCATCCCGCTGCTTGGCCTGTTGAAAAACTCTCTGGTCAGCATGAAGTCGATAGCTTTGCGCTCGTCACAAGAGAGGGGGAAAGAAGATTCCCTTGTTGATAGCCAAAGCACCCTCAGGTCTGTTTCTCAGCGCATATCGGAGAAGGTGGAGGGGGATGAGGAGGAAGAGGAGGAGAATGTTGGCGAGACAGAAGAGGGGAGCATTGTTCAGTCCTTCACTGTTCAGGGTTTATGGGCAGAAGAAGAGGAGTTGGAGGAGGAGGAAATGGAGAGTCAGGCCAGTGCGGGGAGTGAATTCTTGCGCTTTGGTACTCTGGCGCATATGGCAGATTTCATGCTAGGCTGCCTATCCCGTGACCCTCGCGTTCAAAGAATTTATTTCGGCACCGATTACTGGGTATTCACTCTCCTGGACCCAAGGTACAAGCAAAATCTTTCCACTCTCATCCCTGGAGAGGAAAGGAGTGTGAGAATGCATGAATACCAGCAGGCCCTGGTGCACAAGCTGAAACAGTATTTCTCTTCAGCGCTAGCGGCAGAGGGCGTACTTCTGCGGGACAAGTAGCGAGGGAGAGTAGGCGAGCAGGCAGCTTGTCCAGCACTGGCAGGGGTATGCTTTACAAGGCCTTTGCCAGTTTTATGTCACCCCAGCAAGACACTGTCACCTGTCTCCAGTTTCGGCAGAAAGATGGTGAGGGAGTACGTAGCTGACCACACCATCGTCCTAAAAGATCACACAGATCCCTACTGGGTTTCAAAGCTGGACATGTGGCACGAACTGGCGCTGTACGCCTTGGAAGTTCTTGCCTGCCCTGCTGCTAGCGTGTTGTCCGAGCGGGTTTTCAGTGCAGCTGGTGGCATCATCACCGATAAGCGTACACACCTGTCGACTGACAGCGCTGACAGCGCTGACAGGCTGATGCTTGTCAGGATGAATAAAGCCTGGATTTCTCAGGATTTCCATTGTCCACCAGGTGAAGGAAGCTCACCCTGAATAATGTATGCACTCCTCCTCCTCATTTTCCTCCTTCTCCTCCTCTTTGTACACTAAAGCAGAGGAAACTGGCTATTTTTTGCCAGGGCCAACTGGCTCTAGCTATAGTAGTCTATGTATTTAATTTTTCTGGAGGGCCACCTACCCGGTCCTCTGTTTTAAACAATTTTTGGGAGTGCCACATACAGACACTCAATCTATTTAATTTTTCTGGAGGACCACCTACCTGCTCCTCTGGTTTAAAAATTTTTTTGGACTGCCACATACAGGCACTATCCAAATTAAATTGTCTCCATAGCTGCCTCCAAAAGTCTTCCATATAGCTGCCTCCATACATTGTCACCTTATCAAACGAGCTGTGTCAGGCAGAATTTTCAGGTGTTTCACAAGATACATAATGGAACTCGGCCCATCTGTCGCCGCCATGCTGGAGACCTGAAGTTGCAATCATAGCAGCGCAATATGGATGCCCCATACTGTCGCTCTTAATCATGGAACCATTTCCGAAAAAACAATTAAAAATAGAACCGCTATGCTATTCCATTATTCCTAGGTGAAACATTCAAACAGCTCCGCCTGCTTTGAAAATTATAATTTTTTCAAAGTAAACGCTTCTGGCCCCCAGGCCCATTTTGGGTGGGGAGGAGCCGAGAGACAGGGGCTTGGACAGGCGAAAGCTCGCCTGGCAGCGGACCGCCAGCTCCATCCCAAGATACAACTAACATAGTTTTAACTGTAGTAGTAGTAGTAATCTACTACTACTACCTTACTGCCTCCATACATCGTCCCCTCAGCAAACGAGCTGTGTCAGGCAGAATTTTGGGTTGTTTTCATGGCTTCCACATCAAACTTGTTAACTTTGTCGCCACCCTGCCGTGTTATCCACAAAATTTACTGGCAAACTTTTATCATTTACCGATATTATTTCAGCGCTTCTTGCGCATCTGTTTACATTCCCCTCACCCGCCATAACCCAAACTTATAAGAACACTACTACACTTGAACTTATACAAAAGGTTCTTAGAAGTGATGTTTGGGGAGGAGCCGAGAGATAGGGGTTTGGACAGGCGAAAGCTCGCCTGGCATCGGACCGCCAGCTCCATCCCAAGATTAGGCAGCCTCAGAGGCATCCATGCATACTGTCCATTTTGCCTCCACGATCCTCCACAGCGTCCACCAATGTCTCCATGCGCATATTTCAACTCTCTATACCCCAGACGCTGGAGCGCGAGAGGATATACAGCACATCATCCCCTTATCAAACGAGCTGTGTCAGGCAGAATTTTCAGGTGTTTCACCAGATACGTTATGGAACTTGGTCACTATGTCGCCACCATGCTGGGTTATCGACTAAATATACCGTCAACCTTTTGTTCACATAGGAAATCATTTCAGCGCTTCTTGCTCACCTCCTTT
The DNA here is from genome assembly GCF_040894005.1 of Engystomops pustulosus. Classification (NCBI taxonomy): domain Eukaryota; kingdom Metazoa; phylum Chordata; class Amphibia; order Anura; family Leptodactylidae; genus Engystomops; species Engystomops pustulosus. Next base: position 12,587,897 of record NC_092418.1, read on the forward strand.
GGTTCCTCTCTGCTGCCTTAACCAGGCAAAATACTGATACATACAGTGCTACATGTTATCCTTGCCAAAAGGAATTTTTTAAATTGGTTTGAAGCCTGAGTCCATTTGGGGTATGTCGCCATGCCACTCTCTAGCCTGCCGCTGCTGCCGCTGCCTCTGCATGCCGTCTTCTATAGTGTCAGGGTTAATTATTGGATGTTTTAGATGCTATCTAGCCTCATTCGGTCACTCTATCATGGCCATGCTGTTGCCCATAATTTTGGCATAATGGTGCGATTAAGCAGCCTCAGAGGCATCCATGCATGCTGCCCCTGCTGTTTCCTGTCCATTTCCGTGGTGTTTCCATCATTTTCTGAGGTTTCCAGGTGTTTGGCCAAGCTTCCCTGTGCAGACCCTTGGTCCCCTTGAAAAATGCTCGAGTCTCCCATTGACTTCAATGGGGCTCGTTATTCGAGACGAGCACTCGAGCATCGGGAAAAGTTTGTCTCGAATAACGAGCACCCGAGTACTTTAGTGCTCGCTCATCTCTAGCTGTCACCAATCCTAGAAGCTGGGATCACCAATCCTAGAAGCTGGCGTCATTAATCATAGAATCTAGGGTCACCAATCCCAGAAGCTGGCGTCACCAATCCTAAAAGCTGGTGTTACCAATCCGAGAAGCTGGTGTCACCAATCCTAGAAGCTGGCATCAGCAATCCTAGAAGCTGGCATCACCAATCCTAGAAGCTAGCATCACCAATCCGAGAAGCTGGCATCACCAATCCTAGAAGCTGGGATCACCGATCCTAGAAGCTGGAGTCACCAATGCTAGAACCAGGCGTCACCAATCTTACGACCTGGCGTCACCAATCCTAGAAGCTGGCGTCACCAATCCTAGAAGCTGGGGTCACCAATCCTAGAAGCTGGCATCACCAATCCTAGAAGCTGGCATCACCAATGCTACAACCAGGCGTCACCAATGCTACAACCAGGGTCACCAATCTTACAACCTAGCGTCACCAATCCTAGAAGCTGGTGTCACCAATCCAAGAAGCTGGGATCACCAATCCTAGAAGCTGGAGTCACCAATGCTACAACCAGGCGTCACCAATCTTACGACCTGGTGTCACCAATCCTAGAAGCTGGCGTCACCAATCCAAGAAGCTGGGATCACCAAGCCTAGAAGCTGGAGTCACCAATGCTACAACCAGGCGTCACCAATCTTACGACCTGGTGTCACCTATCCTAGAAGCTGGAGTCACCAATGCTACAACCAGGTGTCACCAATCTTACAACCTGGAGTCACCAATCCTAGAAGCTGGCATAAAATACAACAGTACATAATAGTAATCAACCACTTTCATGTAGTTATCTCTATTAAACTAATAAAAATACCAAATAAAAACTAAAGAATAAAAATGCTAAAATAGAATAGTCCACCCAATGCTTATATCAAGATAAAAATACATGTCCTGCAGGCCCCTTGCCCGGTGAACTCTATAAACCTGAATGATGGAGCAATCTAGAGATGTTCTGCTTCAGGCTCTATTAGTGATCACAATAAAAAAATCTTTAAAAAGTCACAAATGGAGCATGCAAAAGTGTTGAATCGCCGCTGATTCTAATGTTCCACTATATATAATAATCAGCATTAATAACACACTTTTGCATCCGCCATTTGTGACTTTTTAGGATCTATAAGACTTTCTGTGGTGATCACTTATAGACCTTGAGGCAGAACATCTCTATTTTTTAGATTGCTATGACATTTGTGTTATTATAGTTCACACTGTGAGGGCTTTTTTAAAAAATTTATTCGAAGGTTCGTTCTCAGATTTTTATACAAAACTACATCAAGTAAGACCTGGCGTATTTTCGCCTGGTGGCCACGCGGCCCGCCGGATACATCTGGAGCTTGTTTTATAATTAATACAGAATGACAGGCGCTATTGTGGTAATAATTCATTCCTCTATATACATAAAGACTGAGATTGTGGACCTGAGGGACATCCTGATTTATGGAGACTTTAAAACAATTTGTCATTTTGATCATTTACATCCAAAGTTTTTTTTTTCATGGGGCTCTATTTACAATAATAGTATATAGAATAGCTTTAGGTGCTGTCTGTAGCAGTTAACAAGAAACTAGAAATTTGGGGAATACAGATCCCCAAAACGGACACCCTGGACTTTGAGCAAATATCACTCCATCAGCTACTGAGTACAAGCAGCTAGACGTTGGAGACAGCACATGCGGTGTGAAATGATGGGATTGCAAATGGCCGTCTGTTTTTGTAGGGCTCTGTGACATCACATAAGCCTTCTGGTCGCTGATTGGCTTACATGTCTGCACATGTGATCGAGGGTGTTCTTTTCTTCTTCCCAGAGTTCTCTGCCCCATGTAACACGTTGTACTCATACCCATTTTGCTAATTAAGGGGGGAAAAAAACAAATTTGTTCCCACAAATCACCGTAAACTTCGGATTCGTGCCGAACCAAACTTTTCCTAAAATTTTAAACGAATTCCACATTGTTAGAATCGATTCGTCCATCTCTAAAAATAATCATCACCCAATCATGTTGTTTGTCTTAGCCTTTCCAATTCTGACAACTGTAATATTGTATTGTTCTGTATAAAGAAAGGCTTGTGGTTTTTTCGGATTAGTGACATTTTTCATTGCATCACTTTCCTCTACCTATATCTGATTCTTTTACTTGTATTCATTCCTGGGGAGATCTTTGTGCGCTCGTTTGTTTTGGGCAACATAAACAATAAAATCATGAACGTTGCTAATCCCAGCTGCATTGTAGACCGGGGACTTGGTGACATTATCTCCCATAGGTAAACCTCTTACACATGGCACCGGATTATTCCCACTGTATAAATACGGCTCCTTTTTTCCGTTATCATTGACAGGGGCTCATTATTGTCTGGGTTATCGTTGCAGGTTATTTTATTTATTTTGGAACTTATTTCAACTGACTGAAAAAATTCTGGAATAAATTCTATTTCTTAAAACCCATTCTTATTATTTATTAGAATTTCTTTATATTTTGCTAATTCTAAATAACTAAAACATGTATTTTAGTTGATTTGTTTTAAAGAGAATGTGATGTTTTTGAACTTCATTTACAAAAATAATTATTTTTGTTCATAATCAATTAGGCCGATATTTTGCTACTGATTCCTTGCATGAAAGCAAAATAAAAAGTCTTATTCCAAAGCTAAATTTGATTTTGCATCTCAATTGTACATTTAAGGGATCATACATTTATTTACTACATTTTATCAACTTTTTTTGCTTACAGGACTGAAAAAACGGCCGCAGCATTATTTTACGATGTGTCCGAACAATTGTAGGTCAGTGCAATTTTTGCATTGTCACCTTTCCATTGATCGAACTATTTAAGAGTTTGTTTCGTATGTTACATAAATAAAGCACATTGTGGCTCATTTACTAAGGGTCCGAACGCCGCACTTTCGTCGGGTTTCCAGAATATTTCCTAGTTGTGCCAAATTTGGCGCACGTGATCGGATTGTGGCTCATCGGCGCCGGCTTTCACGCGACAGAAATTGGGGGGGTGTGGCCGTCGGACAACTCGATGGATTCGGAAAAACTGCAGAATTTAAAACAGAATTTGTGTCGGAAGATCCGCACTTACATGCACCGGGACGAAGAAGGTGAACTCCGGCAGACCTCGGCGTGACACACGCTGGATTTTGGGGGCGCACGACCTTAGTGAATCCCGGGAGACCCGAATCAGCGTCGGACAGAGCACCGCTGGATTGCGTCTGGACCGGGTAAGTAAATGTGCCCCATTGTGCATAGTGCGAAAATAGTAATAGCTTTTAGATGCCTTAGTTACTAAAAATCTGTGGATTACATGTATCAAACACTTGGTTTGCCTTTTTCTTAAATTTTTCAGACTTTTCATGGTGCTTGTGCTCATTTGTGGCTTTTTTGTGCCTAAAACAGGGTCCCTTCAAATTTCACCATTGTCTAGTTTTCTGCAGTGTTTCTGAATCCAGGTACGAAAGTTATACATTATTAAAAAAATCTCAAAAAGTAGCACATTTGGGCACAAATCTTAGGCTGCCCCTGACCAGGCATAGAAATGAGCTTGGAACTGATTTCAACTTTTAATGATTTTTTGCGCCTGCACTAAATTCAAATTCACTAAAGATCAAACACCTTATGTATCAGTAAAGAAAAACTGCTAACATACATCTGATCAGCAGAAAAGTTTCCAAAAACAGGTCAAGCCGCACTTGTGATACATGTGCTTCACTGAGTTGCCTAGAAGTTGATTACCTCCTATTTAAGGGTACTACAGAAAATAATAGAGATGACTAGAGATGAGTGGTCATGAACCTGCAGTTTTTGGATCCATGCCTAACGTTGTGGGATTTGAGTCCCTGAACCATAAACAAAGTCCCTGAACCATTGAGTCCCTGAACCATAAACAAATTCAGCCATAATTTTAGTTTTGGTATTCGGCTCACAGGATAAGGGCTAACTTGCTGATTGGGAGAGGTCTCAATTATGGATCATGGGTCACCACAACTGGGGTCCATTGTACCCCCGTTATTCACCTCTATGACACCGACAGAGATTACAGAGAGCGGCAATCTCCGTCAGCACCATAGAGATGAATTATACATGGGGGTGCCAGCAAGTTAGTAAGTTAGCTCCTAACCTGTGGATAGGGACAAACGAATATCGTTGGAGAACCCCTTTAAGTTAAATATAATAAATAAAATATTTCATAGAGCACATATAATAATCTTTTTTTTTTTATCGCAGATTAAAAACAATCTAGCAATGGAGCAAAACATATCAGCAAAAGACCTTAGGATCTCCCCGTTTTTCTATAAATCTCCGTACACGGGCTTAGTGATAACCATATTTACTCTGATCTATTTACTTGGTGTTTTCATGAACGTGCTCATCATCACCGTGGTGTACATCAACGATCACCTCCACACTCCCATGTATTTGTTTGTCTGTAACTTGTCTATCGTTGACATGTTTTATATTACGGTCTTCATTCCGAAAATATTGGACATCCTATACAGGAGTAACACTGTAACTTTTATGCAGTGCTTTTCACAGATGTATTTTTACGTTGTATCTGCCAGTTCCGAGGTCACAATGTTACTTCTGATGGCCTATGACCGATACGTTGCTATCTGTAATCCACTGAGTTATCACAGCGTCTTGAGCACTAGAGTCTGTGTCCTGCTCCTGGTCGGACTGTGGGCTACTGCTTTTACGAATGGTTTGATTATTGCATTTCCAGCCTCGTCAATGTCTTTCTGTCAGTTGAATACCATCAACCAAATCTACTGTGATGCATACACCGTGGCTGCCATTGCTTGCGCTGGCGTGGAGGTCTTCTACCTTGTGCTATACATAGAATTACCTCTATTTGGCCTTGTTACCTTTGTATGTAGTTTGACTTCATACATAAAAATTATCGGTATCATTTTACAGATTAAATCAAGAGATGGAAAAGGCAAAGCCTTCTCCACCTGCTCCTCTCATCTGGTTGTCCTATCCCTCTACTATACAACAGGTATGTCGGTCTATATGATACCACCATCAAAGTACTCCGATGTCCTCAAGCAGATGTGCACTATTCTCTATGCCACCATCACTCCAGTACTGAACCCTTTTGTATACAGTCTACGCAATAAAGACATGACAAATGCTATTCTTATATTATTTGGGGTAAACTCAAAAGTCAGGAGGAATTGCTAAGGAACCATGAGAGAGATATTGGCCAAGAGAAAACACTCCAAAGTCCATTAGGTTTACTTTATGACACAGAAATACAGTAGCAATATTATAAAAATCCTATTAAGAGGGAATAACTATTGGCTAGTGATAAGTGGACCCATCGGTATTCAGGTCTAGTGGGTTCGGCGGAACCCCAACCCAAATTCGAACACCTGCAAACATTGCTTACACCAGTTGCAAGTCATAGGGGCAGATTTACTTACCCGGTCCATTCGCGATCCAGCGGCGCGTTCTCTGCGGTGGATTCGGGTCCGTCCGGGATTCACTAAGGTAGTTCGTCCGACGCCCACCAGGTGGCACTGCTGTGCTGAAGTTCCCCGAGACCCGCTGGAATGCACTGAAGTACACCCGCCTATTCCTGGTGAAGGTAAGCGCGAGCCCCGTGACACTTTTTTTTTTTAAAATGTGGCGGTTTTTCCGAATCCGTCGGGTTTTCGTTCGTCCACGCCCCCGATTTCCGTCGCATGCATGCCAGCGCCGATGCGCCACACACCGATCGCGTGCGCCAAATTCCCGGGGCAATTCAGGGAAAATCAGCACAAATCGGAAATATTCGGGTAACATGTTGGGAAAACGCGAATCGGGCCCTTAGTAAATGACCCCCGTAATCCCTTAAAAGGGTCTGATCACCCAACAGTAACAGTAACATTGGTGCTGGCATGCACAACTCAATTTTCTCGACAATTTTGGCTCCCCGTGATGATAAAATGGCTTTGCATGTGGCAAGTAAAGGATAACACCCATGGTCAGTGCTGGGTGTTACTGATAGGGGACTTCTGACTGAAGTCCGCAGACCCGAACCCAAACATTGTGGTTCGGGTCTGCTCATCACTACTTTTAGCCATTAGTAAAGAACAATATTTAAAATATACAATGCAGCATAGTCCTACTATTGTATGGATGAAAGTGTTTAATATTCCTAAAATTATTTTGATACCAAAATGGTAAAATTTATAGTTTATTTTAAAAAATGAACCACAATAAATAGCTCCCATTACTAGTGTTTTTATTAGAGGACCTCTAGCACCAAAATCAAGGATTTTAACCCAAGGCCCACTCTTTCTTTTAGATTCTTAAGCCCTCGTTTTAAAAAAAAAAAAGTTGAAAAATTATGGAAATGAGCCTGAGTGGCTCTGGGCTCCATAGATGTCAATGGAGCCCCTCAAGCTCATTTGCATAATTCCTAAAACTTTATTTTTTGTAAAAACAAGGGAATAAGAAGCTAAAAGAAAAGCAGATCCTGACAAACATGGGCACATACCCACATGTAAGTTTACTTGGTTTGTAAGTCACAATGCTATATATCAATGAGCCATAGGTTCAATGCAATGTTTATCATTTTACTTTTCCACATCAAAATTTACATGGTAAAAAAAATGACCCATCATTATATAGCTTTCTTGTGCACCAGAGGTGGAGATTGGGCTACTTATGCCCTTCGGTTATTCTTTAGGTGCAACCAGGCACCACCCATAACTGTCCCTTGCACAATGATTGACATCTGTAGAACAAAGGTTAAGAACCCAGGAATTTCAGGACCTGTCATTATATGCAGGAGATTTGAATTATTTTTTAATAGAATCTGCTTCTATTCACACGCGATTGCTGCAGGATTAAACAGATTGTAGGCATGTTCCCCCTTGTTCTCTATCTTCCAGAAGTGTGAAAAAGTCCCATTTGTTGGTGTATCACCACTCAGGGCTCTGAAGTAATCAATCAGATCCCATGTAAGGAAGCAGCATTCCGTCTCCAGTCTCTATTAGTGATGAGCAGTCTCATCAGAATTTCGATTCTCCAAATCCAAATTGTAAAACCGCGCTCGGCTCCCAATTTTGGCACCGAACTCAGACCCCCTGAACAGTGACAAGGGTTGTTTAATACGTCGGGTGACACAGTGACAACCCCCTGCAGACACCTGTCAGATGATAATGGTACAGTCCTACTCCTATGGGGGTCATGCATGTTATTCTGCCCCTGTGTGTAATATTTTACTGATCTTCACAGATGGAAGCCCTGACGGGGTAGTTAATAGAAGTTTAATATAAGGTTTATGTTGTCTTCACATTGATGTTACCCATCAGAGATGGAGGTAGGGCGGGGTGGCGATCCAGCATGTGTCAGAGAAAATTAATTAGTAGACAGTGTGGGGCATGTATGTGTCTGGCATCATTACTTTGTGAGATTTCTTTCCCATATTCAGGCGTGACAGGTTATAACTACAGAGGTGTGCATGTGTATGACCTGCCTTTTGCTGATTTGCTTTGGACACATGGCTTACCTTATGAGGGCATAGATTACCGTATGACACATTTATTACAAGTACTTTTGGGGAATTGCTGCATTCACTTTCATCATTTCCAATAAGGGCAATTCTATTCCGAGATCTAGTAATTGCCCCAAACTATGAAAAATGAATTATTAGAATGAGTTATGAAGGGGACTGGGCATGTCTACACAATGGGGCAGATTTACTTACCCAGTCCTGTCGCGATCCTGCGGTGCGTTGTCCGACGAGGATTCGGAGCTGCCGCGATTCACTAAGCTTGTGCGCTCGAGTTCCTGCATCCATCGATTCCGCGCTGAGGTCTGCCGGAATTTACCTTCTTCTTCCTGGTGTATGTGAGTGCTTGATCTTGTGAAACAAATAGTTTTTTAAATTCCGCAGTTTGTCCAAATCCGTCGGGTTGTCCGACGGCCCGCCCTCAGATTTCTGTTGCGTTCAAGCCGGCGCCGGTGCGCCACAATCCGCGTGCGGTAAAAATCCCGGGGCAATTCGGCACAAAACGGAAATTGTCGGGAAACCCGACGAAAATGTGGTGTTCTGATGCTTAGTAAATTAGCCCCAATATCTCACCTGCAATGTGATCGCACCCTGGATACTGCACTTCACTGTAATTCACTGTAATGAGATAAGATTGTAAACATATAATACAAGTTAATTCTTGTAGAAAGGGGGCGGTGTTATGGCAGAATTTGGCCTACCGAAATTTCATTTTCTTTGACTCTGGATGCAGCACATAGATGGGTTTGTACCCCAGGTACAAATCAGAAGAAAAACGGTTAATAAGCAATGCAATTAACCAATTAACCAATGGCTAACTGCCTCTATAAGTAGGAAAAAGACCCACAAAACTCTGTATAATATGTAGCAATATGTAGCAATAAAAGGGCGGGAAAGTTGTGCTGCCTCCAGACTCAAGATTTCGATAAGCAATTATCCACTTTCTTTATCATCAGTTCGGCAACACATAGGTGGGACTGTCGGGAGAGAGCCAGGGTTGAATTGTTTAACACCATTTTGCCGAAGGCGGAAACCTCTGCAGCTTGGAGGTCCAGTCTGTAATGTTTAACATAGGTTGTAAGTGAAGCCCAAGTGGCAGCCTTACAAATCTGCTGAATGGACACATGACCAAATTCTGCCCAGGACCCCGAAGTAGAGCGAGTGGAATGTTCTTTCCTATGAGTAGGTGTTTCTTGACCAGAGAGGTCATAACAACTTCTGATGACATCTTTGATCCATCTTGACAATGTTGCCTTGTTTTTGACTTCTTTCTTATGTTGGGGCCCTGAAATTGGACAAATAGGGAGCCGGAAGTCCTAAAGGTGCTGGTAGCATCCAGATATTTAAATATTGTATCTATAATGTTTAAAGAATGAAGAGACTTTTGATACTTAATAGGATATGAAAAGAAGGTAGACAAATTTCCTGATGTATATTGGAAAAAGAAGCAATCTTAGGGTCAAATCTAGAATTTGTACGTAGGACCGCACGATCAGGTAAGCTATGCAAGTAAGGGTCTTTAAAGGGTAATGATTGGAGCTCTTTCACTCTTTTTACTGAAGTGATTGCAACTAAAAGTTGAGTGTTTAAAGAAATCTTTTTCACACCTGAGAGATGCATAGGTTGAAAAGTAGGCCTGTCTAGGATCTGAAGGACCAATGACAGATCACATGAAGGAATCGGTTCTTTGATAAATGGTTTCAAATACCTCTGAAGATTCATCTGATGAGAAGATTACAGGCGGTCCCCTACTTAAGGACACCCGACTTACAGACAACCCATAGTTACAGACAGACCCCTCTGAAAGGTGAAGCTATCTGAATGCTTTACTATAGTCCCAGACCGCAATAATCAGCTGTAAGGTGTCTGTAATGAAACTTTATTGATAATCCTTGGTCCCATTAAAGCAAAAAAATTTTCAACTCCAATTGTCAATGGGGCCAAACATTTTTTTTGTCTGGATCCACAATTATAAAATATACAGTTTCGACTTACATACAATTTCAACTTAAGAACAAACCTCCGGACCCTATCTTGTACGTAAACCGGGAACTGCCTGTATTTGAAAATCTAGGCGTTAATTACTGTAAAAGGACGTATAATGCTTTGTACTTTAAGGGAAGGAAGAGAATCCAGTGTCCTAAAAGAGGACTTACACCAGCGCCAAGAGGTTCCAGATTCTGTTGTTAAGAGAAACTGCCGCTGGTTTCCTGGGAGAGAGCAGGGGGTTAGTTACAGATTCTGACAGACCCTCTCAGCCTCCAGTCAGTGAGGTTCAAGTTTTGAACATGAGGAAGATGGAATCCCTTCTGAGTTAGCGAATCCGGGGAGATGGAAGCTTCCAGAAGAGACAGAATGAGAGAGAACCTGCTCTCCATGGCCAGAAGAGAATGACCGCAATTGCTTCGGAATATCCTCCAAGATTTTCCATAGGACCCGAAGAATAAGCGAAAAAGGCGGGAACACCTAGACTAGTTTGATCAACTGATTTATAGGCCATTTATGGCCAGGGGATGACCTGCTCAAGCAAGAGAGCTGAAGCTGTTTACTTTTTGTGTTTTGCATTGCTGCCATCACATCTAGATCTGAATATCCCAATTTCTGTGTAATTTGAAGAAAAATAATAACTTCTGGTGCGAGAAGGAGAGCTCGACTGTCGAATGTCCACTCTTGAGTTGTTGACACCCTGAATATGCACAGCAGAGAGATCCAGAAGATCTGTTTCGACCCAGGCCATCAAATTCTGACATTCCCTGGAGAGTCACAGACTTCGGGTTCCTCTTTGTTTGTTCAAGTAATAAATAGAGATGAGCGAACATGCTCGTCCGAGCTTGATGCTCGGTCGAGCATTAGGGTACTCGAAACTGCTCGTTGCTCGGACGAATACTTCGCCCGCTCGAGAAAATGGCAGCTCCCGCCGTTTTGCTTTTTGGCGGCCAGAAACAGAGCCAATCACAAGCCAGGAGACTCTGCACTCCACCCAGCATGACGTGGTACCCTTACACGTCGATAGCAGTGGTTGGCTGGCCAGATCAGGTGACCCTGGGATAGACTAGCCGCTGCCCGCGCTGCTCGGATCATTCTGTGTCTGGATGCCGCTAGGGAGAGAGCTGCTGCTGGTCAGGGAAAGCGTTAGGGTGTTCTATTAGCTTACTGTTAGGCAGGAGTGATTCTCAAAGAACCCAACAGCCCTTCTTAGGGCTACAATAACGTTCTACTTTTTTTATTTTAATTTGCATCTAGTACCATTTTGTGAGGAATTAGCAGGGGGACTTGCTACCGTTGTGTTTAGCTCTTAGTGGCACACATATCCATAGCAAAGACCGAAGTGGGAAAATTTAGTAGGGGTTGGATTTCAATTAGGCACTAACTCAGTGTCATCTCATCTGGCATAGTAGTGTGCTTTGATACTTGGCTAGAAAATAGCCATAGGAGAATACAAAGAGCTTACTTACGCCTACAGTAGCGTTCTATATATTTGATTTCTGGTTGATCTGCTGGTGGCTGTACTTTCTGCAGTGCATGTACTAGCCAATTCTGAGCAATTTGTAGTGAGACTTGCGACCGCTGTGTTCTGCGCTTAGTGACGCACATATCCATAGCAAAGACCGAAGTGGGAAAATTTAGTAGGGGTTGGATTTCAATTAGGCACTAACTCAGTGTCATCTCATCTGGCATAGTAGTGTGCTTTGATACTTGGCTAGAAAATAGCCATAGGAGAATACAAACAGCTTACTTACGCCTACAGTAGCGTTCTATATATTTGATTTCTGGTTGATCTGCTGGTGGCTGTACTTTCTGCAGTGCATGTACTAGCCAATTCTGAGCAATTTGTAGTGAGACTTGCGACCGCTGTGTTCTGCGCTTAGTGACGCACATATCCATAGCAAAGACCGAAGTGGGAAAATTTAGTAGGGGTTGGATTTCAATTAGGCACTAACTCAGTGTCATCTCATCTGGCATAGTAGTGTGCTTTGATACTTGGCTAGAAAATAGCCATAGCAATAGGATAGCATTGTTTGGTTTTAAAAACTCAAAAAAAACAAAAAACACAAAAAAAAACAAAAAACACAAAAAAAAAACAAAAAAAGTTAAAAAAAAAAAAAAGTTATAACTCTCATTTTAAAAATGTTTAACCCGAGGGCTAGGGGTAGAGGACGAGGGCGGGGACGTGGGCGTCCAACTACTGCAGGGGTCAGAGGCCGTGGTCCTGGGCGGGGTGAGACACCACCTGCTGATGAGGGAGCAGGGGAACGCCGCAGAGCTACACTCCCTAGGTTCATGTCTGAAGTTACTGGGACTCGTGGTAGAGCACTGTTGAGGCCAGAACAGTGCGAACAGGTGATGTCGTGGATTGCTGACAATGCTTCGAGCAATTTGTCCACCACCAGTCAGTCTTCCACGCAGTCCACCCATGTCACCGAAATCGCCACTCCTCCAGCTCCTGCACCTCAGCCTCCTCCCCCCCAGTCTGCCCCCTCCCAGGAAAATTTGGCATTTGAACCGGCATACTCTGAGGAACTGTTTTCTGGACCCTTCCCACAGTCACAAACCACTTGTCCGGTTGCTGCTGAGCAATTTTCCGATGCCCAGGTTTTCCACCAGTCACAGTCTGTGGGTGATGATGACCTTCTTGACGTAGTGGAAGTGTGTAAAGAGGTGTCCGACGATGAGGAGACACGGTTGTCAGACAGTGGGGAAGTTGTTGTCAGGGCAGGAAGTCCGAGGGGGGAGCAGACTGAGGGCTCGGAGGATGATGAGGTGACAGACCCAAGCTGGGTTGAGAGGCCGGGTGAACACAGTGCTTCTGAGACGGAGGAGAGTCCTCGACCAGAACAGGTTGGAAGAGGCAGTGGTGGGGCCAGACGGAGAGGCAGGGCCAGAGCTGGTGCATCAGCGCCAAATGTGTCAACTAGTGAAGCTCCCGTGGCGAGGGCTCTTGCGGCGAGGGCTAGATCTTCAGAAGTCTGGAGGTTCTTTAAGGAAACACCGGATGACCGACGGACTGTGGTGTGCAACATTTGCCAAACCAGGCTCAGCAGGGGTTCCACCACTACTAGCTTAACTACCATCAGTATGCGCAGGCATATGAATGCTAAACACCCCACTCAGTGGCAACAAGCCCGTTCACCTCCGGCCGTGCACACCACTGCTCCTTCCCCTGTGTCAGCTGCTAGTCAGCCCCCTGCCCAGGACCCTGCCACAAAAACCCCATCGTCGCCTCCACGATCCTCCACAGCATCCACCAGCGTTCAGCTCTCCATACCCCAGACGCTGGAGCGGAAACGCAAATATAGTGCAACCCACCCGCACGCCCAAGCCCTTAATGTGCACATCTCCAGATTGCTTAGCCTGGAGATGCTGCCCTATAGGCTAGTAGAGACCGAGGCCTTTCGCAAACTCATGGCGGCGGCCGCCCCTCGGTATTCGGTCCCCAGCCGCCACTACTTTTCCCGATGTGCCGTCCCAGCCCTGCACCAGCACGTGTCAGACAACATCATCCGTGCCCTGACCAACGCCGTTTCTGACAAGGTCCACCTGACCACGGACACGTGGACGAGTGCTGCCGGGCAGGGCCACTATATATCGCTGACGGCACATTGGGTTAACTTGGTGGAGGCTGGGACCGAGTCTGACCCTGGGGCTGCTCATATACTGCCGACGCCGAGGATTGCGGGGCCTACCTCGGTCCAGGTGTTTCAGGCCTACTATGCCTCCTCCTCCTCCCACCCCTCCTCCACCTCCTCCTCCGAACTACCATCCGTGGGCACGGCGCCATCAGTCGGTAGCTCTAGGCACAGCAGCAGTGCCGTCGCTAAGCGACAGCAGGCGGTGCTCAAACTGCTGAGCCTAGGCGACAAAAGGCACACCGCCCAAGAGCTATTACAGGGCATCACGGCGCAGACTGATCTGTGGCTGGCACCGCTGAACCTCAAGCCGGGAATGGTTGTGTGTGACAACGGCCGTAACCTGGTGGCGGCTCTGCAACTCGGCAGACTGAAACATGTGCCATGCCTGGCCCATGTGTTAAATCTGATAGTTCAGCGTTTCCTCAAGACATACCCCAATCTGTCTGATTTGCTCACGAAGGTGCGCCGCATCTGTGCGCATTTCAGGAAGTCCAGCCCAGATGCTGCCACTCTCAGGGCAGCGCAGCGCCGCCTCCAACTGCCCGCTCACCGACTGTTGTGCGACGTGCCCACGAGGTGGAATTCAACACTGACCATGTTATCCAGAGTTTACCAGCAACGCAGAGCGATTGTAGACTGCCAGATGTCAACTTCCACCAGAACTGGTAGTCAGGTCAGTCAGCTTCCTCAAGTCTACAATGAGGAGTGGACGTGGATGTCTGATATCTGTCAGGTGCTGAGTAACTTTGAGGAGTCAACACAGATGGTCAGTGGCGATGCCGCCATCATCAGCCTCACCATCCCGCTGCTTGGCCTGTTGAAAAACTCTCTGGTCAGCATGAAGTCGGAAGCTTTGCGCTCGTCACAAGAGACAGGGGAAGAATATTCCCTTGTTGATAGCCAAAGCACCCTCAGGTCTGTTTCTCAGCGCATATCGGAGGAGGTGGAGGTGGAGGAGGATGAGGAGGAAGAGGAGGAGAATGTTGGCGAGACACAAGAGGGGACCATTGTTGAGTCCTTCACTGTTCAGCGTGTATGGGCAGAAGAAGAGGAGTTGGAGGAGTTGGAGGAGGAGGAAATGGACAGTCAGGCCAGTGAGGGGAGTGAATTCTTACGCGTTGGTACTCTGGCGCATATGGCAGATTTCATGCTAGGCTGCCTATCCCGTGACCCTCGCGTTCAAAGAATTTATTCCAGCACCGATTACTGGGTGTTCACTCTCCTGGACCCACGGTACAAGCAAAATCTTTCCACTCTCATCCCTGCAGAGGAAAGGAGTGTGAGAATGCATGAATACCAGCAGGCCCTGGTGCACAAGCTGAAACAGTATTTCCCTTCTGACAGCGCTAGCGGCAGAGTGCGTAGTTCTGCGGGACAAGTAGCGAGGGAGAGTAGGCGAGCAGGCAGCTTGTCCAGCACTGGCAAGGGTACGCTTTACAAGGCTTTTGCCAGCTTTATGTCACCCCAGCAAGACACTGTCACCTGTCCCCAGTCTCGGCAGAGTAGGGCTGATCTTTACAGAAAGATGGTGAGGGAGTACGTAGCTGACCATACCATCGTCCTAAATGATCACACAGCTCCCTACAACTACTGGGTTTCAAAGCTGGACATGTGGCACGAACTGGCGCTGTACGCCTTGGAGGTTCTTGCCTGCCCTGCCGCTAGCGTCTTGTCCGAGCGGGTTTTCAGTGCAGCTGGTGGCATCATCACCGATAAGCGTACACGCCTGTCGACTGACAGCGCTGACAGGCTGACGCTTATTAAAATGAATAAAGGCTGGATTTCTCAGAATTTCCAATCTCCACCAGGTGAAGGAAGCTCAACCTGAATAATTGATCCACTCCTCCTCCTCCTCCTCATTTTCCTCCTTCTCCTCCTCTTTGTACAGTAAAGCAGAGGAAAATGGCTATTTTTTGACAGGGCCCACTGGCTCTTGCTATAGTACTTCATGCATTTAATTTTTCTGGAGGGCCACCTACCCGGTCCTCTGTTTGAAACAATTTTTGTGAGTGCCACATACAGGCACTCAATCTATTCCATTTTTCTGGAGGGCCACCTACCCGGTCCTCTGTTTTAAAAAATTTTTGGGACTGCCACATACAGGCACTCAATCTATTCCATTTTACTGGAGGGCCACCTACCTGCTCCTCTGGTTTGAAACATTTTTGGGACTGCCACATACAGGCACTCAATCTATTCCATTTTACTGCAGGGCCACCTACCTGCTCCTCTGGTTTGAAGAATTTTTGGGACTGCCACATACAGGCACTCAATCTATTCCATTTTACTGGAGGGCCACCTACCTGCTCCTCTGGTTTGAAACATTTTTGGGACTGCCACATACAGGCACTCAATCTATTCCATTTTACTGCAGGGCCACCTACCTGCTCCTCTGGTTTGAACAATTTTTGGGACTGCCACATACAGGCACTCAATCTATTCCATTTTACTGGAGGGCCACCTACCTGCTCCTCTGGTTTGAAACATTTTTGGGACTGCCACATACAGGCACTCAATCTATTCCATTTTACTGCAGGGCCACCTACCTGCTCCTCTGGTTTGAACAATTTTTGGGACTGCCACATACAGGCACTCAATCTATTCCATTTTACTGGAGGGCCACCTACCTGCTCCTCTGGTTTGAAACATTTTTGGGACTGCCACATACAGGCACTCAATCTATTCCATTTTACTGCAGGGCCACCTACCTGCTCCTCTGGTTTGAACAATTTTTGGGACTGCCACATACAGGCACTCAATCTATTCCATTTTACTGGAGGGCCACCTACCTGCTCCTCTGGTTTGAAACATTTTTGGGACTGCCACATACAGGCACGCAATCTATTCCATTTTACTGCAGGGCCACCTACCTGCTCCTCTGGTTTGAACAATTTTTGGGACTGCCACATACAGGCACTCAATCTATTCCATTTTACTGCAGGGCCACCTACCTGCTCCTCTGGTTTGAAGAATTTTTGGGACTGCCACATACAGGCACTCAATCTATTCCATTTTACTGGAGGGCCACCTACCTGCTCCTCTGGTTTGAAACATTTTTGGGACTGCCACATACAGGCACTCAATCTATTCCATTTTACTGGAGGGCCACCTACCTGCTCCTCTGGTTTGAAAAATGTTTGGGACTGCCACATACAGGCACTATCCAAATTAAATTGTCTCCATAGCAGCCTCCACACGTTGTCTCCATTGCTACCTCCAAAAGTCGTCCATATAGCTGCCTCCATACATCGTCCCTTTATCAAACGAGGTGTGTCAGGCAGAAATTTGGGTTGTTTTCATGGATTCCACATCAAAGTTGTTAACTTTGTCGCCACCCTGCTGTGTTATCCACAAAATATACTGGCAAACTTTTACCATTTAGGGATATTATTTCAGCGCTTCTTGCGCATCTGTTTACATTCTCCTCACCCGGCATATCCTAAACTTATAAGAACGCTACTACACTTGATCTTATACAAAAGGTTCTTAGAAGTGCTGTTTGGGGAGTAGCCTAGAGACAGGGGCTTGGATTGGCGAAAGCTCGCCTGGCAGCGGAGCGCCAGCTCCATGCGCATCATGCGCTTCTTGCGCATCTGTTTACATTCCCCTCACCCGCCATATCCCAAACTTATAAGAACGCTACTACACTTAACTTGGTGCAGGCTGGGACCGAGTCTGACCCTGGGGCTGCTCATATACTGGCGACGCAGAGAATTGCGGGGCCTACCTCGGTCCAGGTCTCAAAGGCCTACTATACCTCCTCCCACCCCTCCTCCACCTCCTCCTCCTCCGAATTACCATCCGTGGGCATGGCGCCATCAGTCGGTAGCTCTAGGCACAGCAGCAGTGCCGTCGCTAAGCGACAGCAGGCGGTGCTCAAACTGCTGAGCCTAGGCGATAAAAGGCACACCGCCCAAGAGCTATTACAGGGCATTCCACATCAAAGTTGTTAACTTTGTCGCCACCCTGCTGTGTAATCCACAAAATATACTGGCAAACTTTTACCATTTAGGGATATTATTTCAGCGCTTCTTGCGCATCTGTTTACATTCCCCTCACCCGGCATATCCTAAACTTATAAGAACGCTACTACACTTGATCTTATACAAAAGGTTCTTAGAAGTGCTGTTTGGGGAGTAGCCTAGAAACAGGGGCTTGGATTGGCGAAAGCTCGCCTGGCTGCAGAGCGCCAGCTCCATCACAAGATCCAACTAACATAGTTGCAGCACCTTTAATCTACTACTAGTTCACTGCCTCCATAATAATAATAATCTTTATTTATATAGCGTCATCATATTCTGCAGCGCTTTACAAATCATAGGAAACAAATACAAATGTAATGTAACAGAGCACAACATTTGTATGGAACAACAGGAGTGAGGTCCCTGCTCGCCAGAGCTTACGGTTTATGAAGATGATGGGGTAACACGAGGTAAAAGAATATTTAATGGTCAAGCCATTCTTCTTAGGGAATAGAACAAAATATAATAAATGGATTTGCTGTCGCTTGAACCACTCAGCCGTCATCTTATATACCAGGTCCAGGGTGAATGGGACTGCAGAGAAGTCTGGTGCCTGTTGGTTGCTGGATAACAGATGGGAGGACGACACAGGACGGGTTAGTAGAAGAGTTAAAACTTCATGCAGTTAATGAGTGTTATAGGCTTGCCTAAAGAAATGGGTTTTAAGAGCACGTTTGAAACTTTGGAGGTTAGGTATTAGTCTGATAGTCCGGGGCAGAGCATTCCATAGAATTGGTGCAGCTCTAGAGAAGTCTTGGAGACGCGAGTGGGAGGTCCGCACTAGGGTAGAGGTTAATCTAAGATCACTGGCGGATCTAAGAGCACGGGTTGGGCGATAGACTGAGATAAGAGAGGAGAGGTAGGGGGGTGCAGCATTATACAGAGCTTTATGGATGAGGGTTATTATTATTTTAAACTGTATTCGAAAGGAGACTGGCAGCCAGTGCAGCGACTGGCATGAACTGTAAGCATACATGGTCCCCTTATCAAACGAGCTGTGTCAGGCAGAATTTTGGGTTGTTTTCATGGCTTCCACAACAAACTTGTTAACTTTGTCGCCACCCTGCTGTGTAATCCACAAAATATACTGGCAAACTTTTATCATGTACCGATATTATTTGAGCGCTTCTTGCTCACCTCCTTTGGTTCCTCTCTGCCACCCATTGGTTTGAAGCCTGAGTCCATTTAGGGTATGTCGCCATGACACTCTCTAGCCTGCTGCCGCTGCCTCTGCATGCCGTCCCCTATAGTGTCAGGGTCAATTATTAGATGTTTTAGATGCTATCTAGCTTCATTCTGTCACTCTGTCATGGCCATGCTGTTGCCCATAATTTTGGCATAATGGTGCGATTAAGCAGCCTCAGAGGCATCCATGCATGCTGCCCCTGCTGTTTCCTGTCCATTTCCGTGGTGTTTCCATCCTTTTCTGAGGTTCCCAGGTGTTTGGCCAAGCTTCCCTGTGCAGAGCCTTGGTCCCCTTGAAAAATGCTCGAGTCTCCCATTGACTTCAATGGGGTTCGTTATTCGAGACGAGCACTCGAGCATCGGGAAAAGTTCGTCTCGAATAACGAGTACCCGAGCATTTTAGTGTTCGCTCATCTCTAGTAAGATTCCTTGAGCTGCCTTCCATCGTACTTACGTTTTCATTGCAAACCTTTGATACCAATCAGGCTTGTGTCATCCATAGCAGATACTTCCAGGTCCACTTGATAAAATTTTTTTGTCTTTCTCATCTCATTTAATGATTTGCACTTTTACTCATCATCTGTAAAGATGGAGGACACGGAGGGAAAAAAAATCTGACAACACAAATGCCTATAATCAGAGAACCTGAAAGTTTTGGACTACTTGGATGTTAGCATTTCTATGTGTCCCTTGTAAAGTCATTTGATTTTTTTCCTGAGTGCACATTGCACTCCATCTCTATAGCCAAATTGCACCTGGAGTCTATCCTGATTGGCTAAATAATTTCCATTTGTAGTAGAAAAATGATTGGCTGTAGATGCAGAGGCCGAAAGTTTTTGTCTACTGTTGTATACTTGCAGTAGGGTAATGTTGACTTTGGACTGAACTGCAAGTTTTTCCCAAGTTCCAAAGCAACTCGAAAAAAGAGCCACTCCGGTAATTTCTTCTATTCTCTTAATCTCTAATGACGTGATGGTCAAAAAGTAGCATTTTAATGCCCCCCCCCCCAACATACAGGCAGTCCCCGGTTTACATACAAGATAGGGACTGTAGGTTTGTTCTTAAGTTGAGTTTGTATGTAAGTCGGAACTGTATACTTTATCATTGTAAAACCAGCCAAATATTTTTTTGGTCTCTGTGACAATTGGATTTTAAAAATGTTGGGTTGTCATAAGAACCAGGATTAACAATAAAGCTTCATTACAGACACCAGTGGTAACTGTTATAGCTATTTTTTATAGCCTAAAACTAAAGTACAGTAAATTGGCAACATCCAGAGGTTCGTTTGTAACTAGAGGTCGTATGTAAGTCAGGTGTTCTTAAGTAGGGGACCGCCTGTACTGGTAAACACATTAAATTATTATTGTATTTTGGGTTGTTAGGTACCAGATTGTACATTATTTTCCCAAATGTTGTCTTACCTTATGAACAATGGAACAAATGTAGAATTCCTTATTCTGCCATTTTCCTCCAATACTAAATATACATTGCAGAGTGTTGCCGTTTTCTCTATCATTTGCAAGATGGGAATCCTTCTGAGTTCAGTAGTGATTGCAGTGATATGTGTAGATGTGCATCCTATGTATGTCTTCTTCTGTAACCTCTCTGTGAGAGACATGTGCTACAACACAGCCATTACCCCTAAGCTTCTCCATATATGGCTATCTGGGAGTGGCCTAGTGTCCCTCAGCCAGTGCTTCTCCCAGTGCTCCGTGGCAGCCAATGAGGAGGAGATCCTTTTTGATTGATATGTTGCACTTTGTCATCCTTTCCACTACTCCAGAGTCATGAACCTATGGAGCTCTGCCCTGATTATGGCGTCCATGTGGGTTTGTGCCTTCATCAACTCCTCATTATTCCTCTGTTAAACTCGACATTTCTACAAGTCATGAGCCTTCATCAGTTTTTCTGTGATACTATAACAGTATTCAACTCTTCTTAAATGACTCCACTAATTTTTTTATTCTTATACATATGGAATGTGTCTCTGTGGACCTTTTTTTTTGCAATGTGACGTTTTACAATAAAAAGGAAAATGGCAATCCCTGTCTTCCTGCTCATCCCACCTCATTGTCATGATGATCTACTGCACTACAGGAGGATTCCACCTCTTGACTGCATTCCACCAAACAGAAGCTGTCATCAACCAATTTGTCTCCATGTTCTATGCTGCAGTCGTACCAGTGATAAATCCGCTTGTTTAGGGTTACGCAATATTGAAATAAAGAAAGCTCTTCAGAACTTGTTAATGAAGAACTAAACTATGATGCCTAAAATTGTCAAAACAGAAAAAATAAATATTAAAGAAAGAAGACAAATAAAAAATGCATAAAAACAAATATAATGAGGACTCTGGTATCAGAAAAGACAGTAAACCCTAGAACTCCAACCCCCGAACAGCTTTGTCTGCTTGCCTCAGCGTATCCTAAGTGAAACATGACCACTACTAATACAGTCCATCCCTGCGCAAAAGTGTGGACAGAAAACAAGACAAACAAACAAATGAAGATCAACAATCCGGGTCACAGCAAAGATAGCAAATAAGACACAAAATCACAGATACAAAGAATAGTCTGTGGTAATCATCATGTATTCGTTATCCATGGCCTCCTTTCTTCTAAAAACTTATGCTAATGAAACAGAAAGGCTATGGGCATGTTATAAGATCCCCTCCATGCTTCAGATTCACAGGATATCACAATGTGCAGGAGCACTTCACTCTCCCTCTGTGTGCTCACTGCTGTCGAGATTTCAGGAAGTGCAGGGGGGAGGATGAGACTGAGACGTGCTGCTGTAGTGTAAAAACCCATCTTGTAATATTAATTTATTTAGCACATTGTGTGATGTGAGCAAATTGTAAGAGACCTAACTGTTAAAAAAGATTTTTTTTAGATGATTGTAATAAAGAATTCACATCTGGTGACACAAAATTACCTGAAAATGCAAAAAGTGATTTCAAAACAAAAAGCTCCACCTTTTACCCAATATAATCTTGTAGGGGGTTCTATGAATGTGTTCATGGAAAGTTTGGATTGGGATCTCAACATATTTTATAAACAGTTGACGAGTTGATGATTACAGTGGGCACAATCTGTTCATAAAGATGGCTGACAAAAGGGGGTTGATGGACATTTATCAGACATAACTACATATTGGAGACTAAACAGTGACCGAACCAAAATATTTAAAGGGAACCTATCCCCGAGGGTTCTTTCTCAGGGGGGATAGTACATAGCAAACATGTTTTTATCTATTCTCTCTGTTACTTAGTTGTACAAATATGCATATAGTAAACTTTACCTGGCTCCCTTCCAGCTCAGGCTCCTAAGTCCTGGGGGTGGTGCTTTTCAAATGAGAATGGGGACCTGCAGTATGCATTCTTGATATGCTCGTCGCCCCTTTCATTATTATTCCCACATCCTCCCTCGCTTCCCACTCATGACCTCCGTAGTGAATTTGCGCACAGCGGCGGAGTAACGGCACATGTTGGAGTTACAAGGCTCATCACGCAAGCATCAGGTTTGCTTCTGCAGTGATGCAACATCATAAGTGGGAGGGGGAAAAGAGGGAGGATGTAGGAGGGGGTTGGAGTGACTAATAGTGAGTGGGTCAGGAAATGTATTTAGTAGGTAAATGAGCAGGTGCCAGTACCATTTTAAAAAGCGCAACCCCCAGGATATGGGTGCAAGAGCTGGCAGGGAGCCAGGTAAAGTTTACTATTACTATTATACTATGGACTGTGCTGTGTCTATTAGAACCTGTCATCTAAACTCTTAGTAGAAGGGGTCACTCTAGGACACAAACACATCAATGTCCCTGAACATGCATTAGCTAAAACCCACAAGGGACAGATCTCCATCCAATGAGACTGATTTTCTCTAGTGTCGGTTCTCTGAGACTTTGTGGTTGGTTAGATGTTCTACTTTAACCTCTTGTCATTTCTAGAGATGTGCTGTCAGCCCACTGTGGTCCGTGGTGAATCTCTCTAGAATTAAACTTTAGTCCCAGGCTGAAAACCTAGAGAACCTATCCTGTACATATCCCGGAGACTCCCTGTGGGTCCAAATTTGCTCCATTGACTTTCAGTCTTCCTAACGTTATGGATCATGTGTCACATTCAGACGACATATAAGAGGAATCATGAAGGTTTCCATTGCTTATATATGCAGAAGACCGGCTCATGTCCACCAAAAGAATGGGATACCATTTTTAAGATCTCAAATGATCACTAGAGATGAGCGAGCACTAAAATGCTTGGGTGCTCGTTATTCGAGACAAACTTTTCCAGATGCTCGAGTGCTCGTCTCGAATAACGAGCCCCATTGAAGTCAATGGGAGACCCGAGCATTTTTTTGCTTAAACAGAACAGTAAAAGAACACAGTGCTTAATTACATATTCCAGAGGATTCCTGATGTTTTGCTTGTAAGAACACATTGAAATAACACTATTCCTCACTTTGCAGGTGTGCGCATGTGTCTCCGAACCTATCGGAAGACACGCACGAACACCTGCAATGTAAAGAATAGAATTAAAACATTAAAAACAGTGAATACAGGAGCATTTAAGTGCAGAACACATTGAAAGAACAATATTCTTCACACTGCAGATGTTCCGAACATCTCCGAACCTAGCGGGAGACACGCACGAACACCTGCAATGTGAAGAATAGTGTTATTTCAATGTGTTCTAACTAGAGATGAGCGAGCACTAAAATGCTCGGGTACTCGTTATTCGAGACAAACTTTTCCCGATGCTCGAGTGCTCGTCTCGAATAACGAGCCCCATTGAAGTCAATGGGAGACTCGAGCATTTTTCAAGGGGACCAAGGCTCTGCACAGGGAAGCTTGGCCAAACACCTGGGAACCTCAGAAAAGGATGGAAACACCACGGAAATGGACAGGAAACAGCAGGGGCAGCATGCATGGATGCCTCTGAGGCTGCATAATCGCACCATTATGCCAAAATTATGGGCAACAGCATGGCCATGACAGAGTGACAGAATGAAGCTAGATAGCATCTAAAACATGCAATAATTGACCCTGACACTATAGGGGACGGCATGCAGAGGCAGCGGCAGCAGGCTAGAGAGTGGCATGGCGACATACCCTAAATGGACTCAGGCTTCAAACCAATGGGTGGCAGAGAGGAACCAAAGGAGGTGAGCAAGAAGCGCTCAAATAATATCGGTACATGATAAAAGTTTGCCAGTATATTTTGTGGATTACACAGCAGGGTGGCGACAAAGTTAACATGGAAGCCATGAAAACAACCCATGTATGGAGGCAGTGAACTAGTAGTAGATTAAAGGTGCTGCAGTTAAAACTATGTTAGTTGGATCTTGGCATGGAGCTGGCGCTCCGCTGCCAGGCGAGCTTTCGCCAATCCAAGCCCCTGTCTCTAGGCTACTCCCCAAACAGCACTTCTAAGAACCTTTTGTATAAGATCAAGTGTAGTAGCGTTCTTATAAGTTTAGGATATGGCGGGTGAGGGGAATGTAAACAGATGCGCAAGAAGCGCTGAAATAATATCGGTTAATCTTAAAAGTTTGCCAGTATATTTTGTGGATAACACAGCAGGGTGGCGACAAAGTTAACAACTTTGATGTGGAATCCATGAAAACAACCCAAATTTCTGCCTGACACACCTCGTTTGATAAGGGGACGATGTATGGAGGCAGCTATATGGACGACTTTTGGAGGTAGCAATGGAGACAACGTGTGGAGGCTGCTATGGAGACAATTTAATTTGGATAGTGCCTGTATGTGGCAGTCCAAAAAAGTTTTCAAACCAGAGAAGCAGGTAGGTGGCCCTCCAGAAAAATGGAATAGATTGAGTGCCTGTATGTGGCAGTCCAAAAAAGTTTTCAAACCAGAGGAGCAGGTAGGTGGCCCTCCAGAAAAATGGAATAGATTGAGTGCCTGTATGTGGCAGTCCAAAAAAGTTTTCAAACCAGAGGAGCAGGTAGGTGGCCCTCCAGAAAAATGGAATAGATTGAGTGCCTGTATGTGGCAGTCCCAAAAAGTTTTCAAACCAGAGGAGCAGGTAGGTGGCCCTCCAGAAAAATGGAATAGATTGAGTGCCTGTATGTGGCAGTCCAAAAAAGTTTTCAAACCAGAGGAGCAGGTAGGTGGCCCTCCAGAAAAATGGAATAGATTGAGAGCCTGTATGTGGCAGTCCAAAAAAGTTTTCAAACCAGAGGAGCAGGTAGGTGGCCCTCCAGAAAAATGGAATATATTGAGTGCCTGTATGTGGCAGTCCCAAAAAGTTTTCAAACCAGAGGAGCAGGTAGGTGGCCCTCCAGAAAAATGGAATAGATTGAGTGCCTGTATGTAGCACTCCCAAAAATTGTTTAAAACAGAGGACCGGGTAGGTGGCCCTCCAGAAAAATTAAATGCATAAAGTACTATAGCTAGAGCCAGTGGGCCCTGTCAAAAAATAGCCAGTTTCCTCTGCTTTAGTGTACAAAGAGGAGGAGAAGGAGGAAAATGAGGAGGAGGAGGAGGAGTGCATAAATTATTCAGGTTGAGCTTCCTTCACCTGGTGGAGATTGGAAATTATGAGAAATCCAGGCTTTATTCATCTTAATAAGCGTCAGCCTGTCAGCGCTGTCAGTCGACAGGCGTGTACGCTTATCGGTGATGATGCCACCAGCTGCACTGAAAACCCGCTCGGACAAGACGCTAGCGGCAGGGCAGGCAAGAACCTCCAAGGCGTACAGCGCCAGTTCGTGCCACATGTCCAGCTTTGAAACCCAGTAGTTGTAGGGAGCTGTGTGATCATTTAGGACGATGGTATGGTCAGCTACGTACTCCCTCACCATCTTTCTGTAAAGATCAGCCCTACTCTGCCGAAACTGGGGACAGGTGACAGTGTCTTGCTGGGGTGACATAAAGCTGGCAAAAGCCTTGTAAAGCATACCCCTGCCAGTGCTGGACAAGCTGCCTGCTCGCCTACTCTCCCTCGCTACTTGTCCCGCAGAACTACGCACTCTGCCGCTAGCGCTGTCAGAAGGGAAATACTGTTTCAGCTTGTGCACCAGGGCCTGCTGGTATTCATGCATTCTCACACTCCTTTCCTCTGCAGGGATGAGAGTGGAAAGATTTTGCTTGTACCGTGGGTCCAGGAGAGTGAATACCCAGTAATCATAGCTGGAATAAATTCTTTGAACGCGAGGGTCACGGGATAGCCAGCCTAGCATGAAATCTGCCATATGCGCCAGAGTCCCAACGCGCAAGAATTCACTCCCCTCACTGGCCTGACTGCCCATTTCCTCCTCCTCCAACTCCTCCAACTCCTCTTCTTCTGCCCATACACGCTGAACAGTGAAGGTCTGAGCAATGCTCCCCTCTTGTGTCTTGCCAACATTCTCCTCCTCTTCCTCCTCATCCTCCTCCACCTCCTCCGATATGCGCTGAGAAACAGACCTGAGGGTGCTTTGGCTATCAACAAGGGAATCTTCTTCCCCCGTCTCTTGTGACGAGCGCAAAGCTTCCGACTTCATGCTGATCAGAGAGTTTTTCAACAAGCCAAGCAGCGGGATGGTGAGGCTGATGATGGCGGCATCGCCACTGACCATCTGTGTTGACTCCTCAAAGTTACTCAGCACCTGACAGATATCAGACATCCACGTCCACTCCTCATTGTAGACTTGAGGAAGCTGACTGACCTGACTACCAGTTCTGGTGGAAGTTGACATCTGGCAGTCTACAATCGCTCTGCGCTGCTGGTAAACTCTGGATAACATGGTTAATGTTGAATTCCACCTCGTGGGCACGTCGCACAGCAGTCGGTGAGCGGGCAGTTGGAGGCGGCGCTGCGCTGCCCTGAGAGTGGCAGCATCTGTGCTGGACTTCCTGAAATGCGCACAGATGCGGCGCACATTCGTGAGCAAATCTGACAGATTGGGGTATGTCTTGAGGAAACGCTGAACTATCAGATTTAACACATGGGCCAGGCATGGCACATGTGTCAGTCTGCCGAGTTGCAGAGCCGCCACCAGGTTACGGCCGTTGTCACACACAACCATGCCTGGCTTCAGGTTCAGCGGTGCCAGCCACAGATCAGTCTGCGCCGTGATGCCCTGTAATAGTTCTTGGGCGGTGTGCCTTTTATCGCCTAGGCTCAGCAGTTTGAGCACCGCCTGCTGTCGCTTAGCGACGGCACTGCTGCTGTGTCTAGAGCTAGCGACTGATGGCGCCATGCCCACGGATGGTAGTTCGGAGGAGGAGGTGGAGGAGGGGTGGGAGGAGGAGGAGGCATAGTAGGCCTTTGAGACCTGGACCGAGGTAGGCCCCGCAATCCTCGGCGTCGGCAGTATATGACCAGCCCCAGGGTCAGACTCGGTCCCAGCCTCAACCAAGTTAACCCAATGTGCCGTCAGCGATATATAGTGGCCCTGCCCGGCAGCACTCGTCCACGTGTCCGTGGTCAGGTGGACCTTGTCAGAAACGGCGTTGGTCAGGGCACGGATGATGTTGTCTGACACGTGCTGGTGCAGGGCTGGGACGGCACATCGGGAAAAGTAGTGGCGGCTGGGGACCGAATACCGAGAGGCGGCCGCCGCCATGAGGTTGCGAAAGGCCTCGGTCTCTACTAGCCTATAGGGCAGCATCTCCAGGCTAAGCAATCTGGAGATGTGGACATTAAGGGCTTGGGCGTGCGGGTGGGTTGCACTATATTTTCTTTTCCGCTCCAGCGTCTGGGGTATGGAGAGCTGAACGCTGGTGGATGCTGTGGAGGATCGTGGAGGCGACGATGGGGTTTTTGTGCCAGGGTCCTGGGCAGGGGGCTGACTATTAGCTGACACAGGGGAAGGAGCAGTGGTGTGCACGGCCGGAGGTGAACGGGCTTGGTGCCACTGATTCGGGTGTTTAGCATTCATATGCCTGCGCATACTGGTGGTAGTTAAGCTAGTAGTGGTGGAACCCCTGCTGATCCTGGTTTGGCAAAGGTTGCACACCACAGTCCGTCGGTCATCCGGTGTTTCCTTAAAGAACCTCCAGACTTCTGAAAATCTAGCCCTCGCCGCGGGAGCCCTCGCCACGGGAGCTTCACTATGTGACACATTTGGCGCTGATGCACCTGCTCTGGCCCTGCCTCTCCGTCTGGCCCCACCACTGCCTCTTCCAACCTGTTCTGCTAAAGGATTCTCCTCCGTCTCAGAAGCACTGTGTTCACCCGGCCTCTCAACCCAGCTTGGGTCTGTCACCTCATCATCCTCCGATCCCTCAATCTGCTCCCCCCTCGGACTTCCTGCCCTGACAACAACTTCACCACTGTCTGACAACCATGTCTCCTCATCGTCCGACACCTCTTTACACACTTCTTCCACTACGTCAAGAAGGTCATCATCACCCACAGACTGCGACTGGTGGAAAACCTGGGCATCGGAAAATTGCTCAGCAGCAACCGGACAAGTGGTTTGTGACTGTGGGAAGGGTCCAGAAAACAGTTCCTCAGAGTATGGCGGTTCAAATGCCAAATTTTCCTGGGAGGGGGCAGACTGGGGGGGAGGAGGCTGAGGTGCAGGAGCTGGAGGAGTGCCGATTCCGGTGACATGGGTGGACTGCGTGGAAGACTGACTGGTGGACAAATTGCTCGAAGCATTGTCGGCAATCCACGACATCACCTGTTCGCACTGTTCTGGCCTCAACAGTGCTCTACCACGAGTCCCAGTAACTTCAGAAATGATGAACCTAGGGAGTGTAGCTCTGCGGCGTTCCCCTGCTCCCTCATCAGCAGGTGGTGTCTCACCCCACCCAGGACCACGGCCTCTGACCCCTGCAGTAGATGGACGCCCACGTCCCCGCCCTCGTCCTCGTCCTCTACCCCTAGCCCTCGGGTTAAACATTTTGAAAATGAAAGTTATATAACTTAAATTTTTTTCTTAACTTTTTTTTGTGTTTTTTTGTGTTTTTTAGTTTTTAAAACCAAACAATGCTATCCTATTGCTATGGCTATTTTCTAGCCAAGTATGAAAGCACACTGATGAGATGACGCTGAGTTATGAAAAAATAAAAGGAAAATAAAAAGGAAATGGCAGACTGTGCCTAATTGAAATCCAACCCCTAATAAATTTTCCCACTTCGGTCTTTGTGATGGATATGTGCGTCACTAAGCGCTAAACACAGCGATCGCAAGTCTCACTCCAAATTCCTCACAATTGGCTAGTATATGCACTGCAGCAAGGACAGCCACCAGCAGATCAACCAGAAATAAAATATATATAACGCTATTGTAGGCGTAAGTAAGCCGTTTGGATTCTCCTTTGGCTATTTTCTAGCCAAGTATGAAAGCACACTGATGAGATGACGCTGAGTTATGAAAAAATAAAAGGAAAATAAAAAGGAAATGGCAGACTGTGCCTAATTGAAATCCAACCCCTAATAAATTTTCCCACTTTGGTGTTTGAGGTGGATATGTGTGTCACTAAGAGCTAGGAAAAAACAAAAATTAAATTGGAAAGATCCAAAATTTTTAAATTCTGGTCTAGACCTATTGTAAGTCAATATTTAGATTCAAATTGCATTTCTGCAAATGGAGGTCTTTTGAACAAAAGTATCAGAGGTAAGTATAAAATTTAACTTTTATTTCTATTTTTCTAATAAATAATTCAGAGCTCGGTCTGTGGCTCTAATTTGAAATCAATATGCTGAATCGAAAAAAATGTATTAAAATATTTGTGTGATAGCAGAGGGTAAGTATTGATGAATATTATCGTGGAAGGAGACCTTTGGAGTCTATACCCGTGTGGTATAGGCGCGTGGGTATTGTGCCAGTTCCCTGGCGGTTGTAGGTTTGTCGTGGCGCTCCTAATGATCCCCAAATATTGGTGGAGGAATTCCACTATTTAGTATGTCATAATTCCTCTATTTTGCCCGTATTCACACAAGCTCTCAAGGGAGGGGTATTTGTAGGAGATATCAGGCATTCACATGCTCTCAAGGAAGGGGTATTTGTAGGAGATATCAGGCATTCACATTTGCATACACACGCATATATCTATTCTGGTAACCAAATAATCCCTCTATTAGTAGTAGTATTAGAGAAAATTCCCGAATTGAGCCTCGAGGTGTGTCGCTGCAGTCTGACACAGCCAGGCTCTAAGGCTACCCTCCGCTTTTTATCACAAGAATTAAAATGTTTCTCGCTCGGTCAGCCCCCCCGACATGTTTCGCCGCAAACTGGCGTCCTCAGGGGGTGTCAGGGCTGAACTGAAAAGTTTAGCTTGTCCGCGTGTCTTTATAAAGGCTTTTTCTTGATGACATCACATGAGTGGGTGTGCGCTGTATTAGCCAATAGACTAGTGAGAAACCGCCCCCCGGTATCAGCTGATGTATGTGTCATTGTGTTTCGTTGGTGATTGGTGGAGGGGGAAGGCTGGGTGATTATTCATTGCTCGGAACTCCTACTATTGTCCATCTGAGTAGTATCACATGATCTTGCCGCCATGGAGACACAATGACTCACAAAGAGCTCTTCTAATGCGTGTGATCATGCATGCGCACTAGATTGCGCACTGCATCATCTTTCTGCATATCTGGTAGCCATAGCAACGGAAACGATAGAATGTTACGCAGGCGCGTCAACTTGTAATTTTGTTCGTGGCAACGGAGTCAGTGGATTATTCTCTAGGCGCATCAATTTAAAGGTCCTGTCTAAGGTAATTGACGCGGACATTTTTCAAGACAGGATAGAGATTCCAATTGCTATTTAGATTCTATATGTCATATTTAAATAAGTGTTTTTCGTGGATGGTGAAATCCTACTTCGATTGATTGTGTTTTAGAAGGCAGGGAATTATTGTATATATTTCAGATAAAGGGCGTGAATGTAAAACCCTCATTTAATCCACTTGGGGTCAGGCTTTTTAGCCGATGGATCCATTTTGCTTCCAATTGCAATAGTAGACGATCAATATTTCCCTTTCTAGGGCCAATTTTAAGGGTGTCTATTCCCCAAAAACGAAGGTGTTCCATGTCCCCGTTATGTTTTAGACGTATATGTCTGGCAAGTGAAGTGTCCTTTCCCGTCCGGGTGGCACTTAAATGTGAGGAAATTCTTCTTCTAAATTCTTGGGTCGTTTTTCCCACATAAAACTTGGGGCAGTTGCAACTTGCCACGTATATGACATTTGTAGTTTTACAGTTGATGAATTTCCTAATTTCGTATATTTTGTTATCTACAGGGTTAGTGAAGTTCTTAATCTTAAGAATTTGTTTGCAGAAGGTACATGTACCACATGGAAAAGATCCCTTTAGGGAACTTTGTAGCCACTCATTTCCTTTAGATATTTTATCGGATAGGTGACTATGCACTAAGAGGTCTCGTAAATTCCTACCTCTGCGGTAGGTAATGGAAGGATGGGGTGGTAAAACATCTGTAAGTTCTTTGTCATTACTTAGAATCGGCCAGAGAGATTTTATTATTCCTAATATTTCTTGTGAGTACGCGTCATACGTGCCAATGCATCTTGCCCATTTAGTCTCGTTATGTTTGGGTTTGTTTGATAGTACTTCTTCTCTTTTTAGAGATTTTGCTCGATGGTAAGCTTTGTGAAGGGTTTTCTTAGGGTATCCCCTTTCTCTAAATCTATTGTATAGACTGGAGCATTCTCTTTCAAACGCCGCCTCCGTGGAGCAGTTTCTCCTTGCTCTGATATACTGGCCTACTGGTATTCCCTTCTTTAGGGGTTGTGGGTGCCAGCTCGCCCAATTCAAAAGGTTATTGGTGGCAGTGTCCTTGCGGTAAATCATAGTGTGTAAGTGCCCTGTATTGTCCTTAGTGATGGTGAGATCTAGAAAATTAATCCGGTTTTGATCAATTTCTGAGGTGAATTTCATAAAAATCGTGTTTTGATTCAATTTTTGGACAAATTCCTGGAAGGTGGGGATGTCACCCTCCCAGAGGACCAGCACGTCATCTATATACCTGCCCCAGAATAGCACATGCTTGGTGTAGGGGGCGAGTTCTTCCGTGAAAACGTGCTGGTCCTCCCACCATCCTAAGGAAAGATTCGCGTATGTGGGTGCACAAGTGGTGCCCATGGCGGTGCCCTTCAACTGATGATAAAGGACACCGCCAAAAAGAAAATAGTTGTGTGTTAACAAAAAAGTGAGGAGAGTAATGGTGAATTGATTGTGCTGGTAATATTGTGTACTTTTTGTGTTAAGATAGAATTGGACTGCTCTTATCCCTAGTTGATGTTGGATACTGCTATACAGCGTTTCAACGTCTAGACTCGCTAGATATGTCTGTTGAGTGACAGTGATATCATGCAATTTACTAATAACATCCTTTGTATCCTTCAAAAAGGAGGGTAGTGAGGACACAAAGGGTTGTAAAATTTTGTCTACATAAATACTTATTCCTTGTGTTAAGTTATCATTTCCTGAGACAATAGGTCTCCCCGGTATAGGTTTTATAGCTTTATGAATTTTTGGGAGAGCATAGAAGGTAGCAACTGTGGGTTTGGGATTTAGCATAAATTTGTATTCGTCAAGGGTGATCAGTTGTTTTTCTTTGGCTTCATCCAGAATTCGAGTTAATTCCGTTAGATACATGGGAGTGGGATCTTTTTGAAGGATCTCATATGTTTCCTGGTCATTAAGTAATTTTTTGGCCATAAGAATATAATCTGTTCGATTCATAAGGACGGTGTTTCCTCCTTTATCAGATGGTTTGATTATTATCTGATCGAGAGTTCTTAATTCTTCTAGTGCTTTTTGTTCGTCTTTATGTAGGTTTGACGCTGTTTTACTTTTAGATATTCTCAAATTTTCCAACATTTGTGTGGCTGTATCCACAAAGGTTTGAATGTTCGGATATTGAGAAAAGGACGGTGTAGTTTTAGATTTGGGTCTTAAGTTGGTGAGTGGTGCTTGAATTGATTCAGGAGTGCTTATGTTCTCATCCTCCAGTTGTTGGAGTGTATTGAGTACTATACAATCATTATTCTCCATTATGTCTTGATCATTTTCCGATGTAAAAAAACTTTTTTGGAGGGCTAACTTTCGAGCAAAAAGATTAATGTCTTTTATCCATGTGAATTTGTCAAATGTGGGAATGGGTGTAAAGGAGAGTCCTCTTCTTAATAAGAGTAACTGTGCCTCAGTTAGTTTATGTGAGGACAGATTTATAACTAATTTGTCTATATCATTCTGTTTGAATATATTTGAATTTGTATTTAGTTCACGTTGTACCCCCATTTTCCCCTTTCTTTGAGGCCTTGTTGTGATGTCCCCACCCCCCCTAAAAAAGGGGTCCTTGGTGGTGCAATTGTACTCTATGCTGCCACTATTGGAAACAAAGTTCCTGTAGTGGTGATATTCGGCATGTTCTGTATTGGATTTGTCATATTTGTCACTTGAGAGTGTAAAAGTGATAATGCTTGACCTTGTGTTGGAATGGGTCTGGAAGTAGTCATAGTTGTCTGAGAAGTAAATGTTGGTGAGACAGTAGATGATTGTGATTGTGAGGAGTGGTTGTTGTGAATGGGGTTGTTTACTGATCCCCATTTTTCCGTTGCTTTATTTTGTGACGTTTTTTTTGAATGTTGGTAATTTCTACTTCTACCTTTGCGTTTTATGCCTCCTCTTTGAGATGATGTTGACGTGGTATCGTCAGTGCCTGAAGTCTCTGTTTCAGATATTTCTGTGTTTACCCAGGAATTATTAGTTCTGTTTTTAAACCTACTCGGTGTTCTCCGTATATAGACCTGCCCTGTCTCAAAATCGTTTCTATCACGAATATATTTTCTATGTTTTCTTTCTTTTATTTCATTCGTTAGTGTATTGATGTTTATTTGTAATCTGTCCTCATAGTTTTTAAAATCTGTGTGAGTTTTAAAGGTCTGAATTTCCTTGATTTCCCTTTCTAATTGTTCACTGGTTTTTTGTAGAAAGCTCTTTTCATATTCCCACAGATAATTTATGAGACGTAATGAGCTTTCTGTGAGAATCTGTTGCCAACCTTTGACAAAATTAACATCTTCTTGATGTGCGTTTGGAAGTAGATTAATACGTAGTCCCCTGTAGACTATTTTTTGCTGTAAGTATGTTTCCAAACTTAGTATTTCCCAGTTGGAGCGTATATATTGTTTGTATGTTTTGGTAAGATCTTTGAAAGCTACCTGTATATTGGATTGGCTAAGTGGAAGAGATTCTCTGGAAAATACTATGGATGCTCCTGTCGAAATATAATCGAAATCTACCTTCTGGGAAAGGAAACTTGCCATTTGGGGATAAAAATAGTTCGTCTAGTTATGCTGGTACAACCTAGGTCCCTACTAGGAACTTTCCTTTGGGGTGATCACCCCTCTAAATGGGTCTAGGAGAAAACAAAAATTAAATTGGAAAGATCCAAAATTTTTAAATTCTGGTCTAGACCTATTGTAAGTCAATATTTAGATTCAAATTGCATTTCTGCAAATGGAGGTCTTTTGACCAAAAGTATCAGAGGTAAGTATAAAATTTAACTTTTATTTCTATTTTTCTAATAAATAATTCAGAGCTCGGTCTGTGGCTCTAATTTGAAATCAATATGCTGAATCGAAAAAAATGTATTAAAATATTTGTGTGATAGCGGAGGGTAAGTATTGATGAATATTATCGTGGAAGGAGACCTTTGGAGTCTATTCCCGTGTGGTATAGGCGCGTGGGTATTGTGCCAGTTCCCTGGCGGTTGTAGGTTTGTCGTGGCGCTCCTAATGATCCCCAAATATTGGTGGAGGAATTCCACTATTTAGTATGTCATAATTCCTCTCTTTTGCCCGTATTCACACAAGCTCTCAAGGGAGGGGTATTTGTAGGAGATATCAGGCATTCACATGCTCTCAAGGAAGGGGTATTTGTAGGAGATATCAGGCATTCACATTTGCATACACACACGCATATATCTATTCTGGTAACCAAATAATCCCTCTATTAGTAGTAGTATTAGAGAAAATTCCACCGACTCCGTTGCCACGAACAAAATTACAAGTTGACGCGCCTGCGCAACATTCTATCGTTTCCGTTGCTATGGCTACCAGATATGCAGAAAGATGATGCAGTGCGCGATCTAGTGCGCATGCGTGATCACACGCATTAGAAGAGCTCTTTGTGAGTCATTGTGTCTCCATGGCGGCAAGATCATGTGATACTACTCAGATGGACAATAGTAGGAGTTCCGAGCAATGAATAATCACCCAGCCTTCCCCCTCCACCAATCACCAACGAAACACAATGACACATACATCAGCTGATACCGGGGGGCGGTTTCTCACTAGTCTATTGGCTAATACAGCGCACACCCACTCATGTGATGTCATCAAGAAAAAGCCTTTATAAAGACACGCGGACAAGCTAAACTTTTCAGTTCAGCCCTGACACCCCCTGAGGACGCCAGTTTGCGGCGAAACATGTCGGGGGGGCTGACCGAGCGAGAAACATTTTAATTCTTGTGATAAAAAGCGGAGGGTAGCCTTAGAGCCTGGATGTGTCAGACTGCAGAGACACACCTCGAGGCTCAATTCGGGAATTTTCTCTAATACTACTACTAATAGAGGGATTATTTGGTTACCAGAATAGATATATGCGTGTGTGTATGCAAATGTGAATGCCTGATATCTCCTACAAATACCCCTTCCTTGAGAGCATGTGAATGCCTGATATCTCCTACAAATACCCCTCCCTTGAGAGCTTGTGTGAATACGGGCAAAAGAGAGGAATTATGACATACTAAATGTGGAATTCCTCCACCAATATTTGGGGATCAGTATAGATGGTCCTCTGGGAGGGTGACATCCCCACCTTCCAGGAATTTGTCCAAAAATTGAATCAAAACACGATTTTTATGAAATTCACCTCAGAAATTGATCAAAACCGGATTAATTTTCTAGATCTCACCATCACTAAGGACAATACAGGGCACTTACACACTATGATTTACCGCAAGGACACTGCCACCAATAACCTTTTGAATTGGGCGAGCTGGCACCCACAACCCCTAAAGAAGGGAATACCAGTAGGCCAGTATATCAGAGCAAGGAGAAACTGCTCCACGGAGGCGGCTTTTGAAAGAGAATGCTCCAGTCTATACAATAGATTTAGAGAAAGGGGATACCCTAAGAAAACCCTTCACAAAGCTTACCTTCGAGCAAAATCTCTAAAAAGAGAAGAACTACTATCAAACAAACCCAAACATAACGAGACTAAATGGGCAAGATGCATTGGCACGTATGACGCGTACTCACAAGAAATATTAGGAATAATAAAATCTCTCTGGCCGATTCTAAGTAATGACAAAGAACTTACAGATGTTTTACCACCCCATCCTTCCATTACCTACCGCAGAGGTAGGAATTTACGAGACCTCTTAGTGCATAGTCACCTATCCGATAAAATATCTAAAGGAAATGAGTGGCTACAAAGTTCCCTAAAGGGATCTTTTCCGTGTGGTACATGTACCTTCTGCAAACAAATTCTTAAGATTAAGAACTTCACTAACCCTGTAGATAACAAAATATACGAAATTAGGAAATTCATCAACTGTAAAACTACAAATGTCATATACGTGGCAAGTTGCAACTGCCCCAAGTTTTATGTGGGAAAAACGACCCAAGAATTTAGAAGAAGAATTTCCTCACATTTAAGTGCCACCCGGACGGGAAAGGACACTTCACTTGCCAGACATATACGTCTAAAACATAACGGGGACATGGAGCACCTTCGTTTTTGGGGAATAGACACCCTTAAAATTGGCCCTAGAAAGGGAAATATTGATCGTCTACTATTGCAATTGGAAGCAAAATGGATCCATCGGCTAAAAAGCCTGACCCCAAGTGGATTAAATGAGGGTTTTACATTCACGCCCTTTATCTGAAATATATACAATAACTCCCTGCCTTCTAAAACACAATCAATCGAAGTAGGATTTCACCATCCACGAAAAACACTTATTTAAATATGACATATAGAATCTAAATAGCAATTGGAATCTCTATCCTGTCTTGAAAAATGTCCGCGTCAATTACCTTAGACAGGACCTTTAAATTGATGCGCCTAGAGAATAATCCACTGACTCCGTTGCCACGAACAAAATTACAAGTTGACGCGCCTGCGCAACATTCTATCGTTTCCGTTGCTATGGCTACCAGATATGCAGAAAGATGATGCAGTGCGCAATCTAGTGCGCATGCATGATCACACGCATTAGAAGAGCTCTTTGTGAGTCATTGTGTCTCCATGGCGGCAAGATCATGTGATACTACTCAGATGGACAATAGTAGGAGTTCCGAGCAATGAATAATCACCCAGCCTTCCCCCTCCACCAATCACCAACGAAACACAATGACACATACATCAGCTGATACCGGGGGGGCGGTTTCTCACTAGTCTATTGGCTAATACAGCGCACACCCACTCATGTGATGTCATCAAGAAAAAGCCTTTATAAAGACACGCGGACAAGCTAAACTTTTCAGTTCAGCCCTGACACCCCCTGAGGATGCCAGTTTGCGGCGAAACATGTCGGGGGGGCTGACCGAGCGAGAAACATTTTAATTCTTGTGATAAAAAGCGGAGGGTAGCCTTAGAGCCTGGATGTGTCAGACTGCAGCGACACACCTCGAGGCTCAATTCGGGAATTTTCTCTAATACTACTACTAATAGAGGGATTATTTGGTTACCAGAATAGATATATGCGTGTGTGTATGCAAATGTGAATGCCTGATATCTCCTACAAATACCCCTTCCTTGAGAGCATGTGAATGCCTGATATCTCCTACAAATACCCCTCCCTTGAGAGCTTGTGTGAATACGGGCAAAAGAGAGGAATTATGACATACTAAATAGTGGAATTCCTCCACCAATATTTGGGGATCAGTAGGAGCGCCACGACAAACCTACAACCGCCAGGGAACTGGCACAATACCCACGCGCCTATACCACACGGGTATAGACTCCAAAGGTCTCCTTCCACGATAATATTCATCAATACTTACCCTCCGCTATCACACAAATATTTTAATACATTTTTTTCGATTCAGCATATTGATTTCAAATTAGAGCCACAGACCGAGCTCTGAATTATTTATTAGAAAAATAGAAATAAAAGTTAAATTTTATACTTACCTCTGATACTTTTGGTCAAAAGACCTCCATTTGCAGAAATGCAATTTGAATCTAAATATTCACTAAGAGCTAAACACAACGGTAGCAAGTCCCCCTGCAAATTCCTCACAATATGGTACTAGCTGCACTACTAGTGCCAGCAAGCCCAGCCACAAGCAAAAAAAAAAAGTATAACGTTATTGTAGCCCTAAGAAGGGCTGTTGGGTTCTTGTAGAATCACTCCTGCCTAACACTATTCTAATAGAACACCCTAACGCTTTCCCTGACCAGCAGCAGCTCTCTCCCTAGCGGCATCCAGACACAGAATGATCCGAGCAGCGCGGGCAGCGGCTAGTCTATCCCAGGGTCACCTGATCTGGCCAGCCAACCACTGCTATCGACGTGTAAGGGTACCACGTCATGCTGGGTGGAGTGCAGAGTCTCCTGGCTTGTGATTGGCTCTGTTTCTGGCCGCCAAAAAGCAAAACGGCGGGAGCTGCCATTTTCTCGAGCGGGCGAAGTATTCGTCCGAGCAACGAGCAGTTTCGAGTACGCTAATGCTCGAACGAGCATCAAGCTCGGACGAGTATGTTCGCTCATCTCTAGTTCTAACAAGTAAAACATCAGGAAACATCTGGAATATTTTATTAAACAATAAAAACACTGTTCTTCACTTAATTTAATACTCGATCGCGAGCAGGGGAAATACTCGTCCGAGTAACGAGCCTGTCCGAGTATGCTAATACACACCGAGCAGTATACTCGCTCATCTCTAATGATCACCCTTCCCTCTAAACTGATCTTGACCCACCAAATATATGTTCATATAGTCATTACACAAGAATAAGAAAAATTCAAGCCAAGATATAAAAATTCATTGTAGGATCAAAATATTTAGAAGCTAAAATTGAAGGCTTTGTTATTTTAGTGTAATTATTTTAATCATAACCACAGGGAAATCTCCCAGAGACGTGAAATATTTATTTCTTTATTTTTTTACCCTGATGTATAAGAGAAAATCCTATATAAGTAGAGACTAAATAAGAAGCCCTTCCTAACACACAGCATGGGGTATGACACAGACTCACTGCTAGTGTAAGCTCATCTTCTTGACGTTATTGATTCCAGTCTCTCAGATAAGTAGCACAGGTGCACAGATTCCGAATGTTAATATATTTTAAGAATTAAAATCAGCACATTTTTCTTCCTGTTTTCCTTCACCTGCTCTGATCTCTCACTGCTCAGCTCTGTACATGGATAAGGGCGTCTCTCTATTACATCAGATAGGCAGCGCATCATCCATGGAGCGTCTTCTCTCCGAGCTGGATCATGAGGTCACTTACTTTAAGGTGAGGCGTTCCCTGGATGATGTGGACCAGGTCTCTCTCGTGCTCGACCCACAGGCTGCTACTAGACTCATCCTTTCTGTGTATGTAAATCCAGAAATGATTGGGAAGATAAAATTTTAAATCCGAAAAATACATTTCCATTAATAAAATATATTTCACAAACAAAGTATAGATTTAATTTTTATGAAATCTTAGAAAACTTTTTATGCACATAAAGTTTTATAAGTCGGGAGTCCTAGATGATCGTCAAAGAATCAAAGTCTAATCAAGGACAAGATAAAGCTTCCAAGATGATGGGGGTCATTTACTAAGGGCCCGATTTGCGTTTCCCCGACGTGTTACCCGAATATTTCCGATTTGCGACGATTTTCCCTGAATTGCCCCGGTTTTGGTGCACGCAATCGGATTGTGGCGCATCGGCGCCGGCATGCGGGCGACGGAAATCGGGGGGCGTGGCCGAACGAAAACCCGATGTATTCGGAAAAACCGCCGCATTTAAAAAAAAAATTTGCTCGCACGGGCACCACGATGAAGACGATGAACTTCGGGGCATCTCGGCGGACCTCGGCGCAGCAGCGCCACCTGGTGGACATCGGGCACAGGACCTTCATGAATCGCCGGAAGACCCGAACGCTCATCAGAGAAGCCGCCGCTGGAACGCGAATGGACCGGGTAAGTAAATGTGCCCCGATGTATTATATTTAGAAGGTGAAAATGTTTGAAATGAAAAGAAGTCAGTCTACAGAGTATGGTGAAAATATTCCATAAAAATCTTCTAGGGCCTACGGTGTGAAGAGTGTTCATCTGATTCAGGACCAGGGTCATTTCCATCTTTAGGACCAGACACAACACATACGATTTTTGCACATATATTTGCACAGTGTTTGAATTTTTTAATTTTTTGTGCTACCAACATGAT
Source organism: Engystomops pustulosus (assembly GCF_040894005.1). Taxonomy (NCBI): domain Eukaryota; kingdom Metazoa; phylum Chordata; class Amphibia; order Anura; family Leptodactylidae; genus Engystomops; species Engystomops pustulosus. The sequence goes on from NC_092418.1 coordinate 12,628,156, forward strand.
CATTGCTGTGTTTTTTTTTGTTTTTTGAGAAAAATCCAAATTCAAAATTTTAGCTATTTTGATTGGATCGGCACTCAAATTCTTGTTAGAAATGTGATATCCTTATTAATCCAAGTTATAAAAAAAGGAGCGGGAAACAGTGAGTAAAGACTTAATGGGGGTCATTTACTAAGGGCCCGATTCGCGTTTTCCCGATGTGTTAACCGAATATTTCCGATTTGCGCCGATTTTCCCTGAATTGCCCCGGGATTTTGGCACACGCGATCGGATTGTGGCGCATCGGCGCTGCCATGCACGTGGCGGAAATCGGGGGGCGTGGCCGTACGAAAACCCGACGGATTCGGAAAACCCGCCACATTTTTAAAAAAAAAGGGTCGCGGGACTCGCGCTTACCTTCACCTGGAATAGGCAGGTGAACTTCAGTACATTCCGGTGGGCCTCTGGGAACTTCAGCGCAGCAGCGCCACCTGGTGGACGTCGGAAGAACTACCTTAGTGAATCCCGGCCGGACCCGAATCCAACGCAGAGAACGCGCCACTGGATCGCGAATGGACCGGGTAAGTAAATCTGCCCCATTGTGATATAGCACTACATTAAAACCAAAATTTTTATTTTTGTTTTTTTATTTTTCTGCAGTAAAAGCTATCACGGTGTTGGCTTCCTCTAGACCAGGGGTAGGGAACATATGGCGCCGGAGCCATATCTGGCTCACAGACAAATCATCGATTAATAGCGATCGGCAGTGTGTACATCTAAGACACACACAGCAATGATCACTGGATGTTAATGCTGCCTGTGTCCTTTGACACAGGTGCCATCGGCGCACCATTGCTGAGGTAACAGGACCTGTGTCATAGAGTAGAGCGGCATCCACTCCTCTCTATGACCCAGGCACCATTGCCTAAGCAATGATGGCAGCGACGCCTGGGTCATAGAGAAGAGTGAGGGAGTGGTGAGAAGCCACTGAAGGGAGAGCAGGTAGGTGAGTATTTCCTTTTTTGCTGTTACTACCTATCTACTGGGGGCAAGTATGTGCTCTGACTACCTAGCTACTGCGGCCTGGGGCATGTGATGGGGCTACCTGTCTACTGGGGGGTATTTGCTGTGGCTTCCTATCTACTAGGGTCATGTGCTACGACTACCTATCTACCTTGGGCATGTGCTGTGACTACCTATCTATTGGGGAGCATGTGCTGTGGCTACCTATTGAATTGTAGAGCATGTGCTGTGACTAGCTATCTACTGGGGGGCATGTGCTGGGGCTACCTATTTACTGGGGGCTATGTGATCTGGCTACCTATCTGCTAGAGGTGAAGTGCTATAGCTACCTATCTACTGGGGGGGCATGTGCCATGGCTACCTATCCACTGGGGACATGTGCATATTGTATGGCTCTGACAGAATAACATTTTAAAATATGTGGTGTTCATGGCTCTCCCAAGCAAAAAGGTGTCTGACCCCTGCTGTAGACTAACCTATCGGTAGCCTCCTTACACCGGCATCTCCTTACACTGTCACGTTATGGAAGGTTTACTATCAGTAGTGAAACTGCTGCTGCCTTTATTCTCCACACGATATCTGGCTGTGCCCTGTGTATGAAGAATCTGAGTAGGCAGAAGTGGTAAGTATTGCTTCTGTCTTCTTTAGTACTGCCTCTGTCTACTTGCCAGGGTCCCCTGCAGTAGCCTACAGTTAGGGGTCCGATGCTTAGCAGCCTGTGCCATAAATACACAAAAGTGCAGGTCATTAGGACCCAGACCATAAATATAAAGTGGACAGTCCAAAAGCATTTAACACTTAATTTAACTCCATTTTTTGTTCTCTCGTTCTGTAGAATGATGTTGAATTGTGGGTTACACTAGGCCAAGAAACTATTATACTGAGTCTTGTGCATGAAGCTTATAAGGAGTTTTTTTGAAAATCACAGCAGATCCAGTATTTCATTGTTTCTCTCATGAACAACGACACAACAGTCATATTCCACATTCTGCCATTCTCCTCAGAAGCCAATAATAAGCTGCTTATTTTGGGGATATTTTTGATCATTTATGTGATTGGTATAATGCTGAATTTGGTCGTTATTGCGGTGATTTGTCTCGATGCCCATCTACACTCTCCTATGTATGTCTTCTTCTGTAACTTGTCCTCCATCGATATCTGCTACACCACAGTCGTTATTCCTAAACTCCTCTACATATTACAATCTGGGGATGACCTGTTATCTGCCACCCAGTGCCTCTCCCAGATATACTGTTTCATGTTATGTGCCGGTGCAGAAGAAACTCTTCTCTTTGTGATGGGATATGACCGGTACGCCGCCATTTGTCATCCTTTGTCCTACCACCGAATCTTGAACAAGAAATCCTGTATCCTGATTATGGCCGCCATCTGGATCGTTGCCTTTCTGAATCCATTACTATTTTTATATTTCCTCCTTAATACGCCATTCTGTCATTCTGCAAGTATACAAAATTTCTTTTGCGATATCATGGACATAATTATTGCCTCTTGCGGAGGCTCCTATGAGTTTAACATCCTGCTCTATGCAGAGCTCGTGGTCTTTGGAGTTTTCCCAGTCCTTTGTAATGTGTTGTCCTATGTGAATATATTCCGTGTGATTTCACGTATTAAATCGAAAGAAGGAAGGAGGAAAACCTTCGCCACCTGCTCGTCCCATCTCATCGTCATGACAACTTACTATTCCACAGGTTCAATAACGTACATGTCATCATTCTCTGACCATACGGCGATCATGAAGCAGATCTTATCCGCGTTCTATGTCACAGTGGTGCCCATGATCAATCCTCTCATCTATAGTCTACGCAACAAAGACATGATAAAAGCTTGTCAGAAATTATTAAAGATGAAATAAAACATCATGAAGCTGACAATACAGATCTCTCTTCAGGTTTTCTTTTTATTTGTTACATATATTATCCAAAACTAGCAAACGTGACCCTATTCCTGTTTTTTTGAGAACATGATTATGATACAGAAGATTATAATATATCAAACATATATGTGACATATGACACTGATGGGAACAAGGAAGAAAATGTCTTGAATTTTTTAGTCTTGGTTTCTGGAAATGGGGATTCAATTTAGCCAAGGCCACTTTCCGACATCCGTCTATCAGCAACAAGGGCTTTGTAGGCCCTTAGGGTGCGTAAACATAAAAATTCTAGCCCAATCTTTTCCTACACTCCTAGAGGAACATAAGTAGCCCTAGGGCGTCCCCGACCACTACTTCTCAATATTGAATGCCTTATCCCATTGCAGACCTAGGTTGTCTTGACCCCCCCCCTACCTGTTGCCCATCCTGACCCATGCCTGATGTCCAACTGATGTCCAATTTGTTCAACCAGAACCAACAAAGAAACATTCCAGACTACATATTTATCCAGCACCCTGGTACTGCTCATATTTGATTATAGATGTTCTGGCACCACCACTTACTTAAGGACACCCGACTTACAGACAGCACCTAGTTACAGATGGACCTCTCTGCCCACTACCTTGGTTGAACTTGATGGACATGTGTCTTTTTTAAACCATATAAACCATGACCTCTTGTGAAGCTCTGTAGATGCTTTACAGGTGTCTGTAGTTTTATCGAACATGGGTCGGAATAGGACCTGTTCTATAATTTGAGGCTCAGATGTTGAGCACATTCACAGTGCAGTGAAACATGAGACCAATTGAAAGATATAGGGTCTGTGTGTAATTAGAAATGACAGAGATTTTCAGTTTTCTGTATCATCAATATGACGTGGAAACTTTAGGTTTCTAGTAGTAATTGCAGTGATTAGTGTAAATATGTATCTACACTAGAGATGAGCGAACATGCTCGTCCGAGCTTGATGCTCGGTCGAGCATTAGGGTACTCGAGACGGCTCGTTGCTCGGACGAGTAGTTCCCCTGCTCGAGATCGAGCATTTAATTAAAAAAACACAGTGAAGAACAATGAAGAATAGAATAAAAACAGTGAACACAGTGAACACAGGATCATTTAAGTGAAAAACACAGTGAAGAACACAGTGAAGAATAGATTACAGATGTTCGGCACATCTGCTTACTTGTCGGAAGATACGCGCGGAACGGTGCGAACAAAATAGTATGTGAAGAACAATATATATGTGTGAAGAACACATTGAAGAACACGGTGAGCAGGACGGAGACACCAGGGAGCAGCACAGAGACACCGGGGAGCAGCTAGGAGACACCGGGGCAGCGGCAGCACGGAGACATGGGGCAGCGGCAGCACGGAGAGCAGCGGCAGCGGCAGCACGGAGACATGGGGCACGGAGACATGGGGCACGGAGACATGGGGCACAGAGACATCGGGGCACGGAGACATCGGGGCACGGAGACATCGGGGCACGGAGAGCAGCGGCAGCACGGAGAGCAGCGGCAGCGGCAGCACGGAGACATGGGGCACGGAGACATGGGGCACGGAGACATGGGGCACAGAGACATCGGGGCACGGAGACATGGGGCACGGAGACATGGGGCACGGAGACATCGGGGCACGGAGACATCGGGGCACGGAGAGCAGCGGCAGCACGGAGAGCAGCGGCAGCGGCAGCACGGAGACATGGGGCACGGAGACATGGGGCACGGAGACATGGGGCACAGAGACATCGGGGCACGGAGACATCGGGGCACGGAGAGCAGCGGCAGCACGGAGAGCAGCGGCAGCGGCAGCACGGAGACATGGGGCACGGAGACATGGGGCACGGAGACATGGGGCACGGAGACATCGGGGCACGGAGACATGGGGCACGGAGAGCAGCGGGGCACGGAGAGCAGCGGGGCACGGAGAGCAGCGGGGCACGGAGAGCAGCGGATCCCGGGACAGTGTATCTCCCGACAAGTAAGCAGATGTGCAGAACATCTGCAATCTATTCTTCACTGTGTTTTTCACTTAAATGATCCTGTGTTCACTGTTTTTATTCTATTCTTCACTGTTCTTCACATCTGTTAACTTGTCGGGAGATAATATACGCGCGGAACAGTGAAGAATAGATTGCAGATGTTTGCATACATCTGCTAACTTATCAGAAGACATTCTTTTTCAATTAATTAACACATTTTATTCCCGAACCATGGTCCCTTTGAAAAATGCTCGAGTCTCCCATTGACTTCAATGGGGCTCGTTACTCGAAACGAGCACTCGAACATCTGGAAATGTTCGGCTCGAGTAACGAGCACCCGAGCATTTTAGTGCTCGCTCATCTCTAATCTACACTCTCCTATATATCTCTTCTCCCGTAACCTATCTATGATAGTCATTATAATAAAACTACTATTACTTCTATCTAGTAATCACCCAGATATACTTCTTCATGAGGACACTTTTCTTTTTCTTGGTATTTGATTCATACTTTACAGTGGGGCTAATTTACTAAGGGTCCGCAGAGAGCATTTTCTTCAGGCTTCCCAACAATTTTCGTTTTGCGCAGCATTTAACAGGGGATTATGGTGCACGCGATCGGATTTTGCCGCATCGGCGCCGACTTGCACGCGACACAAATCGGGGGGCAGGCCGTCCGACAACCCAACGGATTCAAACTACACGTGGGATTTAACATTTCGAATTGTGTCGCAAGACACGCACTTACAAACACAGCGAAGAAGAAGGTGAACTCCATCAGACCTCGGTGGGGAAGTGACGGATGCAGAAACTCAGGTGCACAAGCTACATGAATCGCGACGGACTTCATCTTCGTCGGACTGTCCGAATCGGGATCGCGACAGGACCAGGTAAGTACATTTCCCCCAATATGTCATTCTTTCTACTACTTTTACATCCGGACTATGCAGAACTTGACTCTGATTATGGATGTTTTATGGGTTTGTGCTTTCATAAACTCCTCTTTATCATCACCCTTCGTCTGTGAGCTATGAAGGGTGTAGGAAGAGGGCTCATGGGGTGAGCCCTCTTTACACAGACATGGGGTTTGCTGCATTTTGTAGCAAACACCAATAGCTAACACCCACTGTCGGTGCTAGCACTGTTTGCAGGTGTTAACCCCTTAATTGCCTCTGGCAAGTACAACAATGTGGCTCGTTTTAATGAATCCTATGTAAAAACGCTGGTAGGAATGATTAGACCATCCAGGGTTAAAGTACCCGAGAGAGTCTCAGAAATAGTTAAAACCATTTTTTTTTAAGTTTAAAAAAAATGTAAAATAATGATTAAATATTAAAAATCAAATTCACCCCCCCCCCCTTCCCTAGAAATGACATAAAAATAAATAAACAGTAAAATCACAAACATGTTAGCTATCTCTGCGTCCAAAAATGCCCGATCTATCAAAAAATAAAAATGGTTATTGCCGGCGGTGAATACATAATGGAAAATACACTACAGACCTGGACTCTGCTGTTGCCAATAAAACCTAGTAGAACTTTGACTCCAAGGATGGTGAATCTTCTTGGATGTGTTTAAACCCTCAAATGGTCCTTGCATTTCTTATCATTTATTATTTCTAGACATTTATGATTTAGAATACAATATCTGATAAACATTTTAAAATATAACCTTTGAGCCTACATATTCCCACATAAAACATTGGACATATAAAAAAACATAACTAGAATTTGCTTATATTTTAAATATACGGTAGTAGTTTTTCTCATTTTGAGTGACCTTACAAGGGGAAAGGTATAAACCCAAGGTAAATGAAAATTGGATTTTAATTTTTCTTCACGGAATTCTCTAAATGTGTTAAAAAGCAAAAGAAAAAAATCAATGAAAAATTCAAGGTAAACAAAATTTACATTATAGAAAAAAAATGTCTTATTAATTATTAAATTAATTAAGGACATTTAAATCTAATCTGATTTGCAATTACTTATGAAATTAATAATTTAGGAAAATTAATTAATTATTTTTGTGACAATAATTTAGAACATTTTTATCTGAATTGAAAGAAAAATATAAATCACCATTTGATGTAATTTTGTGTACAAATTTCAAGCAAATGTTTTCTTTTTTAATTTTATTTATCGATTTTCCTAGCAACACTCCTGACAATGAAACCTACACACAAGAAACTTCCCACCATGACTCGTCATAATTATCATAATAACATAGTTTATACGGTTGAAAAAAGACACTTGTCCATCAAGTTCAACCAAGGAAGGGAAGGGATTGGATGAGGAAGGGATTTAGGGGAAACAATTCTATATAACATAACCATCAATGTTATTTAGGTGTAAAAAGGCATCTAGGCCCTTCTTAAAGCTCTCTGCTGTCCCTGCTGTGACCAGCGCCTGAGGCAGGCTATTCCACAGAGTGACAGTTCTCATAGTAAAAAAGCCTTGTGTTGCCTCCGGTGATTAAGCCTTGATTTCTCCAGACGGAGACAGTGTCCCCTCGTCTTTTGATTTGATTTAATCTGAAACAATTTACCACCATATTTTTTGTATGATAAAATAAATGTCCAATGCGAACATTGGGCAAAACATTTTTGAAACTAGCCCCCAGAAGCCATTTACAAGAATTGAATGGCTCATCAAAAAATGCCTTAGAAAGTTTTAATGGCAGATGGCAACCATCCAGAAATTTTATCAGAAACCTCCTCAAAATCAGGAAGCCTCTAGATTACTCTTCTTCTTGGGTCCAGATAACCTGAGATTAATAGGCTTAAATTACAAATTAAAAAAATAAAAAATAAAAACATTTGCATTACAGTCATTTTATAGCTGTTTTACAGTCTAATAACCATAGGTTCAAGTTTATTAAATGGAAAAACTAAATTTTAAATAAAAAAAAAGTATATTAAAAATATGTCAAAATAATTTTTCCCAAATATAAGGTGTTCGGCCTTTCTGTATGCAATAGTTCAAATTCAGATGCTGAAAAATAAGCTGGGGATTTTAATTACTGTCTTGTTACGAGTGCAGTGGTCAAGCCTAGAACGCTGACATGGGAAGTTGCCATCAACCACCATAATTGATTGACTTGTTGTTTTCACAGGACCATGAGTACAAACTTTATTAATCCAATATTCATATGGACCATATGTAACATTGATCAGGAATTAAGATAATGGGGCTCATTTACTAAGGGTCCGAATCGCGCAGTTTTGTTGGGTTTCCCAAATTTTTCTGATTTGCGTTGAATTGCCCCAGGAATTTTGTGCACATGATTGGATTGTGCGCATGATTGGATTGTGCAGCTTTCAAGCGACAGAGATGGGGGGGCATGGCCAATGCAAAACCAGACGGATTCGGAAAAACCATGGAATTTAGAAAAAAATTGTGTCGCAAGAATAGCAATCACATACACTGAGACGGAGAAGGTGAACTCCGACAGACTTCACCGCAGCAGCGACACCAGGTGGACATCAGGCGCACAACCTTAGTGAATCCCGGCAGTCGCGACTGGACCGGGTAAGTAAATCTGCCCCAATAACTTTGATAGAAAACATGTAAGAGGGATTAGAAAACTGTCCATTCCCTATTTATACTGGTGATATGTTTCTGCATCAATGGCTCACATAAAATAATCAAGAAAGGGGAGCAAAAAGTAAATGTAATATCTGCAGTTTGAGCTTCTGCACCATCCTCTGTCCATAAAGTAGGACAGAAGATGCACTACTGACTATGATTTTGTACTGATTTGCATTCTGTTTTGCACTAGTATGAATGTTGCCTTTATTCACTCCTGTCTGTCTTAATTGTATCCAATCATACTCGTCTGTCTCCTGCTGACTTAGCTATGGGATGCAGATGGTTATACTATTTGTGATAGAAAGATGCTTTCCATCCATTCATGTTCCTCCACTACTAGTTAGTTTTCTGTTGGGTCTGTATGTCAGGAGAATGGTCCCACTTCCTAATGCTTGGGAAGTCTTTCTTGGAGTCTGCTAACATTTTTGGAATGTACTTTAGATTTACTCACAGTCTAGGGTACGTCCACAAGTAGTTAGGGAATGCTAGGTGGGCTAAACATTAGGAGTTGCTATCAGACTCTGCCTTTACTTCTTCCCTTGGTTTTACACTTCGTATCAGTAGCACTGAGCATTGTCTTTATGTATTTTAGAAGATCTTGAATTATTATTTTTCACTAAAATGGACCTCGGAGCACGGATACTTATTCAAATAATCCACCACTAAAGAACAATGAGAAAAGTTTGACTTGCGATATAAAAGTTTTATTTTGGGAAAGAAAAGTTTAAAGTTAAACTTAAGTCACAGTGAGTTTAGAGTAATTACTATATCTAGAACCACAGGGAATATGTTTTCCTCCCGTTGTATAAGGCAGAAATATTATAAAAGCAGAGACTAGAGAAGCCCTTCCCAATACACAGCCCGGGGTATGACACTGACGCTGCCAATGTAAGTCAATCTTCACGGAATTCTTACTATTTCTATGTAATTTTCTTGTACTTTGGCTCTTTAACATATCAAGACTTTTCTCTGTGTATGGAGGTCTGTACACAGAGAGGGTCTGTCTCGTAGATCAAATAGAAGGAAGCTTTGTCCGCATCATCCATGGAGCTTCTTGTCTCCAATCAGTTGTCCAGCACTGATGTGAGAGATGACGCTCTCTGGATAATGTGGATCATCTTGTCTCACTTGTCTCTGTGCTCACCCCAATAATCTACTATTAGACTGTTCCCCTCTGTGTAATGACATCCATGAGAAGAAATGACCAGTGAGAAAATATAGGTTTGGGAGGAGGGTTGCAAGGAAAAATAAGACAGACAGACATTTTAGTTTTGGTAAATTGTTTACATCTCGGTTTAGTTTATGTCCAAAAACTGGCCTTCTAAAAGAATCAGAATGGTCTGTTCAGTGGGACTTCCCTTGTGCAGAAGGGGACAGCTGCCAATACCATGAAGTATGATCAGTTGGTAAATATTCTGATAAAGAATAGAGGTCAGTGTATGACGCTGAGTCTCAAGCCTCATGCCTACTGGCTGTAATTGAGGGCTGTGAGATAACAGGAAAAAATGGCAGGTTCCTCAAGGCCCCCAATGAGGACTCATTGCTCAGTGACTAAGAAGAGTGACCACGAGATATAGAGCAGGTCCTATTCCTGCCTAAATATGTGCCTCATTTTCTACAGTTATGGGAGGGGTGAGCAGCTCGCAACCTCTATATTTCCACCTGGCTGAAACAGGTCACAAACTTTGCCCTGCTTGCATTGAGAAATTGGTTAAAATTGTTATACTTTCTTCTTCCGTAGGGTTGTGACAATTTAACATTGAGCCTCATCCATGGAAGTTTTATATGAACTTAAAAAGAAAGTCACACAAGATTTTCAGATTTCTTTATCCTTAGAAACATTTAAAGTTTCTGAAACGTTTTTTCTTGCAGAATTTTGTTCTCATGACCAACCACACATCAATGAAATTCCACATTCTGCCGTTCTCCTCAGAAGCCAATAATAAGCTGCTTATTTTTGGGATATTTTTGATCATTTATGTTATTGGTATAATTCTGAATTTGGTTGTTATTGCGGTGATTTGTCTAGATGCCCATCTACACTCTCCTATGTATGTCTTCTTCTGTAACTTGTCCTCCATAGATATCTGCTACACCACAGTTACTATCCCTAATCTCCTGTACATATTATTATCGGCGGATGACATGCTATCTGTCACTCAGTGCTTCTCCCAGATATACTGTTTTATGTTATGTGCCAGTGTGGAGGAGATGCTTCTCTTTGTGATGGGATTTGACCGGTACGCCGCCATTTGTCATCCTTTGTCCTACCACCGAATCTTGAGCAAGAAAACCTGTATCCTGATGATAGTCACTATCTGGATCGTTGCCTTTCTGAATCCATTACTATTTTTATATTTCCTCCATAAAATACCTTTCTGTGGAGTTGCAAATATTCAAAATTTCTTCTGTGATGCTTTAGACGTATTTAATGCATCTTGTGGAGGCTCCTATGAATTCAACAACCTGGTCTATGCAGAGATTGTGGTCTTTGCAATTTTGCCAATCATCTGCAATGTGTTGTCCTATGGAAATATTGTCCGTGTGATTTTACGCATTAAATCAAAGGAAGGAAGGAGAAAAACCTTCTCCACCTGCTCGTCCCATCTCATCGTCATGACTATTTATTACTCTACAAGTTCAATAACGTACATGACACCATTCTCTGACCACACATTGGTCATGAAGCAGATCTTATCATTGTTGTATAACACAGTGGTGCCCATGATCAATCCCCTCATCTATAGTCTACGCAACAAGAAAATGCTAAAATCTTGTCAGAAATTATTGATGATGAAATAAAACATCATATAAATTAAGATCTCCCATTAGATTGTGTTTTTGTATGGTACATATTGATGAAGAAGGGGCCGACCTTCCTTTGAAGCCACTAAGGAGCCCCTTCTCAGAAAGTCTGTTTTGCATTGACTGCTTCCTGGTTTCTTCCATTGCTACGTCATTTATCTACAAAACGTGACCTGATCCCTGTTTACCAGATAACTACCATTACAATTTTGGTGTAGAATGTGGGCACCACAATAGCAACCCCCAGCTGTGGACACTCACATGCAGACTAGAACCTAGGAAGACTGTGGTAAGCAATCCATTGTGTTATTGCATGTATCCTGAGCTCTGATCACTGTTTTGTGGTTGGGTGCGCTTGAATTCTGTTCTAGGGGAACACTACTTTCTGCTTTACATGTGCTCAAAACATCTTCAGGTTTATGAATGAACAAATGTGTGAGTGGCCAAGGTAAGCTGAATATAGGAAGTGTCTGACCCCCTTCCCTCAGAGTTAAGCAGAAAGTCCAAGACTTGCAGCCTGGCTTGCCCAGGAGCTTGTCTTGGAGGCCTAGGACTCTGGTAGGAATGGGTTGATGGACCAACCTTGGAGGAAGCTGTGAGAAGTGGTGGTGTATGAAGCTGTCCAGCAAGATTGGTGAGGGATTCTGCTACTTCCTTGTTGGAGATATTTGGGCTTATTTACTGAGGGTACGCGGATTGCATTTCCATAGGACTGCTCATGGTTTTTGGATTTGCGCCGCTGGGTGATTGTGTCGCACATAATTGGATTTTGGCGCAGCAGCGCCGACTTTCATGCGACAGAAATCGGGGGGTGGGCAGTCGGACGATCCGACTGATTCCGACTTAGCGCAGGATTTAATATTCAAATTGTGTCGCATCCAATGCACTTACATACACCTGGAAGAAGATGGTGAAATCCGGCGGACCTAAGCAGGGAAGTGACAGATGCAGGAAATCGGGCGCACGATCCTTGTGAATCGCCGGGCAATGCACTTCGGGTGAACTCCGTTGGCCAGGTAAGTAAATTTGCCCCATTGTATGAGAAACAGTTATTGGATATCGCCAACTCCTATATTACATAATGCTTACATGTACGGAAATTATGATATTGGTTCTGATTGGTCATTTTTATATTTTTTATAGTAGTATTTGCATGCTTCTTTTGCCATCGAGGGGTTCCCAGCGAGAAGGAAGAAGAAAACCCTTCTCCACCTGCTCGTTCTATCTCAAGTCCATGACAATTTACTATTCCACAGGATTAATAACGTAAATGACAGCATTCTCTGACCACACAGCGATCATGAAGCAGATCTTATCAGCGTTCTATGTCACAGTGTTGCCCATGATCAATCCCCTCATCTATAGTCTACACAACAAGGACATGATAAAAGCTTTTCAAAAAATTAATAGAGATGAAATAAAACATCATATAAAAATGAAGAAATACGGATGAGAGAAGTGCCGTGCCACAGACTGATCAGTCTACTGGGTTCCCTTTTCCCCGATATGCAGCAGAACCGAAACTGTATTGTACATATTGTGGAAACAAGAACTCATATCTAATGCACCAATGCATCATTGTAATGCATAGAGTTCAGTCCCCAGCAGAGTTATCAGTTTGTGGCACAGCACTTCTCACAAATGTGAAATCGGCCTTATTGGATTTCTGCCAACTCCTAAATGACATATTGCCTAAATGTATGGAAATTATTACATTGGTTTAGATTGGCTTATTGTAATTAGAATATTTTTTGTATATCATCGTTTACTTGCTTCCATGGTTGTAGATACTTCCCAATGACAAGTCCTGGACTTACATACAGATTGCAGAATGCTACGGAATAGGAATGTCAATCCCAGATGATGTTACGTGAATGACGATCCAACCAAAGATGGCGGTTCCCACGCGCCGCTTGCATTTACCGGCCACCATCGGCTTTGTCAATGGCAGATAAAAAGTTATCACACACTATCGTTACAGCACTGATCACGGGTGTCAGCAGGCTACATAATCATAATCATACACATTGGGGGTCATTTATTAAGGGCCCGATTCGCGTTTTCCCGACGTGTTACCCGAATATTTCCGATTTGCGCCAATTTTACCTGAATTGCCCCGGGATTTTGGCGCACGCGATCGGATTGTGGCGCATCGACACCGGCATGCCCGCGACAGAAATCAGGGGGGCGTGCCCGAACGAAAACCCGACGGATTCGGAAAAGCCGCCGCATTTAAAAAAGGAAATTGTGTCGCGGAGCTTGCACTCACCTTCATCCAGGATATGATCGTGAACTTCAGTGCGTTCCGATGCTTTTCAGCGCTGCAGCGCCACCTGGTGGACGTCGGAGGAACTGCCTTGATGAATCCGACCAGATCCGAATCCACCGCAGAGAACCCGCCGCTGGATCGCGAACGGACCGGGTAAGTAAATCTGCCCCATTATGGCGATTAAAACCCTGAAATTGTCCCTGCACTTCTTATCACTTTATGTAAATCATTTAGAAGAAAATATCTGAGAAATATTTTAAAATAAAGCCCATGAGCCTTTGTATTCTACATGAAAAATCTTGGTTTTATTTTAAATTTAATATTTTTTTCTCATTTTCAGTGTGAAAATATAGTGATCCCTTACACACACGTTGAATAATGTGAAATATATTGAAATATTAAAAATATATCACGATCGCTTACAAAGGAACTAGGTTTAAAACCTAGGTTAATTAAAAGGAGATTTAAGGTTACTTTTTTTGGAATGTAGTGAATGTTAGAAATTAGAACACATGTCTAAATTTGCAAAAAATGAAGAAAAAAATTAAGACCCAAAGAAGACAAACAAAAATTGCATTATATAAAAAATGTAGCTTTTTAATAGTTACATTAATTTATAGACAGGAATTAAGTATTTATTATGAGCATTTACATTTACATTAATTTAGGAAATTTAAATCTGAATTAAAAAAAAAATGTAAATCTCTTTTTGGTGTGATTTTTAGTAAAAATTACCAGCAAATGTTTTATTTTTACCTTTTTTTTTACCTACAAGTTTTTATATGGAGGCAGTCCCCAGGCTATATATTTTAGACTTAAGGTCAAATGCTCAAGTTAAATTTGTATGTAAGTCAGAACAATCATATTGTCTAAGTGTATTTCCAGCCAAATTATTTTTTCATACCTGTGACAATTGGATTCAGAAAATTTTTGGTCATCAGGGGATAAACACAGATAAACAATAAAGGTTTATTGCTGACCCCTTAAAGTTGAGCTAAAGTTCAGTAAATTTCCAGCATCCAGATCAATTTGTAACTAGGGGTTGTCTGTAAGTTGGGTGTCCCTAAGTCAGGGACTGCCTTGATGTATAATTTGACAATTTGTGTTTTTCATGAAAACTCATACTTTTATTTTTCAAATGATATGCAAAATGAATAGAAAATTTAAATATAAAATGCTCCTTTGCTGCAATTCCAGCATTGTAGACCATGGGCCTCTAGCTGTTAACTCCTTAATGAAGCAGCCGGTTTTTAAGTTAATGCTCAGACTTTTTCTTAAAATTTGACCAGTTTCTCTTCCTGTGGTAATAACTTTTCAACACTTTAAGATATCCTTGTGATTTTGAGATTGTTTTCTCGTGAGATATTGTAGTTTATGTTAGTATTATCATTTCGGTGATCAGTTTCTTTTTTGGGGGGTAAAAATTCAATAATATAGGAAAAATTTGAAAAAAATGACAATTTTCAAATTTCAAATGTTATACTTTTTAGACAAAAAGTCATAACACACATTTTTTTTGTAGAAACCTTTTGCCATTGGTCTTATTCCTATTTCCATAATTTGTTTTACATTTCCATTTTTTTTACGGATCTAAGAAGGTTTCAAGTTTTAGTTGCAACTTCTCAGATTTTCAAGAGATTTGAAAAATGCTAAATTTTTAGTGACCAATTCAGTTTGGAAGCGCCCTATAAAGGCTTCTGTACCATATACCCCCACAAGTAACACCATTTTATGAACCTAACATCTCAAACTATTCAAATCAGCATTTGAGAAGTCTGTTAACCCTTTAAATGTTTCTCTGGAAGCAAACAAAAATGGATTGAAAATTTTGAAATTTCAATTTTTGAATAAGATTAGCCCTAAAATGGACAAATTCAGAAGGAATTTGAGGTAAATATACATCCCAAAATTGTTGCCCTGCTTCTTCCGAGTATGGTAATACCAGACATGTGGATGTCAGCTGCTGTTTCACTGCACAGTGATGTCCAGAACAGAGTTTGTACCATTGGGTTTTTGGAAGGCCAATTTGGCTGTAAATGTTTTGTGGTGCCACAGTGCACTTGAAGAGCCCCTGAAGTAACAGTATAATAGAAAACTCCTAAAGATTTAGGAAACTAGACCCCTCAAAGAATTTATCTGGCGTTGGGGGTGAGCATTTTAACCCCCAACATGCTGGCCAAAATCTAATGCAAAGTAAATTGTGCATTTTTGAAAGATGAGTGAAAGATGCATTTTTATCTCAAAAATGTCATTTTAGTGCCTAATATATTGTGCCCAACCCATGCCACTTTAGACAAACACCCCAAAAATCATTCTGCAGGTTGTCCCGAGTACGGCAATACCACATATGTGGCAATAATTGACAGGCTGGGCACAAAGCAGGGCTGAGAAGGGAAGGAGCGAAATTTTGCTTTTGCAGCTCCGTTTTTACACATTTGGATTTGGAGTGCCATGTCATGTTGGCAGGGCCCGTGAGTTACCAGTGCAATAGAAACCCCAGAGAAATTATACCATTTTGGAAACTACACCCCTCAAAGACTTATCTGGGGTTGGAGATGAGCATTTTAACCCCCAACATGCTGGTCAAAATCTAATGCAAAGTAAATGGTGCAGAGTAAAAAATGTGTTTTTATCTCAAAAATGTAATATTACTGCCTAATATATTGTATCCCACCCATGCCACTTTAGACAAACACCCCAAAAATCATTCTGCGGGTCGTCCCGAGTACGGCAATACCACACATGTGCCAAAAATTGACAGACTGGGCACACAGCAGGGATGAGAAGGGAAGAAGCAAAATTTAGCTTTTGAAGCTCCATTTTCACCTGTCTGGATTTGGAGTGCCATGTCATATTCGCAGGGCCCGTAAGGTACCAGTGCAATAGAAACCCCTGAGAAAGTATACCATTTTAGAAACTACACCCCTCAAAGAATTTATCTTGGGTTGTGTCGAGCATTTTAACCCCCAACATGATTTAATGCAAAGTAAATGGTGCATATTAAAAATTGCGTTTTTATCTCAAAAATGTCATTTTAGCACCTAATATACTGTGCCCAACCCATGCCACTTTAGACAAACACCCCAAAAATCATTCTTTGGGTTGTCCCGAGTACGGCAATACCACACTTGTGCCAAAAATTGACAGGCTGGGCACACGGCAGGGCTGAGAAGGGAAGGAGCGAAATTTTGCTTTTGCAGCTCCGCTTTCACACGTTTGGATTTCGAGGGTCATGTCATGTTGGCAGGGCCCCTGAGGTACCAGTGCAATAGAAATCCCCAAGAAAGTATACCATTTTAGAAACTACACCCCTCAAAGAATTTATCTTGGGGTGTGGTGAGCATTTTAACCCCCAACATGATGGTCAAAATTTAATGCAAAGTAAATGGTGCATATTAAAAATTGCGTTTTTATCTCAAAAATGTCATTTTAGCACCTAATTTACTGTGTCCAACTCATGTCACTTCAGACAAACACCCCAAAAATAATTCTTTGGGTTGTTCCGAGTACGGCAATACCACACATGTGGCAAAAATTTACAGGTTGGCACACGGCAGGGCTGAGAAGGGAAGGAGCTAAATTTTGCTTTTGGAGCACCCTTGTCACTAGACTGGTGTTGGGGTGTACCAGTACAATAGAAACCCCCAAGAAGTGACCCCATTTTAGGAAAGGGCAGCCTTCAAAGAATTTATCTAGGGTTGTATGAACATTTCAACCCCTGAGATGCTGGGTCAAATGTAATACAAAATTATGGGGGCAGTGTAAAAATTGCATTGTTTTCTCAAATGTGCCAAAGTAGGAAGAAATGTATTCAGCCCAACTCATCCCACTGTGGATAAACACCCCAAAAATAATTCGGTGGGTTACTTCGGGTATGGAAATGCCCCATGTGTGGCAATAGTCTACAGGCTGGGGACACAGAAGGCCGGAGAAGGGACAAGCAAAATCTAGCTTTTGGAGCACCCGTTTCACTAGACTGGTGTTGGGGTGCCCCTGAGGTACCAGTACAATAGAAACCCCCGTGTAGTGACCCCATTTTAGGAAAGAGCAACCCTCAAAGAATTTATTTAGGGTTGTATGAGCATTTTAACCCATAAGATTCTGGCTCAAATGTAACACAAATTGAACGGTGTGGAGTAAAATTTGCTTTGCAATTTTTCTAAGTTTGTAATTGTAGTGTCAAAAGTATTTTACCCAATTCATGCAACTGGAGGCAAACACCCCAAAAATCATCATGCAGGTTCTCCCGGGTACATGCCAATAATCTACAAAGATGGAGACAGGGCAGGGCTCGGAAGACAATGGCATTTGGAGTACATTTACATTTTTTTGGCACCATAAAACATTTGTAGATGCCCTCGGGGATCAGTACAGTAGGAACCCCTGAGAACTGACCCCATTTGAAAACGACATCCCTCCATGAATTAATCTAGGGGTGTAGTGAGCATTTTAACCCCAAGGATGATGCATAATGGATAGTACAAAATATCTATTATGTCATCTTGTGCCCAGCTCCTACCACGGGAGATAAACACCCCAAGAATCATGATGCAACCTCTCTCTTGTCCTTGTACCTAGGCACTTCAGCACTACTACGAAAGCGCCTTCTCGGGGGTTCCTCAGAGACACTTTATGAGGAAGAGGTGCACAAACAAAACGCCTGCTCCACCACAGAACGCCTGCTCCACCACAGAACGCCTGCTCCACCACACAACCAGGGCCGCATCTGCCATGAGGCGAGATGAAAATCTCGCTTCAGGCGGCAGATTGCGGGTCCCTGTAAAGGGCGGCGATAGTCGCCGCTCTAATGTGGGTGATTCGGGCGCCCGCTGCCGCCCGAATTGCCCACCAACTAAATAAAACGCGCCTGTCTCTTTAAGAGACAGGCGCGATTTATTAGCGGAGCGACGCAGCGCCTTTCCGGCAGCTGCGTCGCTCCGTTCTAAGCAGAGACACAGGCGGCGGATGATGACGTCACCCGCCTGTGTCTCTGATCAGAGCCGTGGCTGACAGGAGAGCCGCGAGAAGGTGGGAGCTGCGCTCCGTGGAAGCACCCTGCCGGAGGTAAGTATAAGTTTTATTATTTTTGATGTCCCGCTAATTAAATGTGGCCAATAAGGGGGATATAGGATTATATAGTTAATATAGCTGTGTAGGGGTGGGGAGGTTTTTCTATATATTTATATATATATCGGCCCATATTCCTTTTATCTGGGGGGGGGTATGGGGGGGGAGCTGTTCATTTTATATGGGGCCATAATCCTTTTATCAGGGGGGGGGGGATGCTATTAATATTATATGGGGCCATAATCCTTTTATCTTGGAAAGGGTGGGGGGGGGGGTGCTGTGCATTTTATATGGGGCCATAATCCTTTTATCAGGGGGGGGGATGCTATTAATATTATATGGGGCCATAATACTTTTATCTGGGGGGGAGGGGGTGCTGTGCATTTTATATGGGGCCATAATCCTTTTATCTGGGAAGGGGGGGGGGGTGCTGTGCATTAAAATATATATAAAATCTTATGTAAAAGGGTGGGATATATTAGTTATAGGATACAACTTTGCATCGTGTAAACCAAATGTTGGCGGGGGGGGGGGGGGTCTGTATTAATAAATTGGGGGTGTTGTATATTGATTGGTGCAGTGCATTCTATGATTCCAGTAGAATATATATATTATAGTGAAGGGATGTTTTATATGTGGGGAGAGTGACGTCCATTGTGTTGTGAGGGGTATATATTATTTAGGAGCGCAGTGTTGTTATCCAGGAGACTTTATACTGTAAGTGACTGTGGTATTTTTAGGGACGCCGGGTGGAGATGCTGCATGGAGCTGAAGATATCTGGCCATGAATTCAGCAGTGATACGTCATGGATTGGAGAACCCGGAATAAAGTCCTCCTGATGGAAGAGATTGTCATCTATAAGGTACTAGATGCCACTAATGACTCCCAGAACCTGTAGTCAGTGACACAGTGTCAGTAAGCTGTCTGTAGGGTTGTTAATTGTTAGTAAAGTTTTCAGTATTTACTGAACAGGGAGCAGCGGGGGGGGGGCAGCATTTTAATATTCGCCTCAGGCAGCAAATATGCTAGAATCGGCCCTGCACACAACGCCTACTCCACCACAGAACGCCTGCTCCACCACAGAACGCCTGCTCCACCACGCTACGCCTGCTCCACCACGCTACGCCTGCTCCACCACAGAACACCTACTCCTCCACAGAACGCCTACTCCTCCACAGAACGCCTGCTCCACCACGCTACGCCTGCCCCTCCACGCTACGCCTGCCCCTCCACACAACGCCTGCCCCTCCACATAACACCTGCCCCTCCACACGCTTACTCCTGCTATGCTATTACTACTCCCCCACGCTACGCCTGCTCCTCCACGCTACGCCTGCTCCTCAACGCTATTACTACTCCCCCATGCAACGCCTACTCCACCACAGAACGCCTGCTCCTCCACCCTACGCCTGCTCCTCCACGCTACGCCTGCTCCTCCACGCTACGCCTGCTCCTCCACGCTACGCCTGCTCCTCAACGCTATTACTACTCCCCCATGCAACGCCTACTCCACCACAGAACGCCTGCTCCTCCACCCTACGCCTGCTCCTCCACGCTACGCCTGCTCCTCCACCCTACGCCTGCTCCTCCACCCTACGCCTGCTCCTCCACGCTACGCCTGCTCCTCCACGCTACGCCTGCTCCTCCACGCTACGCCTGCTCCTCCACGCTACGCCGGCTGCCATGCAAGAAGCGCTCGCATCCGATATATCGGACGCTGAGCGTTATGTTACTGTGCTCAGCGTCCGCTATATATCGGATGCAGAGCGTGAAGGGGTTAATTTTTTGTGTGTGTGAGTGTGTTTTTACTTTATGTCCCCCATGAGGTCATAAAAGACCCCTGGGGGACATTTTCACTTTTTTTTTTTTTTTTTTTTACATTTTCCTTTTTTTTTTCTATCACAAGTTTTCCCCTGTAACTGAGGCATCTATAAGATCCTCAATTACAGGGGAAATGACTACCTGTCACTGGGGACAGGTGATCAGAGCTGTACTGGGTCTAATCAGACCCAGCAGCTCTGATTAACCCCTTTAGACACGGCGGTCACGTGATTCCCGAGTCTATAGAGCCGGCTGCAGCGCCGCTCACCTCCTCCCTGCATCGCGCTCATTCAGCGCGATGCAGGGAGGATCGGAGAAGGGAGAAGCGGTAACGAACCGCATCTCCCTTCTCCCTAGGGTCTCCGGGTGCCTCTGACACCCGGAGACCGGGTCCTGCTCCCGTGATTAGCTTTAGACGTCAGCGGGCGGTCCAAAAGGAGTTAATTGGCTGAGGAGAAATTTCACCCCATGCTTCCCAAAGCTCCTCCCACAAGTTGGATCAGCTTGATGGGCACTTTTTGCATCCCATACGGTAAAGCTGCTCCCAGAACAGCTCAATGGGTTTGAGATCTAGAGACTGGGCAGCTCATCCATTACAGATAGATACCATCTGCTGCTTCTGCCCTAAATAGTTCCTGCATAATTTGGAGGTGCTTTGACTCATTGTCCTCTAGTAGGTTGAAATTGGCTCCATTCGAGCTCTGTCCACAGGGTTTGGTATGGTGTTGCAAAAGGGAGTAATAACCTTCCTTATTCAAAATCCATTTGACCTTGTACAAATCTCCCACTTTACCGGCACCAAAGCAATCACAGACCATCACATGACCTCCACCATGGTGACAGATGGTGTCAGGCATCTCCCAGCATCTTTTCAGTTATTTTGTGTCTCATAAATGTTCTTCTGTGTGATCCAAACAATTTAAACTTAGATTGGTCAGTCCATAACACTTTTTCCAATCTTCCTCTCTCCAATGTCTGTACTTTTGCCCATATTAATCTTTGCCTTTTATTAGGCAGTTCAGATATGGCTTTTTCTTTGCACTCTGCCCCGAAGGCCACATCCTGGAGTCGCCTCCTCACTGTACAGGCTGACACTGGTGTTTGGTGGATACTATTAAATGAAGCTGCTAGTTGAGGACCTGTGAGGTATTGGTTTCCAAAACTAGAGACTCTAATGTACTTGTTGTGTTTCTTAGTTGTGCAGCCGGGTCTCCCACTATTTCTACTGTGGTTAGAGCCTGTTTGCGCTCTCCTCTGAAGAGAGTAGTACACACTGCTGTAGGAAATCTTCAATTTCTTGGCAATTTGTTGTATGGAATGGCCTACATTTTTAAAAACAAGAATAGACTGTAGAGTTTCCCATGAAAGTATTTTTTTTTGGTCATAGTGAGAGTTTCAGACAACAAACAAATGTGATGCTCCAGATTCTCAACCAGCTCAAAAGATGCTCAGTTTTATAGCTTCTCTAAATCAGGCAAACTGTTTTCAGTTGTGCTAGCATACCAGAAAAAGGGTTTTCAAGAGTTTTCTAAACAACCATTAGCCTTCTTACAAAGTTAGCAAACACAATGGAGCAGATTTACTTACCTGGTCCAGTCGCGATCCAGCGGCGTGCTCTTCAACGCTGATTCGGGTTCTGCCACGATTCACTAAGGTCGTGCGCCTGATGTCCACTAGGTGTCGCTGCTGGGCTTAAGTCCACCGGAGTTCACCTTCTCCGTCTCGGTGTATGTGAGTGCTATTCTTGCGACACAATTTTTTTTTTAAATTCCGCAGTTTTTCCAAATTCCGACGGCCACATCCCCCCCCCCATTTCTGTCACGCGAAAGCCGCCGCTGATGCGCCCCAATCCGATTGCGTGCAATTTGGAAAAGTTCGGGAAACCCGACGAATATGCGCAATTCAGTCCCTTAGTAAATGAGCCCCAATGTACCATTGTTGGAATTGGACCTATAAACACCTTGCATTAAAAACCAGATGTTTACAGCTAAAGCCACAGGCTAGAATTCTCTTCTCAAATACAACTAAATAATTGTCTTAATTTGTTCCCAAAGTTCTACCGGCCTTTTTTTAATATAATCACATTTGGCCAAACCATATCCAAAACAAACAGCCCAAAAAAATGGTGCTTGTGACAACAGTGTTATAAAACATATGCATCATTTTACTACAAAAGTTAAAAGAATTGTCACGGGTGACCCCGCGATCCATGTCTTGGATCGCGGGTACACCCATGTTCTGCTGTCACATAGCTCCCCCGCCCCGGACCAGCACTCACTTCTCCCCACTCCAGGTCCGGCTCTGGTCCCGGTCTTCCTCGTCCTGGCTCCCAATCCTGCCTAGGACTAGGCCCGCACGCGTCCCCGCTCTCTAGGGTGCGCGTGGGGATGCACTGTGATTTAAAGGACCAGCTTCCCTTTAAAGGAAACCTACCACTTGTAGTGGCAGGTTTCCGATGGAAATACCGGGCACCAGCTCAGGGTGAGCTGGTGTCGGAGCTTATTTTAGTTAGTGTTTTAAACCGCGGTATCGCGGTTTAAAACACTTTTTAAACGCTGTAGCCGGCGCAGGCAGGTGCGCGCTCGGCGCTTACCGTGCACGCGGCTACATAGGAAGTGAATGAGAGCCGCGTGCACGGTAAGCGCCGAGCGCGTACCTGCCTGCGCCGGCTACAACGTTTAAAAAGTGTTTTAAACCGCGATACCGCGGTTTAAAACACTAACTAAAATAAGCTCCGGCACCAGCTCACCCTGAGCTGGTGCCCGGTATTTCCATTGGAAACCTGCCACTACAAGTGGTAGGTTTCCTTTAAGTGGCACTAATCTGGCGCGCCCTTATAATCCGGCACCTCCCTTCATTCTCTGCCAGATATTCAAGTCATTCCCACTGAAGTGAAAGCCTCCTGTGCTTTTCCAGACGCCTCCGTGTTTCCCGTGTTCCTGTGGTATTCCTGTGCTTCTGTGGCATTCCTGTGTTTCTGTGGCGTTCCTGTGTTCCTGTGACGGTCCTGTACTCCTGTGGCACTCCTGTACTCCTGTGGCAGTCCTGTATTCTTGTGGCGGTCCTGTATCTCGGTGGTGATCCTGTATCCTGAGGTCCTGCCATCCTGAGGTCCTGCCTTCCTGAGGTCCTGCCTTCCTGAGGTCCTGCCTTCCTGAGGTCCGGCCATCCCGAGGTCCTGCCTTCCTGAGGTCATGCCTTCTGCTGTCCTACCTGGTGGCTCCCACAACTCCTCCTCCTGTTGCTCCAGTCACCCCGCCATGTTTTCCGGCAGTAGAGTCTGGACCCGAATTTTTTATGCCTAACAAGTTTGATGGCAACACCAATTTTTGCAGGAGCTTTGTTTACCAGTGCTCGCTGAACATTAAACTGATGTCCACCCAGTTCACCACCGAACACTCTAAGCTGGCGTTTCTTTTCTCTCTGCCCTCCGGAGAGGCCCTGGCCTGGGCTACTCCTTTGTGGGTAGTGGTGATCTGGACATGGCTACCCATACCACGTTTCTGGTGAAAATCCTGTCCAGGATTCCGGTCCAAGCCGGCTTCCATGCCTGACCTGCTTGACCCCGGTGTTCCCAGAGTCTCCAGCCTTCCCAGAGGTCGCTCCAGAGTCTCCGGCCTTCCCAGAGGCCACTTCAGAGTTTCCGGCCTTCCCAGAGGCCGCTCCAGATACTCCGGCCTTCCCAGAGGCCGGTCCAGAGTCTCCGGCATTCCCAGAGGCTGCTCCAGAGTCTCCGGACTTCCCAGAGGCCGCTCCAGAGTCTCCGGCCTTGGCAGAGGCCTCTCCAGAGTCTCCAGCCTTCCCAGATCCGGCAGAGACCAGTTAACCCTAGACAGGACGCTGACTTAGGGGTTGGACCGCCATCCTGGATTTGTATGTGACAGCGTGGAGGCGAGATTTCTGTCTCTCTCTGCTATGTGCCTGTAGCCACGCCACCTGCACAGAGCTCACACTGATCACTTCCTGTCAGCACATCATGAGCAGAGAGAAGCTGAAAACCACAAGGAGATAAGTGACCTGGGGGAAGGGGTAGGCAGGCACAGTGTAACTGTGTAAAAGTCTGTCAGCCTCTGTCTGTTATGCCTCTGTGTAATAGGTATCGCATGCTTCTTATCATCTCTCATCTGTCTTATCCTTCTATGTGTCAATGTGTTAGTACAATGTCAGAAGCCAGATGAAAATGTTTATACATCTGTACCCTGATAATGTAACCACATTATTACCCCACAGAACTAGAGGGATTATCATGTGTCTGCTTTAGAGTGTCCCTGCCCACACCCTGGGATTTTACACTGAGCAGCCTAGGGAGTGATAGGAGCTAAAACAGCAATAACACTGAGTAAAAATGTAAAGTAAGGGGTAAAATGATCTTTATTGTGTTAACATCACTAGGGGATTGAGATTTTATTTTGTGGGGAAACCCCTTTAATACCGTATCAGACAAACAAGAACGCGATGGAACCTGCTGCAGCCTACCTGTCAAATATTCCCGCATCCATTCCACAGGAATGCTCCAACCATCATATTCTGCAGTTTTTCCCAAAATAATTTAACACAAACAATGTCAAAAGCACAGGTAAAATCGAAAAAAGACCATTCTCACAACCGCTCCAGGCTCATCTAAATGGCCATACACTCCATATCTATCAAGTATAATACTTCATCTTTCACACCCATTTCATTCCGATAAGCAAACTGATGTTTATCACAGTAATCCTCAGTTTTTCCTTAAGATGTATTAGTATCAATTTTTGAAAGACCTTAATAATATAAAGGTAAATGTGATCAGTAGATAGTCCCCCATTTGTTTAGGCCTTACAACCTTCTGTAATGGAAGAATGAATGAGCTCTTCCACAACAAGGGAATTAATTAACATAAAAAACTGTACTATGCTCTGAAGCCCAATTGTAAAGCACACATTGTAAAACCTGCGAGTACACCTTATCGGGCCAGATGCTTTATCTTTCATAGACGACATGTAAGAGGGATAAGGAAAGTTTCCAGTCCCCATTTATGCTGGTGAAGTGTCTATGCATCACTGGCTCATATCAACCACAATAATTGGGGGAAAGGGAGACTACTACAATCAACGATTAATGTAAGTGTAGCTTTTACAGTTCGAGCTTCTTTTTCTTTCTCTGTCCATAAAGTATGAGAGAAGAAATACTGCTGACTATGAATTTGCATAATTTTGAGTTTGCATTCTGTCTTGCACTATTCTGAATGCTGCCTTATTTCACTCCTGTCCTTATTTGTATTCAACCACACCTGTCTGTCTCCTGCTGACTTAGTTATGGGAAGTAGATGGTTAAGCTGTTTGTGCTAGGGAGATGCCTTCTCCATTTACATTGCTACACTGCTTTCTGTTGGGTCTGTATGTTAGGAAACCGGTCTCACCTACCATTGCTTGCTATAAGCCTTTCTTGGAGTCTGCAAACATGTTAGGACTGTATTTTGTATTTAAAGACCATTTAGGGAGGTCCAAAAGTAGGTCGGAGAGCTTAACATTAGGGCTCACTGTCAGAGTATGCCTTTTTGTCTTTCCTTGGTTTTACACCTCCTATCAGTATTACTGGGAATTGTCTTCATGTAATTTAGAAGATCTTGAATTATTATTTGCCCCTAAACTGGACCTCAGAGCACAGATACTTATTCAAATAATCCACCACTAAAGAACAATGAGAAAAGTTTGACTGAAGATATAAAAGTTTTATTTCCAGAAAAAAAAGTTCAAAGTTAAACTAAATTCACAGTCACTTTAGAGTAATTACTATATGAACCACAGGGAATATGTTTTCCTCCAGATGTATAAAGGCCAAATATTATAAAAGCAGCGACTAGAGAAGCCCTTCCCAATACACAGCCCGGGGTATGACACAGACGCTGCCAACGTAAGTCAATCTTCAGGGAATGTGGATTTCTTGTGATTGTTTCTTTATCTCTTTAACATTTCCAGACGTTTCATAAATCCATAAGTAGTTATATAAATGTATTAACAACGAGAAAAAATATTTTTTTCACAATGTGTTGATCTGTTATTCCTCATCTCTGTGTATGGAGGTCTGTTCACAGAGAGGGAAGGAAGCGCTGTCTTCATCGTCCATTGAGCTTCTTTACTCTGAGCTGGGTCATCAGAGGAATCACCGTCCAGCTCTGTTGCGAGAGATGACGCTCTCTGGATCAGGTCTCACTTGTCTCTGTCCACTGCAGCATTTTGTTGTACTAACCCCAATAATCTGCTATTAGACTGCTCCTATCTGTTTATGGAGATCCATAAGCAGGAATGACCAGTGAGGAAATACAGGATCGGCAGGGGGTTGGCCAGGAATAAAAAGACATATTAGCTTCTTACATGAATAAAATATATTAAGGGTGCTATAATATGCATCTGTACCATAAATAGATTAAATATTATGACATCTATGAAAAAAGGTGTTGGTGAACTTTTTACTAAATCCCTTTTTTAGATAATGTCCCAAAAATGGACCTTCTAAAAGAATCAAAAAGGTCTGATCAGTGGTGTTTCCCTCGTCCAGAAAGGGATTGCTGTCAAGATCACTAGGTAAAAACTAGGTAAATATTCTGATAATGAATAGAGGTCAATGTATGAGACTCATGCCTGATGCACAAGGCTGTAAATAAGGGCTGTGAGATACCTTAAAAAATGGCAGCTTGCTCAAGACCCCCATTGAGGTCTCATCACTCTGCAACCAAAGCACAACATATAGAGGAGGGTCTATTCCTGACCAGATACGAATAGCAGCCACTCATTTCTTATGGTGATGGGAGGGTCGAGCAGCACTAAACCCCCCCCCCCCATCTGCAACCGGCTGAAACAGGTCACAAAAGTTCTCCTGTTGCTGCCCATGGTCATGTGTATGAGGCCTAATCTGTGTATGATCCTGATGAACTCTCCAAGAAAATGTGACATTATTTTAAATTGACTAGGGATAAAAGTTTGGAAAAAGTTTTGGGAAAACCACATGGGCCAACAGAGTAGATTTTGGGATTGTGAAAATGTAACATTGAGCCTGATCCATGAAACTTTTATAAGAACTTAAAAAAATAATCAGATAAGATTATCAGAGTTCTTCATCTTCAGAAAACATTTAAAGTTTCTGAAATGGTTTTTCTTGCAGAATTTTGTTCTCATGACCAACCACACTTCAATCATATTCCACATTCTGCCGTTCTCCTCAGAAGCCAATAATAAGCTGCTTATTTTTGGGATATTTTTCATAATTTATGTGATTGGTATAA
This sequence comes from Engystomops pustulosus, assembly GCF_040894005.1. NCBI lineage: Eukaryota > Metazoa > Chordata > Amphibia > Anura > Leptodactylidae > Engystomops > Engystomops pustulosus. Next base: position 12,655,840 of record NC_092418.1, read on the forward strand.
TTCTGAATTTGGTTGTTATTGCGGTGATCTGTCTCGATGCCCATCTACACTCTCCTATGTATGTCTTCTTCTGTAACTTGTCCTCCATAGATATCTGCTACACCACAGTTACTATCCCTAATCTCCTCTACATATTACTATCTGGGGATGACCTGTTATCTGTCACCCAGTGCTTCTCCCAGATATACTTCATCATTACATGTGCCGGTGCAGAAGACACACTTCTCTTTGTGATGGGATTTGACCGGTACGCCGCCATTTGTCATCCTTTGTCCTACCACCGAATCCTGAATAAGAAATCCTGTATCCTGATTATGGTCGCCATCTGGATCGTTGCCTTTCTGAATCCATTACTATTTTTATATTTTCTCCTCAAAATAAATTTCTGTGGAGTTGCAAGTGTTCAAAATTTTTTCTGTGATGCAATGGACATATTTAATGCATCTTGTGGAGGCTCCTCTGAGTTCAATATCCTGATCTATGCAGAGCTCATGGTCTTTGGACTTTTCCCAACCATCTGCAATGTGTTGTCCTATGGAAAAATTGTCCGTGTGATATTATCCATTAAATCAAAGGAAGGAAGGAGAAAAACCTTCTCCACCTGCTTGTCCCATCTCATTGTCATGACTATCTATTACTCTGCAGGTTCAATATCATACCTGGCATTATTCTCTGACCGCACAGCGATCATGAAGCAGATCTTATCAGCGTTCTATGTCACAGTGGTGCCCATGATCAATCCTCTCATCTATAGTCTACGCAACAAGGACATAATAAAAGCTTGTCGGAAATTATTAAAGATGAAATAAACCATCATACAAAACTGACGATGAAGATCTCACATAAGATCCTATTTTTATATGGTGCAACATTTCCCAGTGACTGTACCTGTTTTTTCTCAGATTAGGAATCTGTTGTGTGACTTACGCTCATCGGCCACTTTATTAGGTACACCTGTCCAACTGCTCGTTAACACTTAATTTCTAATCAGCCAATCACATGGCGGCAACTCAGTGCATTTAGGCATGTAGACATGGTCAAGACAATGGGGAAGAAAGGTGATTTGAGTACCTTTGAATGTGGCATGGTTGTTGGTGCCAGAAGGGCTGGTCTGAGTATTTCAGAAACTGCTGATCTACTGGATTTTCACGCACAACCATCTCTAGGGTTAAAAGAGAATGGTCCGAAAAAGAAAAAACATCCTGTGAGCGGCAGTTCTGTGAGTGGAAATGCCTTGTTGATGCCAGAGGTCAGAGGAGAATGGGCAGACTGGTTCGAGCTGATAGAAAGGCAACAGTGACTCAAATCGCCACCCGTTACAATCAAGGTCGGCAGAAGAGCATCTCTGAACGCACAGTACGTCGAACAGCAGAACACCACACTGGGTGCCACTACTTTCAGCTAAGAACTGGAAACTGAGGCTACAATTTGCACAAGCTCATCGAAATTGGACAGTAGAAGATTGGAAAAACGTTGCCTGGTCTGATGAATCTCGATTTCTGCTGCAACATTCGGATGGTAGGGTCAGAATTTGGCGTCAACAACATGAAAGCATGGATCCAACCTGCCTTGTATCAATGGTTCAGGCTGGTGGTGGTGGTGTCATGGTGTGGGGAATATTTTCTTGGCACTCTTTGGGCCCCTTGGTACCAATTGAGCATCGTTGCAACACCACAGCCTACCTGAGTATTGTTGCTGAGCATGTCCATCCCTTTATGAGCACAATGTACTCTGTAACATCTGATGGCTACTTTCAGCAGGATAATGCGCCATGTCATAAAGCTGGAATCATCTCAGACTGGTTTCTTGAACATGACAATGAGGTCACTGGACTCAAATGGCCTCCACAGTCACCAGATCTCAATCCAATAGAGCATCTTTGGGATGTGGTGGAACGGGAGATTCGCATCATGGATGTGCAGCCGACAAATCTGCGGCAACTATGTGATGCCATCATATCAATATGGACCAAAATCTCTGAGGAATGCTTCCAGCACCTTGTTGAATCTATGCCACGAAGAATTAAGGCAGTTCTGAAGGCAAAAGGGGTCCAACCCATTACTAGCATGGTGTACCTAATAAAGTGGCCGGTGAGTGTATATAATTTTGAGAAAAAGGATAACATGAGAAATAACCGGGACAATATAAAAAACAGGTGATGCAACCAAGGAAGTAATGTCTAGAATTATTCATTCTTGGTACCTGGTAATAATGATTAAATGAAACCAAGGCTACTCACCGACATCCGTGTTTCTGTATAAGGGTTCTGTAGGCCAATAAGGTGCCGAAACTTGTAAAATCTACCCCAGCCGATTCCCACTTTCCTCGGGGAATATAAATAGCTTGATCAAAGACTTTTAATGTTGTAGTCTTGCTGTATGGCATTTGCCCTCTGCTCTTAAATTGTCTCTAACCACTTCTGATTATTGAACATATCCCCAATGCTGAACTACATCACCTTGACCACCCGTGATTGCTCCCCATTCTGACCCATGCCTGAATTCCGACTCTTATCCTATTTAGACAAAACATACAAAGACCATTTCAGATTGCACAATTGTCCAATTCTTTTTTTTCACATTTCATTTGGGTTTTTTTTCAAATAAATTGACAAAGGTTAAGCAACTACAACAAATCCGGACGCAGTCGGAATCATTAACATGTATTCCAGAGTCTAGACTTAATCACTTAATCACAATACATATGTTTATTGATAGCCAATGGAGAGTGCAATGGCTATATTTAAAGCTCCTTTACGCTTAGGAGCTTAGGGTGTAGAGTTTTCCTTGGGTGGTATACCCAGCATAAGCCATAAGTATCAGGAGGTGTAATATCTACATTTGGTGTTGAAAAAAAAAGTTATTCTAAACATTAAGGAGGAATCAAAGAACAAGAAGTTTAGCAAATATCAGAGATCATATAGTATCAGAAAACATATAGGATAACTACACTCAGTGTCATAGTCTAGGGAACAGTAGAAACGAGTGACTCATTGGGCTTATTATTTAAAGTAGGGGAAGCCAGACCATAAGTAGCATTTTTTCTGGAATGGGTTTGGCACCTTGAGATTTGAGGGACGGGATAATTTCATATACATAAGTGGTATTCATAATATCTACCACCTCAGAAAAGGGTGGGCTCAGGGTTTGTTTCCAATAGCGAGTGATCACCAACTTTGTGGCAAGAAGTAAGTGGCCTATTACTACTCGCCGTGAAAGCTTAAACATTTTAAGGTCTATCAGTAGTAATGCCATTTTGGGTGTAAGAACAAATGGTCTAAGGAGCAGGAAGGAGATCAATGAGTTAATCTGTGCCCACAGGGAGGAGAGATGTGCACACTTCCAGAGGATGTGGAGCAGAGAGCCCAAATTCCTACAACCCCTCCAACACATGGTCGATAAAGATGGGAATATGAGAAGGAGGCGGCATGGGGTGTGGTACCATCAGAGTCTGGTTATGACAGCAGCTTCTTGAAATTGAGTACAGTATAATAAATAGGGGGGGGTTAGCTTACACATAGCTGCAATTAATCTAAGTCTCACAGATGTGGTGCTAGTGAGAGCTAATTCTAGTCTCACCCATGGTTTGTCTGTATTTGAGTTCCACCAATGTGTAAATTGGTCGGCAATACGGGCAGTATAGTAGTTTTCTAGGATAGGGACTCCCAAACTACCTGCAAGACGGTGTTTTGTCAAGATAGACATGGATGTATTTTGGCGGTTTAATAGGAAGAGTGCAAAAGAGTTATAGGAATTTGGGGAAGATCATCATTTTGTAAAGGGCAATCCTCCCAAACCACAAGGAAATATGAGTGGCATAGTCTTTCAGCTCAGGGTAGGAGTCCGTGAAAGTTTTGTCTAAAGAGGTCAGCTGTGCGTGAGGACAGTTTAACCTCTAGGCAAGATATAGTGGATGTCTGCCAGTCAAGGTAAAATTCACGCTTCAGTGAGGCTAGATCTGTGGAGGAGAGGGGGGATAATCCGTGATTTGGAACAGTTGAGCTTATATTAGGAGACTTCCCCAAAAGCATTTAGCTGTTTAAACGAATGTTCTAGGGCTGAGGATGGAATAGTATGCATTAAAATCACATCATCTGCAAATGGCAAGTTTGTGGGATGTTTTACCAATCTCTACACCACGTATCTTGTCATTGGACCTAATTGCTTCTGCCAGCGGTTCTATGGAGAGGTTAAAAATGGTGGGAGAGAATTGGCAGCCCTGTCTTCTTCCATTTGTTAAGGGGAAAGAGTTTGACAAAAACCCATTGACCAACATTTGAGTGCTGGGATTGGAGTTCAGATATTATGGTTGGGCCTGAGATAGGAACGGCAGGGAGATCCCCCTTAGGAATGTACCAATGACTTCTTGAGACAGGACCGAAATATCAGGGTGGTCTCTCAGAGGCTTATTGGATATTTACATTGGAAACGTGTTATCCACATGGATTAAATGCTAGACGTGAACTCATGTACCATTATTAAGTCCTCTCTTTTTCATATCAGGGACACATGTGATCAACGTCTGCCAGCATTACTATTGACCCATTTCCGATTCTCTCCTGCTATTCTCTCTACCCTTACAAGTCCGATTGTTGTTTTTATCCTTTTTAATGTTATTATTCAATGTTTACTTAGCCACTAACTGTGTTCCATCTAATTTTAGATGTATGCTCTACCTCACCCACCGCCAAGGAGGATGCGCCTTCGGCCTCGCTGTGCTGGTCCCATTCGCAAGATCCCTTATGCCGCACACACGGCCCACGCTATTCTAAATGTAACATTGATCTCCGCGGCGATGCCAAACAAATCCTTCTTTCCCAATGTCAGTAGGCGTTCTGCTCCCATGACTACGTATCACGTGACGCAGTTGCCACGGACACGGCGTGACCCTGCGATCACGTGACTTGCATTACCGTACAGGCCACTTACAAACGGAATGGACTGCATTGTACGCTCATATGTAATGTCTAATACAGGATTCATGAAGACGCTTACTTACCTCGCTGACAGAATGTTTTGTATTGTATGCAATTTTTCACATTTTTGTCTGCATCTAGGATGAGTACGGTAATTGACTTCTGGTAGGGGTGGGGTTTAGCGGCTGTTTTTAGTATTTAATGTTGGTTAGGATACTATGTGTCAGCTATGACTAAGGACGGTTAACCCACCCGAAACGCGTAAGCTGTTGCTGTTTCCCCACATCGTGGATGTTGTATCTTCTTATGAACAAATAAAGGACGTCAAACGCATTGCCTGGAGCCTGGCTGAGCCGTTATTTTGTTTGCCTGGAACGGCAGGGAGATCCCCCTAGGAATGTATCAATGACTTCTTGAGACAGGACCGAAATATCAGGGTGGTCTCTCAGATTATAATGTTAACTATAATACTCCTGGAAAGCCCTAGCTATTCCCCGAGGGGAAAGGATGTGTTCCCTTGTAGATGGGTAGCGTATGCACAGGATTTTACTCTTTTGCATGAGGTTGGTAGTTTCTCAGCTTTGTTATCCTGAGAGTAGTATTACAGCTTCAACAAGCTTTAATCATCTGGGCATGATCGTTAGCTAATAAGAATGTATTATGCCTCCAAATGTAGTGGTTGTGTTTGGGATGTTGGTCGATCAAAGATATGGTAATTAGGCCTTGGTCTGACCACACACACTCTCCTATGGCCACCCCTTTAACTCTGTCTAATAAGTCTTTATCGGACAAGAATAAGTACATTTTCTTATACGCTTGGTGTTGGGAGGAGAAATAAGTAGTTGTGGTGTTTGGGATGTTGGTCGGTCAAATACATGGTAATTGGGGCATGGCCAGAGCACACAATCTCTCCTATGGCCACTCCTTTGACTCTGTCTAATAAGTCTTAATTGGACAAGAATAAGTCAATTCTCGTATAAAATTGGTGTCAGGAGGAGAAATAGGTAAAGTCTATCTCATCAGCCTGGAATACTTTCCAGACATCAAAAAGCGTATTTTTAAAGATGACATGGTCTAGTTGAGTAAAGGAGTATCAATTGTGGGTGTTGGAGAGGTGTTGAAGTCTCCACAAAACAATAAGTGACCCCTTTGTACCCTGGATTCAACTCTTATCACTTTTTGGACAAATCTTAACTGGTGTCTATTTGGAGCATATAAATTCACCAGAGTTAGCTCTGTATTGTTAATGGTACAGACCACAACAATGTATACGCTTTGTGGGTATACTATCTGAGAGTGTATAGTCACAGCCAAGGTGTCCCTAAAAGCTATCAATACTAGAGATGAGCGAACATACTCGTCCGAGCTTGATGCTCGTTCGAGCATTAGCGTACTCGAAACTGCTCGTTGCTCGGACGAGTATTTTGCCCGCTCGAGAAAATGGCATCTCCCGCCGTTTTGCTTTTTGGCGGCCAGAAACAGAGCCAATCACAAGCCAGGAGACTCTGCACTCCCCCCAGCATGACGTGGTACACTTACACGTCGATAGCAGTGGTTGGCTGGCCAGATCAGGTGACCCTGGAATAGACTAGCCCCTGTCCGCGCTGCTCGGATCATTCTCTGTCTGGATGCCGCTAGGGAGAGAGCTGCTGCTGGTCAGGGAAAGCGTTAGGCTGTTCTATTAGAATAGTGTTAGGCAGGAGTGATTCCAAGAACCCAACAGCCCTTCTTAGGGCTACAATAACGTTTTATTTTACTTTTTTTGTTTTCTTGTGGCTGGGCTTGCTGGCATTAGTAGTGCAGCTAGTACCATATTGTGAGGAATTTGCAGGGAGACTTGCTACCGTTGTGTTTAGCGCTTAGTGACACACATATCCATCTCAAACACCAAAGTGGGACAATTTATTAGGGGTTTGATTTCAATTAGGCACAGTCTGCCAGTTTCTTTTTATTTTTTACGTTTATTTTTTGATAACTCAGCGTCATCTCATCTGGCATAGCAGTGTGCTTTCATAGTTGGCTAGGAAATAGCCATAGGAGAATCCAAACGGCTTACTTAGGCCTACAATAGCGTTATATAGTTGATTTTTGGTTGATTTGCTGGTGGCTGGCCTTGCTGTAGTGCATCTACTACCATATTGTGAGGAATTTGCAGTGAGACTTGGGACCGTTGTGTTTAGCTCTTAGTGACACACATATCCATCTCAAACACCAAAGTGGGACAATTTATTAGGGGTTTGATTTCAATTAGGCACAGTCTGCCAGTTTCTTTTTATTTTACGTTTATTTTTTGATAACTCAGCGTCATCTCATCTGGCATAGCAGTGTGCTTTCATACTTGGCTAGAAAATAGCCATAGGAGAATCCAAATGGCTTACTTAGGCCTACAATAGCGTTATATAGTTGATTTTTGGTTGATTTGCTGGTGGCTGACCTTGCTGTAGTGCATCTACTACCATATTGTGAGGAATTTGCAGTGAGACTTGGGACCGTTGTGTTTAGCTCTTAGTGACGCACATATCCATCTCAAACACCGAAGTGGGACAATTTATTAGGGGTTTGATTTCAATTAGGCACAGTCTGCCATTTTCTTTTTATTTTACGTTTATTTTTTGATAACTCAGCATCATCTCATCTGGCATAGCAGTGTGCTTTCATAGTTAGCTAGAAAATAGCTATAGCAATAGGATAGCATCGTTTGGTTTTAAAAACAAAAAAACACAAAAAAAAACACGAATAAAAAATAAAAAAAAATTTACAGTTTTAACTTTCATTTTCAAAATGTTTAACCCGAGGGCTAGGGGTAGAGGACGAGGGCGGGGACGTGGGCGTCCAACTACTGCAGGGTTCATAGGCCGTGGTCCTGGGCGGGGTGAGACACCACCTGCTGATGAGGGAGCAGGGGAACGCCGCAGAGCTACACTCCCTAGGTTCATGTCTGAAGTTACTGGGACTCGTGGTAGAGCACTGTTGAGGCCAGAACAGTGCGAACAGGTGATGTCGTGGATTGCCGACAATGCTTCTAGTAATTTGTCCACCAGTCAGTCTTCCACGCAGTCCACCCATGTCACCGAAATCGGCACTCCTCCAGCTCCTGCACCTCAGCCTCCTTCCCCCCAGTCTGCCCCCTCCCAGGAAAATTTGGCATTTGAACCGGCATACTCTGAGGAACTGTTTTCTGGACCCTTCCCAGAGTCACAAACCACTTGTCCGGTTGCTGCTGAGCTCTTTTCCGATGCCCAGGTTTTACACCGGTCGCAGTCTGTGGGTCATGATGACCTTCTTGACGTAGTGGAAGAAGTGTGTAAAGAGGTGTCCGACGATGAGGAGACACGGTTGTCAGACAGTGGTGAAGTTGTTGTCAGGGCAGGAAGTCCGAGGGGGGAGCAGACTGAGGGATCGGAGGATGATGAGGTGACAGACCCAAGTTGGGTTGATAGGCCGGGTGAACACAGTGCTTCTGAGACGGAGGCGAGTCCTATAGCAGAACAGGTTGGAAGAGGCAGTGGTGGGGCAAGACGGAGAGGCAGGGCCAGAGCTGGTGCATCAGCGCCAAATGTTGCCCGTAGTCAAGCTCCCGTAGCGAGGGCTAGATTTTCAGAAGTCTGGAGGTTCTTTAAAGAAACACCGGATGACCGACGGACTGTGGTGTGCAACCTTTGCTAAACCAGGATCAGCAGGGGTTCCACCACTACTAGCTTAACTACCACCAGTATGCGCAGGCATATGAATGCTAAACACCCCACTCAATGGGGCCAAGCCCGTTCACCTCCGGCTGGGCACACCACTGCTCCTTCCCCTGTGTCATCTGCTAGTCAGCACCCTGCCCAGGACCACGGACCAAACACCTCCCGTGCGAAAACCCCATCTTCGCCTCCACGATCGTCCACAGCATCCACCAGCGTTCAGCTCTCCATACCCCTGACGCTGGAGCGCAAAAGGAAGTATAGCGCAACCCACCCACACGCCCAAGCCCTCAACGTCCACATCTCCATTTTGCTTAGCCTGGAGATGCTGTCCTATAGGCTGGTAGGGACGGAGGCCTTTCGAAACCTCATGACGGCGGCCGCCCCTCGGTATTCGGTCCCCAGCCGCCACTACTTTTCCCGATGTGCCGTCCCAGCCCTGCACAAGCACGTGTCGGAGAACATCATCCGTGCCCTGACCAACGCCGTTTCTGACAAGATCCACCTGACCACGGACCGTGGACGAGTGCTGCCGGGCAGGGCCACTATATATCGCTGACGGCACATTGGGTTAACTTGGTGGAGGCTGGGACCGAGTCTGACCCTAGGGCTGGTCATATACTGCCGACGCCGAGGATTGCATGGCCTACCTTGGTCCAGGTCTCAAAGGCCTACTATGCCTCCTCCTCCTCCCACCCCTCCTCCACCTCCTCCTCATCCGAATTACCATCCGTGGCCATGGCGCATCAGTCGGTAGCTCTAGGCACAGCAGCAGTGCCGTCGCTAAGCGACAGCAGGCGGTGCTCAAACTGCTGAGCCTAGGCGATAAAAGGCACACCGCCCAAGAGCTATTAAAGGGCATCACAGCACAGACCGATCTGTGGCTGGCACCGCTGAACCTGAAGTCAGGCATGGTTGTGTGTGACAATGGCCGTAACCTGGTGTCGGCTCTGCAACTCGGCAGACTGACACATGTGCCATGCCTGGCCCATGTGTTAAATCTCATAGTTCAGCGTTTCCTCAAGACATACCCCAATCTGTCTGATTTGCTCACGAAGGTGCGCCGCATCTGTGCGCATTTCAGGAAGTCCAGCACAGATGCTGCCACTCTCAGGGCAGCGCAGCGCCGCCTCCAACTGCCCGCTCACCGACTGTTGTGCGACGTGCCCACGAGGTGGAATTCAACATTAACCATGTTATCCAGAGTTTACCAGCAGCGCAGAGCGATTGTAGACTGCCAGATGTCAACTTCCACCAGAACTGGTAGTCAGGTCAGTCAGCTTCCTCAAGTCTACAATGAGGAGTGGACGTGGATGTCTGATATCTGTCAGGTGCTGAGTAACTTTGAGGAGTCAACACAGATGGTCAGTGGCGATGCCGCCATCATCAGCCTCATCATCCCGCTGCTTGGCCTGTTGAAAAACTCTCTGTTCAGCATGAAGTCGGAAGCTTTGCACTCGTCAAAAGAGATGGGGGAAAAAGATTCCCTTGTTGATAGCCAAAGCAGCCTTAGGTCTGTTTCTCAGCGCATATCGGAGGAGGTGGAGGAGGATGAGGAGGAAGAGGAGGAGAATGTTGGCGAGACAGAAGAGGGGACCATTGTTCAGTCCTTCACTGTTCAGCGTGTATGGGCAGAAGAAGAGGAGTTGGAGGAGTTGGAGGAGGAGGAAATGGGCAGTCAGGCCAGTGAGGGGAGTGAATTCTTGCGCGTTGGGCAGATTTTATGCTAGGCTGCCTATCCCGTGACCCTCGCATTCAAAGAATTTATTCCAGCACCGATTACTGGGTATTCACTCTCCTGGACCCACAGTACAAGCAAAATCTTTCCACTCTCATCCCTGGAGAGGAAAGGAGTGTGAGAATGCATGAATACCAGCAGGCCCTGGTGCACAAGCTGAAACAGTGTTTCCCTTCTGACAGCGCTAGCGGCAGAGTGCGTAGTTCTGCGGGACAAGTAGCGAGGGAGAGTAGGCGAGCAGGCAGCTTGTCCAGCACTGGCAGGGGTACACTTTACAAGGCCTTTGCCAGTTTTATGTCACCCCAGCAAGACACTGTCACCTGTCCCCAGTCTCGGCAGAGTAGGGCTGATCTTTACAGAAAGATGGTGAGGGAGTACATAGCTGACCATACCATCGTCCTAAATGATCACACAGCTCCCTACAACTACTGGGTTTCAAAGCTGGACATGTGGCACGAACTGGAGCTGTACGCCTTGGAGGTTCTTGCCTGCCCTGCCGCTAGCATCTTGTCCGAGCGGGTTTTCAGTGCAGCTGGTGGCATCATCACCGATAAGCGTACACGCCTGTCGACTGACAGCGCTGACAGGCTGACGCTTATCAAGATGAATAAAGCCTGGATTTCTCCGGATTTTCATTCTCCACCAGGTGAAAGAAGCTCAACCTGAATAATGTATGCACTCCTCCTCCTCATTGTCCTCCTTCTCCTCCTCTTTGTACACTACAGCAGAGGAAACTGGCTATTCTTTGCCAGGGCCAACTGGCTCTAGCTATAGTACTCTATGTATTTAATTTTTCTGGAGGGCCACCTACCCGGTCCTCTGTTTTAAGCAATTTTTGGGAGTGCCACATACAGGCACTCAATCTTTTTAATTTTTCTGGAGGACCACCTACCTGCTCCTCTGGTTTGAAAACTTTTTTGGACTGCCACATACAGGCACTATCCAAATTAAATTGTCTCCATAGCAGCCTCCACATGTCGTCTTTTTAGCTGGCTCCACACGTTGTCTCCATTGCTACCTCCACACGTCATCACCATAGCTGCCTCCAAAAGGCGTCCATATAGCTACCTCCATACATGGTCCCCTTATCAAACGAGCTGTGTCAGGCAGAATTTTGGGTTGTTTTCATGGATTCCACATCAAACTTGTTAACTTTGTCGCCACCCTGCTGTGTAATCCCCAAAATATACTGGCAAACTTTTATCATTTACCGATATTATTTCAGCGCTTCTTGCGCATCTGTTTACATTCCCCTCACCCGCCATATCCCAAACTTATAAGAACGCTACTACACCTAACTTGGTGGAGGCTGGGACCGAGTCTGACCCTGGGGCTGGTCATATACTGCCGACGCCGAGGATTGCGGGGCCTACCTCGGTCCAGGTCTCAAAGGCCTACTATGCCTCCTCCTCCTCCCACCCCTCCTCCACCTCCTCCTCCTCCGAATAACCATCCGTGGGCATGGCGCCATCAGTCGGTAGCTCTAGGCACAGCAGCAGTGCCATCGCTAAGCGACAGCAGGCGGTGCTCAAACTGCTGAGCCTAAGCGATATAAGGCACACCGCCCAAGAGCTATTACAGGGCATTCCACATCAAACTTGTTAACTTTGTCGCCACCCTGCTGTGTAATCCACAAAATATACTGGCAAACTTTTATCATTTACCGATATTATTTCAGCGCTTCTTGCGCATCTGTTTACATTCCCCTCACCCGCCATATCCCAAACTTATAAGAACGCTACTACACTTGATCTTATACAAAAGGTTCTTAGAAGTGCTGTTTGGGGAGTAGAATAGAGACAGGGGCTTGGATTGGCGAAAGCTCACCTGGCAGCGGAGCGCCAGCTCCATCCCAAGATCCAACTAACATAGTTTTAACTGCAGCACCTTTAATCTACTACTAGTTCACTGCCTCCATACATGGTCCCCTTATCAAACAAGCTGTGTCAGGCAGAATTTTCAGGTGTTTCACCAGATACATAGTGGAACTCGGCCCATCTGTCGCCGCCATGCTGGAGACCTGAAGTTGCAATCATAGCAGCACAATATGGGTGCCCCATACTGTCGCTCTTAATCATGGAACCATTTCCGTAAAAACTATTAAAAATAGAACCACTATGCTATTCCATTATTCCTAGGTGAAATATTCAAACGACCCGGCCTGCTTTGAAAATAATAATTTTTTCAAAGTAAACGCTTCTGGCCCCCTGGCCCATTTTGGGTGGGGAGGAGCCGAGAGACAGGGGCTTGGACAGGCAAAATCTCGCCTGGCAGCGGACCGCCAGCTCCATCCCAAGATTAGGCAGCCTCAGAGGCATCCATGCATGCTGCCCCTGCTGTTTCCTGTCCATTTCGCCTCCACGATCCTCCACAGCGTCCACCAATGTCTCCATGTGCAACTTTCAACTGTCTATACCACAGACACTGGAGCACGAGAGGATATGCAGCACATCATCCCCTTATCAAACGAGCTGTGTCAGGTGGAATTTTCAGGTGTTTCACCAGATACATAGTGGAACTCGGCCCATGTGTCACCATGCTGGAGACCTGAAGTTTCAATCATAGAAGCAATATGCCCCAGTAGTCACTCTTAATCATGGAAGTCGTCTCCATGGCTGCCTCCCCATGTCGTCCCTTTATCAAAAGAGCTGTGTCAGGCTCATTTTTCGGGTGTTTCACCAGATACGTTATGGAACTTGGTCACTATGTCGCCACCATGCTGTGTTATCGACTTAATATACCGTCAACCTTTTGTTCACATAGGAAATCATTTCAGCGCTTCTTGCTCACCTCCTTTGGTGAAACCTGAGTCCATTTAGGGTATGTCGCCATGACACTCTCTAGCCTGCTGCCGCTGCCTCTGCGTGCTGTCCCCTATAGTGTCAGGGTCAATTATTGGATGTTTTAGATGCTATCTAGCCTCATTCGGTCACTCTGTCATGGCCATGCTGTTGCCCATAATTTTGGCATAATGGTGCGACTAAGCAGCCTCAGAGGCATCCATGCATGCTGCCCCTGCTGTTTCCTGTCCATTTCCGTGGTGTTTCCATCCTTTTCTGAGGTTCCCAGGTGTTTGGCCAAGCTTCCCTGTGCAGACCCTTGGTCCCCTTGAAAAATGCTCGAGTCTCCCATTGACTTCAATGGGGTTCGTTATTCGAGACGAGCACTCGAGCATCGGGAAAAGTTCGTCTCGAATAACGAGTACCCGAGCATTTTAGTGCTTGCTCATCTCTAATCAATACCCCTCATTTTTTCTTGACAAATGAGGATGAGATTATTGTTGGGAAATGTTTGTGATGTAGTTGCAGAGGTTTATCAATTGCCACATGCATCTCCTGTGAGCACAACACATCGTGATTCTGAGTAATAGCCTCTCTCTACTGAGGGCCATTTAAGCCTCTGACATTGATTGAGAGGATTTTGAAACCCATGCTGAAGCTTGCTCTATATTTCAGTACTCAGCAGTACGGTAGGTCTCCCCCGTGGAACAAGTGCAGTAGTGACGTCAATCCCAATTATAGTGATGGGCCATGAGTCTCTTAATGATGAGGTCATGAAACAGAAAAACTAAAAACAAGCTGAACAAAGTGTTAGTCAATTTTTCAGGTATAATATTTGTACTCTAAGAGTTAGGGCTTGTGTGGTATTAACATAGACAAAGCCCGTCAATCATTGAGCAGTAGTAGTTACATATGATGGGTAATTCAACTACCAACATATAAGTGTGTGTGGTCAAATAGTCACATCATCTTATAAAATAAAGAAATATAGATACCAGGTCCCCGGCAAGCTACCAGGTTATACCTGCTTGACTGATTAGTCCTCATCAAACAGGTCCCAGGAGCTGAATGGGTTGAGACCCTCATCGAGTGAGTTTACCACATGGACCAAGTCCTGGTATTTAATTACCAACTTAGTCGGGAAGCCCCATCTGTAAAAAAAGTTAAGGGCTGGAAAACTCTACTGGCCTGAAGTGTGGCAGCAGAGAGTTCCACATATAACTTTACAGTGGCATAGGGATTTGCGAGAGATTGATGCTTACTTTAGTACAGTAGGCCAGCAGCTGATCCTTGGTATGATAAAAGGAAAATGGGGCAATAAAGTCGGGGAGGTTTTTCGGGTTGGGGAGCCTGTGGGCCCTATCCACACAAAGTTCATAGTCTATCAGAGACTGCAAACAGCCTTTATGCCTGAATTTAATATTGTAATGTCTATTGCGGTCCTCAAAATCAACCAGTTTGGCTTGTAGATAGGACACTCTTTCTTCCAGAGCTTGGTGCCCATCAGCAAGGTTATTGAACTCAGAGGCGTACTTGGCCATCTTGGATTCCATGTGGGAAACATGTTCTTTAATGTCAAGGATGTTAGACTGGAGAGGGCTAAAAAGGACATCTATCACCAGATCAAGGATTGTAAACCAAGAACACTAACTTATTGGTATGTGTCTCCTTTGCCAGGATCTGCTCTTCTTTTATCTCCTTATGCCCTAGTTTTTAAGAAAAAAGGGGCATAAAAATTATGCAAATGAGCCTGAGGGTCTCCAGGCTTTATAGGAGTTAATGGAGCCTGGAGCCCCTCAGGCTCATTTGCATAATTTTTAAAGCGCCCTTTTCATAGCAAGGGCATAAGAAGCCAAAAGAATAGCAGATTCAGTGTTCTTGGTTTACAATCCTCGATCTGGAAATAGATGTCCTTTAAGTAACTTACTAGCTTAAGAAAGTTGGATGTCAGGGAGGATCGAAGTGCTTCAAGCATATTGTTAAGTAAGTGCTCCATTACCGTTTTATTGGAGGTTTGAAATGCCATAAAGGCATTAACCTCATCAGCTTCCTTTTCTCCCCTTTGGTTCAAAGCTCTGCCAGAGGATTCACTTGTAGCTGCTTCTTAAATGGCAGGTATTTTGGCATCCTAGGGTCTCTCCCTGTTGTAGTTGTTGGTGGAGTAGTTCACTGTGCGGTATTCAGTGGAGTTCAGTGTTCGGGCCGACTAGACACCTCCAGCCTCCTTATGCCGTGCCATGTTTTTGGCAGCCTGCAGTGGCTGAGAAATACTCCATAATGCGCCTGGTAAGCAGATTGGTAGTGCCACCTCTCTTGCCCATATGTTTGGAGTGGTAAGTGAAGCACCTTTGAGGGTGCTGGGAGTTGCTGGCAAGAGGTGGGAGAGTTAAATTGCGGAGCTAATGCTGCACACCGCCATTTTCAAAGATGGCTATACCACGCCCCCCCCCCCCTCCCCACATTTATCAAATTCCCCCCCTCTTACTTTCAGCAGCGGCAGATCCATGCACACTGGGACCTCACACTGCTGGCGCACACACTGATATTAGCAATGGCTGACATCATAGTGTGTATCTCAGGTTTATAATATACTCCTAGACTCCCAACATGAGAAATACCCTTTGACTGCCCTTGTTAAGAGGGAGGAAGATTTAGGGCCCCTAACGGACTAACAACGGTCTGAGGTTTTCCTCCATTTTCCCTGTGTGAAGCCCACCATTTATCTCAACTATATTTACTACATATCCCACTCCTCACTGGCTTTATAGGGTTGGTCTGCGTGGTGAAGACTTGTGCCCAAGATGTGGTATGGAAGGTGCTCACCTGATACACATGCTTTGGGAATTTAGAAATTTGGGGAGGTTTTGGGAAAATATCTTAAATCTGATCACTAGAGTGTTTAGAGTTACTGTACCAGCTACACAAGTGGTCTGCCTTCTAGACCTGTTGGGTCAGAATTACTGGGAAGATAGGCGAATACAGGGGTTAGTAGGAAAGGCTAGGCTAGGAAGCTCATTGCTATGTATTGGCTCCGCCATATTGCTTCGGGGCTGGAGGCATATGTAAATAAAATGTATGACATCATACGGTTAGAAAAAAGTGTTTATTGTAAATGAAAAACAAATGGGAAATTTGAATGAATATGGGGTCCCTGGCGGGACTCTCTGGGACTTCCATCTGTTCATTTGCGACGAAATCCATTCTCAGCCTTTATGTAACTGCATTTCATTGATTGTAAAAATCTTACTCTTTGTTGATATCTGTAAAAATGTCTCAGCTGTACACCCATGTACAATCCGGATCCTACTGTGGATATTGTAATATGCATTTTGTCCGGATTGTTACTGAAGAGGGGGGGGTTGTATCTGGAAGCGAGGGGGACGGGGATGGTTGGGGGGTTGTATGTGTTTATGTAAAAATTGTTAATGAGTCAATAAAAAAAGATTTGATCAAAAAACAAAATGACAAATGAACAATGGGGGTAGAACTTCTAGAGGTTTTACCAAACCATTTTGTCATCTACAGCAATAAAATAGGATGAAGCAGTAATCCACAAGCAATTGCCCAGATTTACTAAAAATAGTGCAAACTGGACTTTAACAGGGGCGTGCAGGTCACTTCTGTCGGACTTTACATGCTAATTTCTTCACAAGGTCTGCATGTGCACCGAAACGCCCCTTTCAGTGCAGAAATTTGTGTTGCATTGAGTATAGACACAAAAGGGTTATGTGGTGCGGACACTTCTTAAATACATGTGCCAGCCGGGTGCAAGATTGTGCAAGGACCTTGGTAAATTTGGGCCAATGTGTCTTTTATTCCATCAGTAATCAGACAGACAATGTTTCACCTTCTCAATGAAGCCAATATCCAGCCATTAAGCCGTCATTGAGATGGTTACACAATTTTTCCATTTCCGATTATGACTTGCAATATTGATTACTATCCTCAGCATTCTGTACCTCGCTGCCATCTTGTTTTTTTAACTTTATCCTGACTTTGCTTGAGACTGTCTGTCTCTCTGTCATCTGTTCTGATTGGATAATCAGAGAAGGGAACGTCATCCATTGCTGCCAATGGGTCAGAAAAAGTCCTGGCAAGTAGGTAGTGACAGAGATTGTGGATACATCAGTGTCAGCAGCTCTTGCATTTCTTGACAGCTAAACTATCATTGGGTTTTAGTTGCGCTCTTCTGTGATAGAAGACAATAACAACAATTGTAGGGTAATGTCAATTGGGTCTATTGTAGAGATGAGCGAGCACTAAAATGCTCGGGTACTCGTTATTCGAGACAAACTTTTCCCGATGCTCGAGTGCTCGTCTCGAATAACGAGCCCCATTGAAGTCAATGGGAGACTCGAGCATTTTTCAAGGGGACCAAGGCTCTGCACAGGGAAGCTTGGCCAAACACCTGGGAACCTCAGAAAAGGATGGAAACACCACGGAAATGGACAGGAAACAGCAGGGGCAGCATGCATGGATGCCTCTGAGGCTGCTTAATCGCACCATTATGCCAAAATTATGGGCAACAGCATGGCCATGACAGAGTGACAGAATGAAGCTAGATAGCATCTAAAACATCCAATAATTGACCCTGACACTATAGGGGACGGCATGCAGAGGCAGCGGCAGCAGGCTAGAGAGTATCATGGCGACATACCCTAAATGGACTCAGGCTTCAAACCAATGGGTGGCAGAGAGGAACCAAACGAGGTGAGCAAGAAGCGCTCAAATAATATCGGTACATGATAAAAGTTTGCCAGTATATTTTGTGGATTACACAGCAGGGTGACGACAAAGTTAACATGGAAGCCATGAAAACAACCCAAAATTCTGCCTGACACAGCTCGTTTGATAAGGGGACCATGTATGGAGGCAGTGAACTAGTAGTAGATTAAAGGTGCTGCAGTTAAAACTATGTTAGTTGGATCTTGGCATGGAGCTGGCGCTCCGCTGCCAGGCGAGCTTTCGCCAATCCAAACCCCTGTCTCTAGGCTACTCCCCAAACAGCACTTCTAAGAACCTTTTGTATAAGATCAAGTGTAGTAGCGTTCTTATAAGTTTGGGATATGGCGGGTGAGGGGAATGTAAACAGATGCGCAAGAAGCGCTGAAATAATATCGGTAAATGATAAAAGTTTGCCAGTATATTTTGGGGATTACACAGCAGGGTGGCGACAAAGTTAACAAGTTTGATGTGGAAGCCATGAAAACAACCCAAAATTCTGCCTGACACAGCATTGTTTGATAAGGGGACCATGTATGGAGGCAGTGAACTAGTAGTAGATTAAAGGTGCTGCAGTTAAAACTATGTTAGTTGGATTTTGGCATGGAGCTGGCGCTCCGCTGCCAGGCGAGCTTTCGCCAATCCAAGCCCCTGTCTCTAGGCTACTCCCCAAACAGCACTTCTAAGAACCTTTTGTATAAGATCAAGTGTAGTAGCGTTCTTATAAGTTTGGGATATGGCGGGTGAGGGGAATGTAAACAGATGCGCAAGAAGCGCTGAAATAATATCGGTAAATGATAAAAGTTTGCCAGTATATTTTGTGGATTACACAGCAGGGTGGCGACAAAGTTAACAAGTTTGATGTGGAAGCCATGAAAACAACCCAAAATTCTGCCTGACACAGCTCGTTTGATAAGGGGACCATGTATGGAGGCAGTGAACTAGTAGTAGATTAAAGGTGCTGCAGTTAAAACTATGTTAGTTGGATCTTGGCATGGAGCTGGCGCTCCGCTGCCAGGCGAGCTTTCGCCAATCCAAGCCCCTGTCTCTAGGCTACTCCCCAAACAGCACTTCTAAGAACCTTTTGTATAAGATCAAGTGTAGTAGCGTTCTTATAAGTTTGGGATATGGCGGGTGAGGGGAATGTAAACAGATGCGCAAGAAGCGCTGAAATAATATCGGTAAATGATAAAAGTTTGCCAGTATATTTTGGGGATTACACAGCAGGGTGGCGACAAAGATAACAAGTTTGATGTGGAATGCCCTGTAATAGCTCTTGGGCGGTGTGCCTTTTATCGCCTAGGCTCAGCAGTTTGAGCACCGCCTGCTGTCGCTTAGCGACGGCACTGCTGCTGTGCCTAGAGCTACCGACTGATGGCGCCATGGCCACGGATGGTAATTCGGAGGAGGAGGAGGTGGAGGAGGGGTGGGAGGAGGAGGAGGTATAGTAGGCCTTTGAGACCTGGACCGAGGTAGGCCCCGCAATCCTCGGCGTCGGCAGTATATGACCAGCCCCAGGGTCAGACTCGGTCCCAGCCTGCACCAAGTTAAGTGTAGTAGCGTTCTTATAAGTTTGGGATATGGCGGATGAGGGGAATGTAAACAGATGCGCAAGAAGCGCTGAAATAATATCCCTAAATGGTAAAAGTTTGCCAGTATATTTTGTGGATAACACAGCAGGGTGGCGACAAAGTTAACAACTTTGATGTGGAATCCATGAAAACAACCCAAATTTGTGCCTGACACACCTAGTTTGATAAGGGGACGATGTATGGAGGCAGCTATATGGACGACTTTTGGAGGTAGCAATGGAGACAACGTGTGGAGGCTGCTATGGAGACAATTTAATTTGGATAGTGCCTGTATGTGGCAGTCCAAAAAAGTTTTCAAACCAGAGGAGCAGGTAGGAGGCCCTCCAGAAAAATGGAATAGATTGAGTGCCTGTATGTGGCAGTCCAAAAAAGTTTTCAAACCAGAGGAGCAGGTAGGTGGCCCTCCAGAAAAATTAAATAGATTGAGTGCCTGTATGTGGCAGTCCAAAAAAGTTTTCAAACCAGAGGAGCAGGTAGGTGGCCCTCCAGAAAAATGAAATAGATTGAGTGCCTGTATGTGGCAGTCCAAAAAAGTTTTCAAACCAGAGGAGCAGGTAGGTGGCCCTCCAGAAAAATTGAATAGATTGAGTGCCTGTATGTGCCACTCCCAAAAATTGTTTAAAACAGAGGACCGGGTAGGTGGCCCTCCAGAAAAATTAAATGCATAAAGTACTATAGCTAGAGCCAGTGGGCCCTGTCAAAAAATAGCCAGTTTCCTCTGCTTTAGTGTACAAAGAGGAGGAGAAGGAGGAAAATGAGGAGGAGGAGGAGTGCATAAATTATTCAGGTTGAGCTTCCTTCACCTGGTGGAGATTGGAAATTATGAGAAATCCAGGCTTTATTCATCTTAGTAAGCGTCAGCCTGTCAGCGCTGTCAGTCGACAGGCGTGTACGCTTATCGGTGATGATGCCACCAGCTGCACTGAAAACCCGCTCGGACAAGACGCTAGCGGCAGGGCAGGCAAGAACCTCCAAGGCGTACAGCGCCAGTTCGTGCCACATGTCCAGCTTTGAAACCCAGTAGTTGTAGGGAGCTGTGTGATCATTTAGGACGATGGTATGGTCAGCTACGTACTCCCTCACCATCTTTCTGTAAAGATCAGCCCTACTCTGCCGAGACTGGGGACAGGTGACAGTGTCTTGCTGGGGTGACATAAAGCTGGCAAAAGCCTTGTAAAGCGTACCCTTGCCAGTGCTGGACAAGCTGCCTGCTCGCCTACTCTCCCTCGCTACTTGTCCCGCAGAACTACGCACTCTGCCGCTAGCACTGTCAGAAGGGAAATACTGTTTCAGCTTGTGCACCAGGGCCTGCTGGTATTCATGCATTCTCACACTCCTTTCCTCTCCAGGGATGAGAGTGGAAAGATTTTGCTTGTACCGTGGGTCCAGGAGAGTGAATACCCAGTAATCGGTGCTGGAATAAATTCTTTGAATGCGAGGGTCACGGGATAGGCAGCCTAGCATGAAATCTGCCATATGCGCCAGAGTCCCAACGCGCAAGAATTCACTCCCCTCACTGGCCTGACTGTCCATTTCCTCCTCCTCCAACTCCTCCAACTCCTCTTCTTCTGCCCATACACGCTGAACAGTGAAGGTCTGAGCAATGCTCCCCTCCTGTGTCTCGCCAACATTCTCCTCCTCTTCCTCCCCATCCTCCTCCACCTCCTCCGATATGCGCTGAGAAACAGACCTGAGGGTGCTTTGGCTATCAACAAGGGAATCTTCTTCCCCCGTCTCTTGTGACGAGCGCAAAGCTTCCGACTTCATGCTGATCAGAGAGTTTTTAAACAGGCCAAGCAGCGGGATGGTGAGGCTGATGATGGCGGCATCGCCACTGACCATCTGTGTTGACTCCTCAAAGTTACTCAGCACCTGACAGATATCAGACATCCACGTCCACTCCTCATTGTAGACTTGAGGAAGCTGACTGACCTGACTACCAGTTCTGGTGGAAGTTGACATCTGGCAGTCTACAATCGCTCTGCACTGCTGGTAAACTCTGGATAACATGGTTAATGTTGAATTCCACCTCGTGGGCACGTCGCACAACAGTCGGTGAGCGGGCAGTTGGAGGCGGCGCTGCGCTGCCCTGAGAGTGGCAGCATCTGTGCTGGACTTCCTGAAATGCGCACAGATGCGGCGCACCTTCGTGAGCAAATCTGACAGATTGGGGTATGTCTTGAAGAAACGCTGAACTATCAGATTTAACACATGGGCCAGGCATGGCACATGTGTCAGTCTGCCGAGTTGCAGAGCCGCCACCAGGTTACGGCCGTTGTCACACACAACCATGCCTGGCTTCAGGTTCAGCGGTGCCAGCCACAGATCAGTCTGCGCCGTGATGCCCTGTAATAGTTCTTGGGCGGTGTGCCTTTTATCGCCTAGGCTCAGCAGTTTGAGCACCGCCTGCTGTCGCTTAGCGACGGCACTGCTGCTGTGCCTAGAGCTAGCGACTGATGGCGCCATGCCCACGGATGCTAGTTCGGAGGAGGAGGTGGAGGAGGGGTGGGAGGAGGAGGAGGCATAGTAGGCCTTTGAGACCTGGACCGAGGTAGGCCCCGCAATCCTCGGCGTCGGCAGTATATGACCAGCCCCAGGGTCAGACTCGGTCCCAGCCTCCACCAAGTTAACCCAATGTGCCGTCAGCGATATATAGTGGCCCTGCCCGGCAGCACTCGTCCACGTGTCCGTGGTCAGGTGGACCTTGTCAGAAACGGCGTTGGTCAGGGCACGGATGATGTTGTCTGACACGTGCTGGTGCAGGGCTGGGACGGCACATCAGGAAAAGTAGTGGCGGCTGGGGACCAAATACCGAGGGGCGGCCGCCGCCATGAGGTTGCGAAAGGCCTCGGTCTCTACTAGCCTATAGGGCAGCATCTCCAGGCTAAGCAATCTGGAGATGTGGACATTAAGGGCTTGGGCGTGCGGGTGGGTTGCACTATATTTTCTTTTCCGCTCCAGCGTCTGGGGTATGGAGAGCTGAACGCTGGTGGATGCTGTGGAGGATCGTGGAGGCGACGATGGGGTTTTTGTGCCAGGGTCCTGGGCAGGGGGCTGACTATCAGCTGACACAGGGGAAGGAGCAGTGGTGTGCACGGCCGGAGGTGAACGGGCTTGGTGCCACTGATTCGGGTGTTTAGCATTCATAAGCCTGCGCATACTGGTGGTAGTTAAGCTAGTAGTGGTGGAACCCCTGCTGTTCCTGGTTTGGCAAAGGTTGCACACCACAGTCCGTCGGTCATCCGGTGTTTCCTTAAAGAACCTCCAGACTTCTGAAAATCTAGCCCTTGCCGCGGGAGCCCTCGCCACGGGAGCTTCACTACATGACACATTTGGCGCTGATGCACCTGCTCTGGCCCTGCCTCTCCGTCTGGCTCCACCACTGCCTCTTCCAACCTGTTCTGCTATAGGACTCTCCTCCATCTCAGAAGCACTGTGTTCACCCGGCCTCTCAACCCAGCTTGGGTCTGTCACCTCATCATCCTCCGATCCCTCAGTCTGCTCCCCCCTCGGACTTCCTGCCCTGACAACAACTTCACCACTGTCTGACAACCGTGTCTCCTCATCGTCGGACACCTCTTTACACACTTCTTCCACTACGTCAAGAAGGTCATCATCACCCACAGACTGTGACTGGTGGAAAACCTGGGCATCGGAAAATTGCTCAGCAGCAACCGGACAAGTGGTTTGTGACTGTGGGAAGGGTCCAGAAAACAGTTCCTCAGAGTATGCCGGTTCAAATGCCAAATTTTCCTGGGAGGGGGCAGACTGGGGGGGAGGAGGCTGAGGTGCAGGAGCTGGAGGAGTGCCGATTTCGGTGACATGGGTGGACTGCGTGGAAGACTGACTGGTGGACAAATTGCTCAAAGCATTGTCGGCAATCCACGACATCACCTGTTCGCACTGTTCTGGCCTCAACAGTGCTCTACCACGAGTCCCAGTAACTTGAGACATGATGAACCTAGGGAGTGTAGCTCTGCGGCGTTCCCCTGCTCCCTCATCAGCAGGTGGTGTCTCACCCCACCCAGGACCACGGCCTCTGACCCCTGCAGTAGATGGACGCCCACGTCCCCGCCCTTGTCCTCGTCCTCTTCCCCTAGCCCTCGGGTTAAACATTTTGAAAATGAAAGTTATATAACTTTAATTTTTTTTTTTACTTTTTTTTGTGTTTTTTTGTATTTTTTAGGTTTTTTTTGTGTTTTTTAGTTTTTAAAACCAAACAATGCTATCCTATTGCTATGGCTATTTTCTAGCCAAGTATGAAAGCACACTGCTATGCCAGATGAGATGACGCTGAGTTATGAAAAAATAAACGTAAAATAAAAAGGAAATGGCAGACTGTGCCTAATTGAAATCCAACCCCTAATAAATTATCCCACTTCGGTCTTTGCGATGGATATGTGCGTCACTAAGCGCTAAACACAGCGGTCGCAAGTCTCACTCCAAATTCCTCACAATTGGCTAGTATATGCACTGCAGCAAGGACAGCCACCAGCAGATCAACCAGAAATCAAATATATATAACGCTATTGTAGGCGTAAGTAAGCCGTTTGGATTCTCCTTTGGCTATTTTCTAGCCAAGTATGAAAGCAGACTGATGAGATGACGCTGAGTTATGAAAAAATAAATGTAAAATAAAAAGGAAATGGCAGACTGTGCCTAATTGAAATCCAACCCCTAATAAATTTTCCCACTTCGGTCTTTGCGATGGATATGTGCGTCACTAAGCGCTAAACACAGCGGTCGCAAGTCTCACTCCAAATTCCTCACAATTGGCTAGTATATGCACTGCAGCAAGGACAGCCACCAGCAGATCAACCAGAAATAAAATATATATAACGCTATTGTAGGCGTAAGTAAGCCGTTTGGATTCTCCTTTGGCTATTTTCTAGCCAAGTATGAAAGCACACTGATGAGATGACGCTGAGTTATGAAAAAATAAACGTAAAATAAAAAGAAACTGGCAGACTGTGCCTAATTGAAATCAAACCCCTAATAAATTTTCCCACTTTGGTGTTTGAGGTGGATATGTGTGTCACTAAGAGCTAAACACAACGGTAGCAAGTCCCCCTGCAAATTCCTCACAATATGGTACTAGCTGCACTACTAGTGCCAGCAAGCCCAGCCACAAGCAAACAAAAAAAAAAAAAGTATAACGTTATTGTAGCCCTAAGAAGGGCTGTTGGGTTCTTGTTGAATCACTCCTGCCTAACACTATTCTAATAGAACACCCTAACGCTGTCCCTGACCAGCAGCAGCTCTCTCCCTAGCGGCATCTAGACACAGAATGATCCGAGCAGCGCGGGCAGCGGCTAGTCTATTCCAGGGTCACCTGATCTGGCCAGCCAACCACTGCTATCGACGTGTAAGGGTACCACGTCATGCTGGGTGGAGTGCAGAGTCTCCTGGCTTGTGATTGGCTCTGTTTCTGGCCGCCAAAAAGCAAAACGGCGGGAGCTGCCATTTTCTCGAGCGGGCGAAGTATTCGTCCGAGCAACGAGCAGTTTCGAGTACGCTAATGCTCGAACGAGCATCAAGCTCGGACGAGTATGTTCGCTCATCTCTAGTCTATTGCCCAAACGGGATTCATCTTGGAGACTTTTGTGCTTTGGTTTTCTCTAAACATTTGTGTTGAATACTTACTGAAGCTTTACTCTAAAAACATTATATGGACAAGAACAAACATCTTAGGCGTGCAGAGGTCAATTCTAGAACATTGAGACGAGAAGCCGGCCATAGATCACACTACATGAATGACTAAGTGCTTTCACTGGTCCTAAAGTACAACTTTTAGTCTTCTACAGTTGTGCATTATATGTTGTATAAATTAAGAGAATAATCTCTGTAGACATGGGATCAGGAAATAAAGTTATAATTTAAAACTTATGTCACATTAAGATCAGAGCAATTACAATAATTAGAACATCAGGGAAATTTCCTTGTGGCACAAATTCAATGTTTAAGGGCCAGATCCTATATAAACCGAGACTACAGAAGCCCTTCCTAATACACAGCCTGGGGTATGACACAGACGCTGCTTACTACGTAACTGCTAGGGTAAGTTTTCCTTCATGGAATTATGTATCTCTATGTTGTTTTCTTGGGTTTCAGCTCTTTAACATATCAAGAAGTTTATCATATATTTTCTAAGTCAATAGGAATTGAGTGAGGAATAGAGATGAGCGAACACTAAAATGCTCGGGTACTCGTTATTCGAGACGAACTTTTCCCGATGCTCGAGTCCTCGTCTCGAATAACGAACCCCATTGAAGTCAATGGGAGACTCGAGCATTTTTCAAGGGGACCAAGGCTCTGCACAGGGAAGCTTGGCCAAACACCTGGGAACCTCAGAAAAGGATGGAAACACCACGGAAATGGACAGGAAACAGCAGGGGCAGCATGCATGGATGCCTCTGAGGCTGCTTAAACGCACCATTATGCCAAAATTATGGGCAACAGCATGGCCATGAAAGAGTGACAGAATGAAGCTAGATAGCATCTAAAACATCCAATAATTGACCCTGACACTATAGGGGACGGCATGCAGAGGCAGCGGCAGCAGGCTAGAGAGTGTCATGGCGACATACCCTAAATGGACTCAGGCTTCAAACCAATGGGTGGCAGAGAGGAACCAAAGGAGGTGAGCAAGAAGCGCTCAAATAATATCGGTACATGATAAAAGTTTGCCAGTATATTTTGTGGATTACACAGCAGGGTGGCGACAAAGTTAACATGGAAGCCATGAAAACAACCCAAAATTCTGCCTGACACAGCTCGTTTGATAAGGGGACCATGTATGGAGGCAGTGAACTAGTAGTAGATTAAAGGTGCTGCAGTTAAAACTATGTTAGTTGGATCTTGGCATGGAGCTGGCGCTCCGCTGCCAGGCGAGCTTTCGCCAATCCAAGCCCCTGTCTCTAGGCTACTCCCCAAACAGCACTTCTAAGAACCTTTTGTATAAGATCAAGTGTAGTAGCGTTCTTATAAGTTTAGGATATGCCGGGTGAGGGGAATGTAAACAGATGCGCAAGAAGCGCTGAAATAATATCGGTAAATGATAAAAGTTTGCAAGTATATTTTGTGGATTACACAGCAGGGTGGCGACAAAGTTAACAAGTTTGATGTGGAATGCCCTGTAATAGCTCTTGGGCGGTGTGCCTTTTATCGCCTAGGCTCAGCAGTTTGAGCACCGCCTGCTGTCGCTTAGCGACGGCACTGCTGCTGTGCCTAGAGCTACCGACTGATGGCGCCATGGCCACGGATGGTAATTCGGAGGAGGAGGAGGTGGAGGAGGGTTGGGAGGAGGTATAGTAGGCCTTTGAGACCTGGACCGAGGTAGGCCCCGCAATTCTCTGCGTCGGCAGTATATGACCAGCCCCAGGGTCAGACTCGGTCCCAGCCTGCACCAAGTTAAGTGTAGTAGCGTTCTTATAAGTTTGGCATATGGCGGGTGAGGGGAATGTAAACAGATGCGCAAGAAGCGCAAGATGCGCATGGAGCTGGCGCTCCGCTGCCAGGCGAGCTTTCGCCAATCCAAGCCCCTGTCTCTAGGCTACTCCCCAAACAGCACTTTTGTATAAGATCAAGTGTAGTAGCGTTCTTATAAGTTTAGGATATGCCGGGTGAGGGGAATGTAAACAGATGCGCAAGAAGCGCTGAAATAATATTGGTAAATGATAAAAGTTTGCCAGTATATTTTGTGGATAACACAGCAGGGTGGCGACAAAGTTAACAAGTTTGATGTGGAATCCATGAAAACAACCCAAATTTCTGCCTGACACACCTCGTTTGATAAAGGGACGATGTATGGAGGCAGCTATATGGACGACTTTTGGAGGTAGCAATGGAGACAACGTGTGGAGGCTGCTATGGAGACAATTTAATTTGGATAGTGCCTGTATGTGGCAGTCCCAAAAATTTTTCAAACCAGAGGAGCAGGTAGGTGGCCCTCCAGTAAAATGGAATAGATTGAGTGCCTGTATGTGGCAGTCCAAAAAAATTTTCAAACCAGAGGAGCAGGTAGGTGGCCCTCCAGAAAAATTGAATAGATTGAGTGCCTGTATGTGGCACTCCCAAAAATTGTTTAAAACAGAGGACCGGGTAGGTGGCCCTCCAGAAAAATTGAATAGATTGAGTGCCTGTATGTGGCACTCCCAAAAATTGTTTAAAACAGAGGACCGGGTAGGTGGCCCTCCAGAAAAATTAAATGCATAAAGTACTATAGCTAGAGCCAGTGGGCCCTGTCAAAAAATAGCCAGTTTCCTCTGCTTTACTGTACAAAGAGGAGGAGAAGGAGGAAAATGAGGAGGAGGAGGAGTGGATCAATTATTCAGGTTGAGCTTCCTTCACCTGGTGGAGATTGGAAATTATGAGAAATCCAGGCTTTATTCATCTTAATAAGCGTCAGCCTGTCAGCGCTGTCAGTCGACAGGCGTGTACGCTTATCGGTGATGATGCCACCAGCTGCACTGAAAACCCGCTCGGACAAGACGCTAGCGGCAGGGCAGGCAAGAACCTCCAAGGCGTACAGCGCCAGTTCGTGCCACATGTCCAGCTTTGAAACCCAGTAGTTGTAGGGAGCTGTGTGATCATTTAGGACGATGGTATGGTCAGCTACATACTCCCTCACCATCTTTCTGTAAAGATCAGCCCTACTCTGCCGAGACTGGGGACAGGTGACAGTGTCTTGCTGGGGTGACATAAAGCTGGCAAAAGCCTTGTAAAGCGTACCCTTGCCAGTGCTGGACAAGCTGCCTGCTCGCCTACTCTCCCTCGCTACTTGTCCCGCAGAACTACGCACTCTGCCGCTAGCGCTGTCAGAAGGGAAATACTGTTTCAGCTTGTGCACCAGGGCCTGCTGGTATTCATGCATTCTCACACTCCTTTCCTCTGCAGGGATGAGAGTGGAAAGATTTTGCTTGTACCGTGGGTCCAGGAGAGTGAACAACCAGTAATTGGTGCTGGAATAAATTCTTTGAACGCGAGGGTCACGGGATAGGCAGCCTAGCATGAAATCTGCCATATGCGCCAGAGTACCAACGCGTAAGAATTCACTCCCCTCACTGGCCTGACTGTCCATTTCCTCCTCCTCCAACTCCTCCAACTCCTCTTCTTCTGCCCATACACACTGAACAGTGAAGGACTCAACAATGGTCCCCTCTTGTGTCTCGCCAACATTCTCCTCCTCATCCTCCTCCACCTCCACCTCCTCCGATATGCGCTGAGAAACAGACCTGAGGGTGCTTTGGCTATCAACAAGGGAATCTTCTTCCCCGTCTCTTGTGACGAGCGCAAAGCTTCCGACTTCATGCTGATCAGAGAGTTTTTCAACAGGCCAAGCAGCGGGATGGTGAGGCTGATGATGGCGGCATCGCCACTGACCATCTGTGTTGACTCCTCAAAGTTACTCAGCACCTGACAGATATCAGACATCCACGTCCACTCCTCATTGTAGACTTGAGGAAGCTGACTGACCTGACTACCAGTTCTGGTGGAAGTTGACATCTGGCAGTCTACAATCGCTCGGCGCTGCTGGTAAACTCTGGATAACATGGTCAGTGTTGAATTCCACCTCGTGGGCACGTCGCACAACAGTCGGTGAGCGGGCAGTTGGAGGCGGCGCTGCGCTGCCCTGAGAGTGGCAGCATCTGTGCTGGACTTCCTGAAATGCGCACAGATGCGGCGCACCTTCGTGAGCAAATCAGACAGATTGGGGTATGTCTTGAGGAAACGCTGAACTATCAGATTTAACACATGGGCCAGGCATGGCACATGTGTCAGTCTGCCGAGTTGCAGAGCCGCCACCAGGTTACGGCCGTTGTCACACACAACCATGCCTGGCTTCAGGTTCAGCGGTGCCAGCCACAGATCAGTCTGCGCCGCGATGCCCTGTAATAGCTCTTGGGCGGTGTGCCTTTTATCGCCTAGGCTCAGCAGTTTGAGCACCGCCTGCTGTCGCTTAGCGACGGCACTGCTGCTGTGCCTAGAGCTACCGACTGATGGCGCCGTGCCCACGGATGGTAGTTCGGAGGAGGAGGTGGAGGAGGGGTGGGAGGAGGAGGAGGCATAGTAGGCCTGAAACACCTGGACCGAGGTTGGCCCCGCAATCCTCGGCGTCGGCAGTATATGACCAGCCGCAGGGTCAGACTCTCTCCCAGCCTCCACCAAGTCAACCCAATGTGCCGTCAGCGATATATAGTGGCCCTGCCCGGCAGCACTCGTCCACGTGTCCGTGGTCAGGTGGACCTTGTCAGAAACGGCGTTGGTCAGGGCACGGATGATGTTGTCTGACACGTGCTGGTGCAGGGCTGGGACGGCACATCGGGAAAAGTAGTGGCGGCTGGGGACCGAATACCGAGGGGCGGCCGCCGCCATGAGGTTGCGAAAGGCCTCGGTCTCTACTAGCCTATAGGGCAGCATCTCCAGGCTAAGCAATCTGGAGATGTGCACATTAAGGGCTTGGGCGTGCGGGTGGGTTGCACTATATTTGCGTTTCCGCTCCAGCGTCTGGGGTATGGAGAGCTGAACACTGGTGGATGCTGTGGAGGATCGTGGAGGCGACGATGGGGTTTTTGTGGCAGGGTCCTGGGCAGGGGGCTGACTATCAGCTGACACAGGGGAAGGAGCAGTGGTGTGCACGGCCGGAGGTGAACGGGCTTGTTGCCACTGAGTGGGGTGTTTAGCATTCATATGCCTGCGCATACTGGTGGTAGTTAAGCTAGTAGTGGTGGAACCCCTGCTGAGCCTGGTTTGGCAAATGTTGCACACCACAGTCCGTCGGTCATCCGGTGTTTCCTTAAAGAACCTCCAGACTTCTGAAGATCTAGCCCTCGCCGCAAGAGCCCTCGCCACGGGAGCTTCACTAGTTGACACATTTGGCGCTGATGCACCAGCTCTGGCCCTGCCTCTCCGTCTGGCCCCACCACTGCCTCTTCCAACCTGTTCTGGTCGAGGACTCTCCTCCGTCTCAGAAGCACTGTGTTCACCCGGCCTCTCAACCCAGCTTGGGTCTGTCACCTCATCATCCTCCGATCCCTCAGTCTGCTCCCCCCTCGGACTTCCTGCCCTGACAACAACTTCCCCACTGTCTGACAACCGTGTCTCCTCATCGTCGGACACCTCTTTACACACTTCCACTACGTCAAGAAGGTCATCATCACCCAAAGACTGTGACTGGTGGAAAACCTGGGCATCGGAAAATTGCTCAGCAGCAACCGGACAAGTGGTTTGTGACTGTGGGAAGGGTCCAGAAAACAGTTCCTCAGAGTATGCCGGTTCAAATGCCAAATTTTCCTGGGAGGGGGCAGACTGGGGGGGAGGAGGCTGAGGTGCAGGAGCTGGAGGAGTGGCGATTTCGGTGACATGGGTGGACTGCGTGGAAGACTGACTGGTGGTGGACAAATTGCTCGAAGCATTGTCAGCAATCCACGACATCACCTGTTCGCACTGTTCTGGCCTCAACAGTGCTCTACCACGAGTCCCAGTAACTTCAGACATGAACCTAGGGAGTGTAGCTCTGCGGCGTTCCCCTGCTCCCTCATCAGCAGGTGGTGTCTCACCCCGCCCAGGACCACGGCCTCTGACCCCTGCAGTAGTTGGACGCCCACGTCCCCGCCCTCGTCCTCTACCCCTAGCCCTCGGGTTAAACATTTTTAAAATGAGAGTTATAACTTTATTTTTTTTTTAACTTTTTTTTGTTTTTTTTTGTGTTTTTTGTTTTTTTTTGTGTTTTTTGTTTTTTTTTGAGTTTTTAAAACCAAACAATGCTATCCTATTGCTATGGCTATTTTCTAGCCAAGTATCAAAGCACACTACTATGCCAGATGAGATGACACTGAGTTAGTGCCTAATTGAAATCCAACCCCTACTAAATTTTCCCACTTCGGTCTTTGCTATGGATATGAGCGTCACTAAGCGCAGAACACAGCGGTCGCAAGTCTCACTACAAATTGCTCAGAATTGGCTAGTACATGCACTGCAGAAAGTACAGCCACCAGCAGATCAACCAGAAATCAAATATATAGAACGCTACTGTAGGCGTAAGTAAGCTGTTTGTATTCTCCTATGGCTATTTTCTAGCCAAGTATCAAAGCACACTACTATGCCAGATGAGATGACACTGAGTTAGTGCCTAATTGAAATCCAACCCCTACTAAATTTTCCCACTTCGGTCTTTGCTATGGATATGTGCGTCACTAAGCGCAGAACACAGCGGTCGCAAGTCTCACTACAAATTGCTCAGAATTGGCTAGTACATGCACTGCAGAAAGTACAGCCACCAGCAGATCAACCAGAAATCAAATATATAGAACGCTACTGTAGGCGTAAGTAAGCTGTTTGTATTCTCCTATGGCTATTTTCTAGCCAAGTATCAAAGCACACTAATATGCCAGATGAGATGACACTGAGTTAGTGCCTAATTGAAATCCAACCCCTACTAAATTTTCCCACTTCGGTCTTTGCTATGGATATGTGCGTCACTAAGCGCAGAACACAGCGGTCGCAAGTCTCACTACAAATTGCTCAGAATTGGCTAGTACATGCACTGCAGAAAGTACAGCCACCAGCAGATCAACCAGAAATCAAATATATAGAACGCTACTGTAGGCGTAAGTAAGCTGTTTGTATTCTCCTATGGCTATTTTCTAGCCAAGTATCAAAGCACACTACTATGCCAGACGAGATGACACTGAGTTAGTGCCTAATTGAAATCCAACCCCTACTAAATTTTCCCACTTCGGTCTTTGCTATGGATATGTGCGTCACTAAGCGCAGAACACAGCGGTCGCAAGTCTCACTACAAATTGCTCAGAATTGGCTAGTACATGCACTGCAGAAAGTACAGCCACCAGCAGATCAACCAGAAATCAAATATATAGAACGCTACTGTAGGCGTAAGTAAGCTGTTTGTATTCTCCTATGGCTATTTTCTAGCCAAGTATCAAAGCACACTACTATGCCAGATGAGATGACACTGAGTTAGTGCCTAATTGAAATCCAACCCCTACTAAATTTTCCCACTTCGGTCTTTGCTATGGATATGTGCGTCACTAAGCGCAGAACACAGCGGTCGCAAGTCTCACTACAAATTGCTCAGAATTGGCTAGTACATGCACTGCAGAAAGTACAGCCACCAGCAGATCAACCAGAAATCAAATATATAGAACGCTACTGTAGGCGTAAGTAAGCTGTTTGTATTCTCCTATGGCTATTTTCTAGCCAAGTATCAAAGCACACTAATATGCCAGATGAGATGACACTGAGTTAGTGCCTAATTGAAATCCAACCCCTACTAAATTTTCCCACTTCGGTCTTTGCTATGGATATGTGCGTCACTAAGCGCAGAACACAGCGGTCGCAAGTCTCACTACAAATTGCTCAGAATTGGCTAGTACATGCACTGCAGAAAGTACAGCCACCAGCAGATCAACCAGAAATCAAATATATAGAACGCTACTGTAGGCGTAAGTAAGCTGTTTGTATTCTCCTATGGCTATTTTCTAGCCAAGTATCAAAGCACACTACTATGCCAGATGAGATGACACTGAGTTAGTGCCTAATTGAAATCCAACCCCTACTAAATTTTCCCACTTCGGTCTTTGCTATGGATATGTGCGTCACTAAGCGCAGAACACAGCGGTCGCAAGTCTCACTACAAATTGCTCAGAATTGGCTAGTACATGCACTGCAGAAAGTACAGCCACCAGCAGATCAACCAGAAATCAAATATATAGAACGCTACTGTAGGCGTAAGTAAGCTGTTTGTATTCTCCTATGGCTATTTTCTAGCCAAGTATCAAAGCACACTACTATGCCAGATGAGATGACACTGAGTTAGTGCCTAATTGAAATCCAACCCCTACTAAATTTTCCCACTTCGGTCTTTGCTATGGATATGTGCGTCACTAAGCGCAGAACACAGCGGTCGCAAGTCTCACTACAAATTGCTCAGAATTGGCTAGTACATGCACTGCAGAAAGTACAGCCACCAGCAGATCAACCAGAAATCAAATATATAGAACGCTACTGTAGGCGTAAGTAAGCTGTTTGTATTCTCCTATGGCTATTTTCTAGCCAAGTATCAAAGCACACTAATATGCCAGATGAGATGACACTGAGTTAGTGCCTAATTGAAATCCAACCCCTACTAAATTTTCCCACTTCGGTCTTTGCTATGGATATGTGTGCCACTAAGAGCTAAACACAACGGTAGCAAGTCCCCCTGCTAATTCCTCACAAAATGGTACTAGATGCAAATTAAAATAAAAAAAGTAGAACGTTATTGTAGCCCTAAGAAGGGCTGTTGGGTTCTTTGAGAATCACTCCTGCCTAACAGTAAGCTAATAGAACACCCTAACGCTTTCCCTGACCAGCAGCAGCTCTCTCCCTACCGGCATCCAGACACAGAATGATCCGAGCAGCGCGGGCAGCGGCTAGTCTATCCCAGGGTCACCTGATCTGGCCAGCCAACCACTGCTATCGACGTGTAAGGGTACCACGTCATGCTGGGTGGAGTGCAGAGTCTCCTGGCTTGTGATTGGCTCTGTTTCTGGCCGCCAAAAAGCAAAACGGCGGGAGCTGCCATTTTCTCGAGCGGGCGAAGTATTCGTCCGAGCAACGAGCAGTTTCGAGTACCCTAATGCTCGACCGAGCATCAAGCTCGGACGAGCATGTTCGCTCATCTCTAATAATTTCTGTACATTCCCCTGCCCTGATCTCTTACCGCTCAGCTCTGTACATGGAGGTCTGTACACAGGGAGGGTCTGTCTGATAGATCAGATAGTCGGGAGCAATGTCTACATCATCCATGGAGCTTCTTCTCTCCGAGCTGGGTCATCAGATGAATCACCGTCCAGCTCTGATGTGAGAGATGACGCTCTATGGATGATGTGGATCAGGTCTCACTTGTCTCTGTCTGATGCAGCATTTTGTTGTCCTCACCCCAATAATCTGCTATCAGACTGTTCCCCTCTGTATAACGACATGCATAAGCATGAATGACCGATGAGGAAATACAGAAGGACAATTAAAACATAGAAGCATTTTACATCAATGAAAAATATAATGGGTGTTATATGCATCTGTACAATTTATAGATTTAATAATATGGCATCATAATATCTTTGAAAAAAGGTTTGGGTGAAATTTGACTAAATTCCTTTGTCACAAAAACTTAATTCTAAAAGATTCAGAGAAGCCTGACCAGTGGGGTTTCCCTCGTCCAGAAAGGGACAACTGTCAAGATCGTAAAGTGTCATCAGTAGGTAAATATTCTGATAATGAATCGAGGTCCGTGTAGGAGACTAAGGACTGATGCACAGGGCTGGGAGATACCTGCAAAAATGGCAGCTTGCTCAAGGCCCCATTGAGGTCACATCACTCCATGACCAAAGTACAACACAAAGAGCAGGGTCTATTCCTGGCCGGATACGAAATGCAGCCACTCATTACATATGGTGATGTGAGGGTCGAGAGGCACTAAACCCCCACATCTGCAACCGGCTTAAACAGGTCACAAAGGTTCTCCTGTTTCTGCCCATGGTCGTGTCCATGAGGCCTAATCTGTGTATGATCCTGATAAAAGTTTGGAAAAAGTTTTGGGAAAACCACATGGGCCAACAGTGTAAATTTTCTATTTTGCTGCAGACACCAGCAGTTAACTGCCTGAGATTTGTCACTTTTGGACAGATGGAATTATTTTAACAAATCTGTGACTGTGCACCTGGTCTATTAGGACAAAGAGCATGTCCCAGTCAGAACTGACTTTCAGAGGTCATGAGCTCGTAAGGACTGATGGAAATCAGCCAAATGGAAGAAAACATCAGTCTGCTAAGAAAGTGGTTGAAATTGTTTGACTTTCTTCTCCTCTTGGATTGTGAAAATGTAACATTGAGCCTCATACATGAAACTTATATATGAACTTAAAGAGAAAGTCACATAAGATTATCAGATTTCTTCATGTTAAAACAAACACTTAAAAGTTCTGAAATGGTTTTTCTTGCAGAATTTTGTTCTCATGACTAGAGATGAGCGAGCACTAAAATGCTCGGGTACTCGTTATTCGAGACGGACTTTTCCCGATGCTCGAGTGCTCGTCTCGAATAACGAACCCCATTGAAGTCAATGGGAGACTCGAGCATTTTTCAAGGGGACCAAGGGTCTGCACAGGGAAGCTTGGCCAAACACCTGGGAACCTCAGAAAAGGATGGAAACACCACGGAAATGGACAAGAAACAGCAGGGGCAGCATGCATGGATGCCTCTGAGGCTGCTTACTCGCACCATTATGCCAAAATTATGGGCAACAGCATGGCCATGACAGAGTGACCGAATGAGGCTAGATAACATCTAAAACATCCAATAATTGACCCTGACACTATAGGGGACGGCATGCAGAGGCAGCGGCAGCAGGCTAGAGAGTGTCATGGCGACATACCCTAAATGGACTCAGGTTACACCATAGGAGGTGAGCAAGAAGCGCTGAAATGATTTCCTATGTGAACAAAAGGTTGACGGTATATTAAGTCGATAACACAGCATGGTGGCGACATAGTGACCAAGTTCCATAACGTATCTGGTGAAACAACCGAAAAATGAGCCTGACACAGCTCTTTTGATAAAGGGACGACATGGGGAGGCAGCCATGGAGACGACTTCCATGATTAAGAGTGACTACTGGGGCATCCATATTGCTTCTATGATTGAAACTTCAGGTCTCCAGCATGGTGACACATGGGCCGAGTTCCACTATGTATCTGGTGAAACACCTGAAAATTCCGCCTGACACAGCTCGTTTGATAAGGGGATGATGTGCTGCATATCCTCTCGTGCTCCAGCGTCTGTGGTATAGACAGTTGAAAGTTGCACATGGAGACATTGGTGGACTCTGTGGAGGATCGTGGAGGCGAAATGGACAGGAAACAGCAGGGGCAGCATGCATGGATGCCTCTGAGGCTGCCTAATCTTGGGATGGAGCTGGCGGTCCGCTGCCAGGCGAGATTTTGCCTGTCCAAGCCCCTGTCTCTCGGCTCCTCCCCACCCAAAATGGGCCTGGGGGCCAGAAGCGTTTACTTTGAAAAAATTATAATTTTCAAAGCAGGCCGGGTCGTTTGAATATTTCACCTAGGAATAATGGAATAGCATAGTGGTTCTATTTTTAATTGTTTTTACGGAAATGGTTCCATGATTAAGAGCGACAGTATGGGGCATCCATATTGCGCTGCTATGATTGCAACTTCAGGTCTCCAGCATGGCGGCGACAGATGGGCCGCGTTCCACTATGTATCTGGTGAAACACCTGAAAATTCTGCCTGACACAGCTCGTTTGATAAGGGGACCATGTATGGAGGCAGTGAACTAGTAGTAGATTAAAGTTGGATAATTAGTTGGATCTTGGGATGGAGCTGGCGCTCCGCTGCCAGGCGAGCTTTCGCCAATCCAAGCCCCTGTCTCTAGGCTACTCCCCAAACAGCACTTCTAAGAACCTTTTGTATAAGATCAAGTGTAGTAGCGTTCTTATAAGTTTGGGATATGGCGGGTGAGGGGAATGTAAACAGATGCGCAAGAAGCGCTGAAATAATATCGGTAAATGATAAAAGTTTGCCAGTATATTTTGGGGATTACACAGCAGGGTGGCGACAAAGTTAACAAGTTTGATGTGGAATCCATGAAAACAACCCAAAATTCTGCCTGACACAGCTCGTTTGATAAGGGGACCATGTATGGAGGCAGTGAACTAGTAGTAGATTAAAGGTGCTGCAGTTAAAACTATGTTAGTTGGATCTTGGGATGGAGCTGGCGCTCCGCTGCCAGGCGAGCTTTCGCCAATCCAAGCCCCTGTCTCTAGGCTACTCCCCAAACAGCACTTCTAAGAACCTTTTGTATAAGATCAAGTGTAGTAGTGTTCTTATAAGTTTGGGATATGGCGGGTGAGGGGAATGTAAACAGATGCGCAAGAAGCGCTGAAAAAATATCGGTAAATGATAAAAGTTTGCCAGTATATTTTGTGGATTACACAGCAGGGTGGCGACAAAGTTAACAAGTTTGATGTGGAATGCCCTGTAATAGCTCTTGGGCGGTGTGCCTTTTATCGCCTAGGCTCAGCAGTTTGAGCAGCGCACTGCTGCTGTGCCTAGAGCTACCGACTGATGGCGCCATGCCCACGGATGGTAATTCGGAGGAGGAGGACGTGGAGGAGGGTTGGGAAGAGGAGGAGGCATAGTAGGCCTTTGAGACCTGGACCGAGGTAGGCCCCGCAATCCTCGGCGTCGGCAGTATATGACTAGCCCCAGGGTCAGACTCGGTCCCAGCTTCCACCAAGTTAAGTGTAGTAGCGTTCTTATAAGTTTGGGATATGGCGGGTGAGGGGAATGTAAACAGATGCGCAAGAAGCGCTGAAATAATATCGGTAAATGATAAAAGTTTGCCAGTATATTTTGGGGATTACACAGCAGGGTGGCAACAAAGTTAACAAGTTTGATGTGGAATCCATGAAAACAACCCAAAATTCTGCCTGACACAGCTCGTTTGATAAGGGGACCATGTATGGAGGCAGCTATATGGACGACTTTTGGAGGCAGCTATGGCGATG
Organism: Engystomops pustulosus; assembly: GCF_040894005.1. Lineage (NCBI taxonomy): Eukaryota > Metazoa > Chordata > Amphibia > Anura > Leptodactylidae > Engystomops > Engystomops pustulosus. The sequence continues at coordinate 12,693,861 of NC_092418.1, forward strand.
ACGTGTGGAGGTAGCAATGGAAACAACGTGTGGAGCCAGCTAAAAAGACGACATGTGGAGGCTGCTATGGAGACAATTTAATTTGGATAGTGCCTGTATGTGGCAGTCCAAAAAAGTTTTCAAACCAGAGGAGCAGGTAGGTGGTCCTCCAGAAAAATTAAATAGATTGAGTGCCTGTATGTGGCACTCCCAAAAATTGCTTAAAACAGAGGACCGGGTAGGTGGCCCTCCAGAAAAATTAAATACATAGAGTACTATAGCTAGAGCCAGTTGGCCCTGGCAAAAAATAGCCAGTTTCCTCTGCTGTAGTGTACAAAGAGGAGGAGAAGGAGGACAATGAGGAGGAGGAGTGCATACATTATTCAGGTTGAGCTTCTTTCACCTGGTGGAGAATGAAAATCCGGAGAAATCAAGGCTTTATTCATCTTGATAAGCGTCAGCCTGTTAGCGCTGTCAGTCGACAGGTGTGTACGCTAATCGGTGATGATGCCACCAGCTGCACTGAAAACCCGCTCGGACAACACGCTAGCGGCAGGGCAGGCAAGAACCTCCAAGGCGTATAGCGCCAGTCCGTGCCACATGTCCAGCTTTGAAACCCAGTAGTTGTAGGGAGCTGTGTGATCATTTAGGACGATGGTATGGTCAGCTACGTACTCCCTCACCATCTTTCTGTAAAGATCAGCCCTACTCTGCCGAGACTGGGGACAGCTGACAGTGTCTTGCTGGGGTGACATAAAACTGGCAAAGACCTTGTAAAGCGTACCCCTGCCAGTGCTGGAAAAGCTGCCTGCTCGCCTACTCTCCCTCGCTACTTGTCCCGCAGAAGTACGCCCTCTGCCGCTAGCGCTGTCAGAAGGGAAATACTGTTTCAGCTTGTGCACCAGGGCCTGCTGGTATTCATGCATTCTCACACTCCTTTCCTCTCCAGGGATGAGAGTGTAAAGATTTTGCTTGTACCGTGGGTCCAGGAGAGTGAATACCCAGTAATCGGTGCTGGAATAAATTCTTTGAACGCGAGGGTAACGGGGTAGGCAGCCTAGCATGAAATCTGCCATATGCGCCAGAGTCCCAACGCGCAAGAATTCACTCCCCTCACTGGCCTGACTGCCCATTTCCTCCTCCTCCAACTCCTCCAACTCCTCTTCTTCTGCCCATACACGCTGAACAGTGAAGGACTGAACAATGGTCCCCTCTTCTGTCTCGCCAACATTCTCCTCCTTTTCCTCCTCATCCTCCTCCACCTCCTCCGATATGCGCTGAGAAACAGACCTAAGGGTGCTTTGGCTATCAACAAGGGAATCTTCTTCCCCCGTCTCTTGTGACGAGCGCAAAGCTTCCGACTTCATGCTGACCAGAGAGTTTTTCAACAGGCCAAGCAGCGGGATGGTGAGGCTGATGATGGCGGCATCGCCACTGACCATCTGTGTTGACTCCTCAAAGTTACTCAGCACCTGACAGATATCAGACATCCACGTCCACTCCTCATTGTAGACTTGAGGAAGCTGACTGACCTGACTACCAGTTCTGGTGGAAGTTGACATCTGGCAGTCTACAATCGCTCTGCGCTGCTGGTAAACTCTGGATAACATGGTTAATGTTGAATTCCACCTCGTGGGCACGTCGCACAACAGTCGGTGAGCGGGCAGTTGGAGGCGGCGCTGCGCTGCCCTGAGAGTGGCAGCATCTGGGCTGGACTTCCTGAAATGCGCACAGATGCGGCGCACCTTCGTGAGCAAATCAGACAGATTGGGGTATGTCTTGAGGAAACGCTGAACTATCAGATTTAACACATGGGCCAGGCATGGCACATGTGTCAGTCTGCCGAGTTGCAGAGCCGCCACCAGGTTACGGCCGTTGTCACACACAACCATTCCCGGCTTGAGGTTCAGCGGTGCCAGCCACAGATCAGTCTGCGCCGTGATGCCCTGTAATAGCTCTTGGGCGGTGTGCCTTTTATCGCCTAGGCTCAGCAGTTTGAGCAGCGCCTGCTGTCGCTTAGCGACGACACTTCTGCTGTGCCTAGAGCTACCGACTGATGGCGCCATGCCCATGGATGGTAATTCGGAGGAGGAGGAGGTGGAGGAGGGGTGGGAGGAGGAGGAGGCATAGTAGGCCTTTGAGACCTGAACCGAGGTAGGCCCTGCAATCCTCGACGTCGGCAGTATATGACCAGCCCCCGGGTCAGACTCAGTCCCAGCCTCCACCAAGTTAACCCAATGTGCCGTCAGCGATATATAGTGGCCCTGCCCGGCAGCACTCGTCCACGTGTCCGTGGTCAGGTGGACCTTGTCAGAAACGGCGTTGGTCAGGGCACGGATGATGTTCTCTGACACGTGCTTGTGCAGGGCTGGGACGGCACATCGAGAAAAGTAGTGGCGGCTGGGGACCGAATACCGAAGGGGCGGCCGCCGCCATGAGGTTTCGAAAGGCCTCGGTCTCAACCAGCCTATAGGGCAGCATCTCCAGGCTAAGCAACTTGGAGATGTGCACGTTGAGGGCTTGGGCGTGTGGGTGGGTTGCGCTATACTTCCTTTTGCGCTCCAGCGTCTGGGGTATGGAGAGCTGAACACTGGTGGATGCTGTGGAGGATCGTGGAGGCGAAGATGGGGTTTTCGCACGGGAGGTGTTTGGGCCGTGGTCCTGGGCAGGGGGCTGACTAGCAGATGACACAGGGGAAGGAGCAGTGGTGTGCCCAGCCGGAGGTGAACGGGCTTGGCCCCATTGAGTGGGGTGTTTAGCATTCATATGCTTGCGCATACTGGTGGTAGTTAAGCTAGTAGTGGTGGAACCCCTGCTGATCCTGGTTTGGCAAAGGTTGCACACCACAGTCCGTCGGTCATCCGGTGTTTCTTTAAAGAACCTCCAGACTTCTGAAAATCTAGCCCTCGCCACGGGAGCTTGACTACGGGCAACATTTGGCGCTGATGCACCAGATCTGGCCCTGCCTCTCCGTCTGGCCCCACCACTGCCTCTTCCAACCTCTTCTGCTATAGGACTCGCCTCCGTCTCAGAAGCACTGTGTTCACCCGGCCTATCAACCCAGCTTGGGTCTGTCACCTCATCATCCTCCGATCCCTCAGTCTGCTCCCCCCTCGGCCTTCCTGCCATGACAACAACTTCACCACTGTCTGACAACCGTGTCTCCTCATCGTCCGACACCTCTTTACACACTTCTTCCACTACGTCAAGAAGGTCATCATGACCCACAGACTGCGACCGGTGTAAAACCTGGGCATCGGAAAAGAGCTCAACAGCAACCGGACAAGTGGTTTGTGACTCTGGGAAGGGTCCAGAAAACAGTTCCTCAGAGTATGCCGGTTCAAATGCCAAATTTCCTGGGAGGGGGCAGACTGAGGGGAAGGAGGCTGAGGTGCAGGAGCTGGAGGAGTGCCGATTTCGGTGACATGGGTGGACTGCGTGGAAGACTGACTGGTGGACAAATTGCTAGAAGCATTGTCGGCAATCCACGACATCACCTGTTCGCACTGTTCTGGCCTCAACAGTGCTCTACCACGAGTCCCAGTAACTTCAGACATGAACCTAGGGCGTGTAGCTCTGCGGCGTTCCCCTGCTCCCTCATCAGCAGGTGGTGTCTCACCCTGCCCAGGACCACGGCCTCTGACCCCTGCAGTAGTTGGACGCCCACTTCCCCGCCCTCGTCCTCTAACCCTAGCCCTCGGGTTAAACATTTTGAAAATGCAAGTTATAACTGTAAATTTTTTTTTTTTTTGTGTGTTTTTTTGTTTTTAAAACCAAACGATGCTATCCTATTGCTATGGCTATTTTCTAGCCAACTATGAAAGCACACTGCTATGCCAGATGAGATGACGCTGAGTTATGAAAAAATAAACGTAAAATAAAAAGAAAATGGCAGACTGTGCCTAGTTTAAATTAAACCCCTAATAAATTGTCGCACTTCGGTGTTTGAGATGGATATGTGCGTCACTAAGCGCTAAACACAACGGTCCCAAGTCTCACTGCAAATTCCTCACAATATGGTAGTAGATGCAATACAGCAAGGCCAGCCACCAGCAGATCAACCAGAAATAAAATATATAACGCTATTGTAGGCCTAAGTAAGCCGTTTGGATTCTCCTATGGCTATTTTCTAGCCAACTATGAAAGCACACTGCTATGCCAGATGAGATGACGCTGAGTTATCAAAAAATAAACGTAAAATAAAAAGAAAATGGCAGACTGTGCCTATATGAAATCAAACTCCTAATAAATTGTCCCACTTCGGTGTTTGAGATGGATATGTGCGTCACTAAGCGCTAAACACAACGGTCGCCAGTCTCCCTGCAAATTCCTCACAATATGGTACTAGCTGCACTACTAGTGCCAGCAAGCCCAGCCACAAGCAAACAAAAAAAAAAAAATTATATAACGCTATTGTAGCCCTAACAAGGGCTGTTGGGTTCTTGTATACTCACTCCTGCTTAACAGTAAGCTAATAGAACACCCTAACGCTATCCCTGCAGCAGCAGCAACTCTCTCCCTAACGGAATCCAGACATAGACTGATCCGAGCAGCGCGGGCAGGGGCTAGTATATTCCAGGGTCACCTGATCTGGCCAGCCAACCACTGCTATCGACGTGTAAGGGTACCACGTCATGCTGGGTGGAGTGCAGAGTCTCCTGGCTTGTGATTGGCCTTATTTCTGGCCGCCAAAAACCTAAACGGCGGGAGATGCCATTTTCTCGAGCTGGCGAAATACTCGTCCGAGCAACGAGCAGTTTCGAGTACGCTAATGCTCGAACGAGCATCATGCTCGGACGAGTATGTTCGCTCATATCTAATACTGAGACTAACCTGTGTATGAAACTGAGACTTACTTGTGTATAATGTGGAGACTAACCTATGTATGATACTGAGACTAACCTGTGTATAATACTGAGACTAACCTGTGTATAACACTGAGACTAACCTGTGTATGATACTGAGACTTACCTGCATATAATGTGGAGACTAACCTGTGTATGATACTGAGACTTACCTGTGTATGATACTGAGACTAACCTGTGTATGACACTGAGACTAACCTGTGTAATGTGGAGACTAACCTGTGTATGATACTGAGACTAACCTGTGTATGATACTGAGACTAACCTGTGTATGATACTGAGACTAACCTGTGTATGATACTGAGACTAACCTGTGTATGATACAAAGACTAACCTGTGTATAATACTGAGACTAACCTGTGTATAATGTCGAGACTAACCTGTGTATAATACTGAGACTAACCTGTGTATAATGTGGAGACTAACCTGTGTATGATACTGTGACTAACCTGTGTATAATGTCGAGGCTAACCTGTGTATAATGTCGAGACTAACTGTGTATGATACTGAGACTAACCTGTGTATGATACTGAGACTAACCTGTGTATAATGTCGAGACTAACCTGTGTATGATACTGAGACTAACCTGTGTATAATGTCAAGACTAACCTGTGTATGATACTGAGACTAACTTGTGTATGATACAAAGACTAACCTGTGTATAATACTGAAACTAACCTGTGTATAATGTCGAGACTAACCTGTGTATGATACTGAGACTAACCTGTGTATGATACTGAGACTAACCTGTGTATGATACTGAGACTAACCTGTGTATGATACAAAGACTAACCTGTGTATAATACTGAGACTAACCTGTGTATAATGTCAAGACTAACCTGTTTATGATACTGAGACTAACCTGTGTATGATACAAAGACTAACCTGTGTATAATACTGAGACTAACCTGTGTATAATGTCGAGACTAACCTGTGTATGATACAAAGACTAACCTGTATATAATACTGAGACTAACCTGTGTATAATTTTCGAGACTAACCTGTGTATGATACTGAGACTAACCTATGTATAATGTCGAGACTAACCTGTGTATGATACTGAGACTAACCTGTGTATAATGTCGAGAATAACCTGTGTATGATACAAAGACTAACCTGTGTATAATGTCGAGACTAACCTGTGTATGATACTGAGACTAACCTGTGTATGATACAAAGACTAACCTGTGCATGATACTGAGACTAACCTGTGTATAATGTCAAGACTCACCTGTGTATAATGTCAAGACTCACCTGTGTATAATGTCGAGACTAACCTGTGTATAATGTCGAGACTAACCTGTGTATGATACTGAGACTAACCTGTGTATGATACTGAGACTAACCTGTGTATGATACTGAGACTAACCTGTGTATGATACAAAGACTAACCTGTGTATAATACTGAGACTAACCTGTGTATAATGTCAAGACTAACCTGTTTATGATACTGAGACTAACCTGTGTATGATACAAAGACTAACCTGTGTATGATACAAAGACTAACCTGTGTATAATACTGAGACTAACCTGTGTATAATGTCGAGACTAACCTGTGTATGATACAAAGACTAACCTGTATATAATACTGAGAATAACCTGTGTATAATTTTCGAGACTAACCTGTGTATGATACTGACACTAACCTATGTATAATGTCGAGACTAACCTGTGTATGATACTGAGACTAACCTGTGTATAATGTCGAGACTAACCTGTGTATGATACAAAGACTAACCTGTGTATAATGTCAAGACTAACCTGTGTATGATACTGAGACTAACCTGTGTATGATACTGAGACTAACCTGTGTATGATACAAAGACTAACCTGTGTATGATACTGAGACTAACCTGTGTATAATGTGGAGACTAACCTGTGTATAATGTCAAGACTAACCTGTTTATGATACTGAGACTAACCTGTGTATGATACAAAGACTAACCTGTGTATGATACTGAGACTAACCTGTGTATGATACAAAGACTAACCTGTGTATAATACTGAGACTAACCTGTGTATAATGTCGAAACTAACCTGTGTATGATACAAAGACTAAGTTGTGTATAATACTAAGACTAACCTGTGTATAATTTTCGAGACTAACCTGTGTATGATACTGAGACTAACCTGTGTATAATGTCGAGACTAACCTGTGTATGATACTGAGACTAACCTGTGTATATTATTGAGACTAACCTGTGTATGATCCTGAGACTTACCTGTGTATAATACTGAGACTAACCTGTGTATGATACTGAGACTAACCTGTTTATGATCCTGAGACTAACCTGTGTATAATGTGGAGACTAACCTGCGTATAATACTGAGACTAACCTGTGTATGATACTGAGACTTACCTGTGTATTATACTGAGACTAACCTGTGTATGATACTGAGACTTACCTGTGTATAATGTGGAGACTAACCTGTGTATAATACTGAGACTAACCTGTGTATGATACTGAGACTTACCTGTGTATTATACTGAGACTAACCTGTGTATGATACTGAGACTTACCTGTGTATAATGTGGAGACTAACCTGTGTATGATACTGAGACTTACCTGTGTATGATACTGAGACTAACCTGTGTATAATGTGGAGACTAACCTGTGTATAATACTGAGACTAACCTCTGTATGATACAAAGACTACCCTGTGTATAATGTGGAGACTAACATATGTATGATACTGCGACTTACCTGTGTATGATACTGAGACTAACCTGTGTATAATGTGGAGACTAACCTGTGTATGATACTGAGACTAACCTGTGTATGATACAAAGACTAACCTGTGTATAATACTGAGACTAACCTGTGTATAATGTCGAAACTAACCTGTGTATGATACAAAGACTAAGTTGTGTATAATACTAAGACTAACCTGTGTATAATTTTCGAGACTAACCTGTGTATGATACTGAGACTAACCTGTGTATAATGTCGAGACTAACCTGTGTATGATACTGAGACTAACCTGTGTATATTATTGAGACTAACCTGTGTATGATACTGAGACTAACCTGTGTATAATACTGAGACTAACCTGTGTATGATCCTGAGACTAACCTGTGTATAATGTGGAGACTAACCTGTGTATAATACTGAGACTAACCTGTGTATGATACTGAGACTTACCTGTGTATAATACTGAGACTAACCTGTGTATGATCCTGAGACTAACCTGTGTATAATGTGGAGACTAACCTGTGTATAATACTGAGACTAACCTGTGTATGATACTGAGACTTACCTGTGTATAATGTGGAGACTAACCTGTGTATGACACTGAGACTTACCTGTGTATGATACTGAGACTAACCTGTGTATAATGTGGAGACTAACCTGTGTATAATACTGAGACTAACCTCTGTATGATACAAAGACTACCCTGTGTATAATGTGGAGACTAACATATGTATGATACTGCGACTTACCTGTGTATGATACTGAGACTAACCTGTGTATAATGTGGAGACTAACCTGTGTATGATACTGAGACTAACCTGTGTATGATACTGAGACTAACCTGTGTATGATACTGAGACTAACCTGTGTATGATCCTGAGACTAACCTGTGTATAATGTGGAGACTAACCTGTGTATAATTCTGAGACTAACCTGTGTATGATACTGAGACTTACCTGTGTATAATACTGAGACTAACCTGTGTATGATACTGAGACTTACCTGTGTATAATGTGGAGACTAACCTGTGTATGATACTGAGACTTACCTGTGTATGATACTGAGACTAACCTGTGTATAATGTGGAGACTAACCTGTGTATAATACTGAGACTAACCTCTGTATGATACAAAGACTACCCTGTGTATAATGTGGAGACTAACATATGTATGATACTGCGACTTACCTGTGTATGATACTGAGACTAACCTGTGTATAATGTGGAGACTAACCTGTGTATGATACTGAGACTAACCTGTGTATGATACAAAGACTAACCTGTGTATAATACTGAGACTAACCTGTGTATAATGTCGAAACTAACCTGTGTATGATACAAAGACTAAGTTGTGTATAATACTAAGACTAACCTGTGTATAATTTTCGAGACTAACCTGTGTATGATACTGAGACTAACCTGTGTATAATGTCGAGACTAACCTGTGTATGATACTGAGACTAACCTGTGTATAATACTGAGACTAACCTGTGTATGATACTGAGACTAACCTGTGTATATTATTGAGACTAACCTGTGTATGATACTGAGACTTACCTGTGTATAATACTGAGACTAACCTGTGTATGATCCTGAGACTAACCTGTGTATAATGTGGAGACTAACCTGTGTATAATACTGAGACTAACCTGTGTATGATACTGAGACTTACCTGTGTATAATACTGAGACTAACCTGTGTATGATCCTGAGACTAACCTGTGTATAATGTGGAGACTAACCTGTGTATAATACTGAGACTAACCTGTGTATGATACTGAGACTTACCTGTGTATAATGTGGAGACTAACCTGTGTATGACACTGAGACTTACCTGTGTATGATACTGAGACTAACCTGTGTATAATGTGGAGACTAACCTGTGTATAATACTGAGACTAACCTCTGTATGATACAAAGACTACCCTGTGTATAATGTGGAGACTAACATATGTATGATACTGCGACTTACCTGTGTATGATACTGAGACTAACCTGTGTATAATGTGGAGACTAACCTGTGTATGATACTGAGACTAACCTGTGTATGATACTGAGACTAACCTGTGTATGATACTGAGACTAACCTGTATATGATACTGAGACTAACCTGTGTATGATACTGAGACTAACCTGTATATGATACTGAGACTAACCTGTGTATGATACTGAGACTAGCCTGTGTATAATGTGGAGACTAACCTGTGTATGATACTGAGACTTACCTGTGTATGATACTGAGATAAACTCTCTATGAAATGGGAAGTTATATTAGTTTGACTTGTAAGAGTGTTTGTCTTTGTGTAACAGTCGGTGATTTTGTTGTTAGGGCAGATGCCGCCCCTTTTTTGGATGGACGGCCCACTGCTGCACTTATTACAATCTTTTTAATAGATCAGTGATCACAATGGTTATCACGGCCTTGATCCATTGAAAAGCAGGGCACGTCCTAGTCAGGACTGTTTTCCAGGGATCACTTACAGACTACAGTTTATCGAGATGCATGGAAAATGGACGCCAGTGACATTATCACATGACCACCGGGTCTATAAAACAGTGTTGGCTCCTCTATTCACCTTTCTACTCTGCTTCATCACTATGCATGCAGGAAAGGACAAGGCAGTAATAAATGGCTTCTAACTTCTTCAAGGGGGGACATGAGCCATGAGACCAGATGAGCCTCTTGCCTCAGGCAGCACCAACTGCAACAAAATGGACGGCAGGATCAGGGGCGCAGTCACCTACTACAAAGCAGGAGGTGATTCTTAAAAATACTGCAGTTAATACCCAATATCAGCATGGAGAGCCCACATACTAATAAAATAACCTATATATATTACTACTTGATGGGGCAGAGGGATAGGCAGCAGATTAACCCCTTCTTTCTTCCCACGGTTTTTGCATCAGTCTATAAGGATTAACTTATATCCGAAGACTCAGCCTCCACATCAATTGATATTTAAAGCCAGTGGGAGATTTTTATATATATATATATCTTTGTAATCTGTTTTTTTCTCAATTCCACCACATTGGAGCTGTAAATGGAAAATTAGAAAAAGATATGACTTTTAGAATACGCAATGCAAAAAATTTTATGCAAAAGGAAGTGATTAAAATTGTCCATGTTCTCTAGTTCCGTAGACTGTGGTGGAAGAGTGAGTTTCACTGGGCCAGGAGAATATAACGTTCAGCCTCAGGCATGAAACTTTTACAAGGATTTAAAGTGAATATCACTGAAAATTATTGGAGTTTAGCATTTTTAAACGTTCAGAATTTCTCAAGAAATTTTGCTCTCATGATGAACGACACATTAATAAAATTCCACATTCTGCCGTTCTCCTCAGAAGCAAATGATAAGTTGTTAATTTTGGGGATATTTTTGATCATTTATGTGACTGGAATCTTTCTAAATTCTGTAGTCGTTGCTGTGATTTGTCTCGATGTCCATCTACACTCTCCTATGTATGTCTTCTTCTGTAACTTGTCCTCCATAGATATCTGCTACACCACAGCCGTTATTCCTAAACTCATCTACATATTATTATCGGGTGATGACCTGTTATCTGTCACCCAGTGCTTCACCCAGACCTACTTCTATATTATTTGTGCCAGTGCAGAAGACACACTTCTCTTTGTGATGGGATTTGACCGGTACGTCGCCATTTGTCATCCTTTGTCCTACCACCGAATCTTGAATAAGAAAATCTGTATCCTGATTATGGTCACAATCTGGATCGCTGCCACGTTGAATGCATCACTATTTTTATATTTCCTCCTCAAAATGCCTTTTTGTGGAGTTGCAAGTGTTCAAAATTTCTTCTGTGATGCAATGGACATATTTAATGCATCTTGTGGAGGCTCCTGTGAGTTCATGATCCTCTTCTATGCAAATCTTGTGGTCTTTGGATTTTTCCCTGTGTTTTGTAATGTGTTGTCCTATGTCAATATTGTCCGTGTCATTTCACGCCTTAAATCAAAGGAAGGAAGGAGGAAAACCTTCTCCACCTGCTCGTCCCATCTCATCGTCATGACTATTTATTACTCTACAAGTTCAATAACCTACCTGGCATCGTTCTCTGACCACACAGAGATCATGAAGCAGATCTTATCAGCGTTCTATGTCACAGTGGTTCCCATGATCAATCCCCTCATCTACAGTCTACGCAACAATGAAATGATAAAATCTTGTCGGAAATTAATTAAGATGAAATAAAATATAATATATAAGTGGCAGAAACCTGTAGAATATCTCTCGTAAGATCATATTCTTACATCACACATGTATTGTCCAAAACGAGCCAACATTTCCCCTTCTCTGTTGTTTTTTGGGTAATGGATTTCTTGTGTGATGAATATAATTATGATAAATGACTATATTAACCAGTTAATGAACCAGTTAATAAAATGAATTCTCAATATGAAAAAAAAATGTAACCTGGATGATGTGTTACCTCTAATTGTCTTCAATAAATGATGTGACAGATGGGCTTTCAAGTTTTGTCTTCATCTAAAATGTAGGGTCGGCTGGGTTCCATTCACTGACTTCTTCCATTGTTAGACAAGGGCTCTGTAGGCCCATAAGGTGTATAAACTTGTAAAATCTACCCCATCCTAATTCTACACTCCTGGGGGAACATTGATAACTTGATCGAATACTTATAATGTGCAAATCTTGATGTAGGGCATGTTGCTCTCGACAGATTTCTTGTGTCTAACTTCTAGTTACCATCCACGATTGGCTGAAGTCTGAGTACGTGCTCAAACCTCCAATGTTTGGCACTGACTCGAACATTGCAGGTTCAGGTCTGCTCATCCCTATATGGAATGTTTACCATTGAGCAAGCTCAAAAATATTACCAAAATTATCCAAATCGTAGGTTTGGTCATTGTGTCAATGTGGAAGTTAAAAAGTCAACTAGAACATACGGTATATACTCGAGTATAAGCCGACCCGAGTATAAGCCGAGACCCCTAATTTCAACACAAAAAACTGGGAAAACCTATTGACTCGAGTATAAGCCGAGGGTGGGAAATGCATTGGTTACAGCCTCCCAGTATATAGTCTGCCAGCCCCTGTAGCATACAGCCTACCCAACCCCTGTGGCATACAGCCTACCCAGCCCCTGTAGAAGGAAAAAAAATAACACTGTACTCATCTTTTCAACGTCCCCCATAGGTCCTCTTCTGTCTCAGACTGTTTCAGACAGAAGAGGACCTATGGGTGACGTCAGAAAGGTGAGTCTTTATGTTTTTAGTTGACTCGAGTATAAGCCGAGTTAGGGTTTTTGAGCACAAATTTTGTGCTGAAAAACTAGGCTTATACTCGAGTATATAAGGTATCTCACATGTTTTATTTCTAAGACCAGACTGATACCCATTAAGCCCTGATAACGGAACAATTTAATTAATTAAAATAAATTAAATTATCATCAGAAATAGACCTAAATAAAGGTATTTGACAAAGCCAAACCAAAATTGAAAGTGAGGTCATTGCCCAGCCATGATGCTAGCAGGACATGCTTAAGCTGAGCTGTGCTCTAGACTAAGCTAACATTTCACTTACCACCCATTATTATTATTTATTATTTATAGAAGACCACTAATTCCATGGTTCTGTACAATCAGTAAGGGGTTCACATACATTATATTAAGACAAGAAAAAATGCAAGTACCAATAAAAAAAAAACTACAGTGATTGGGAAAAGTGGAAGGAGGACTCTGCATGTGAGGGCTCACAATCTATGTGGGAAGAAGAAGGAGACATGAAGGGAGGAAGCAGAGCAGTTATTGTGTGTTGTAAATACTGGACAGGAGGGTTTTCAGTCTGTATTTGAAGGTTTGGAAGGGGACAGGCTGGAATATTTTGATAGAGAGTTCCTTAGTATGGGGGATGCACAGGAGATGTCCTGGAGACAGTTGTGAGAAGAGATGATTGTAATAGAGTTTTAGCTAAAGTTCCTGTGAGGAATGGAGATTAAGTGTATTGGCTGATGAGTTCAGAGTTACATGGAGGGGACAGGTTGTGGACAGTTTTGTAAGCCATGGTTATTTTTTTCAACTGAATTCGTTGTACGATGGGTAACCAATAGAGAGACTGTCAAAAAAGACAAGCAGAGGAAAAGCAAGGAGATGGATTTGCCCGGCCGCAGTGTTAATGATGGATTGGGGGTTCATTAGAGAGTTAGGTGGGAGACCACAGAGAAGGATATTGTAGTAATCCAGGCGGGAAATAATGCGGGTGTCTTGAGGGTCCATGCGCCCCTCCCTGCTAGCTCCAGCCTCACTTATTTCTTTGCGCTCAAGCAACGTCTCCTCTGGCTCGGTGCACATGTCCACACCTACTAGGATGCGCATGCTCTGGCTCTGTGAGATTTAAAGAGCCAGCGTGCCACTAATTGGCACTGGCCAGCCGCTGACCTGTTAAATAGCCAACCTCTTTGTGTGACCCCTGCCAGATCTTTGTGCCTCATAGCTTTAGAGAAAGCGTTCCTGTTGTGATTCCTGTTGTGACCTTCTGCTACATTCCTGAACCTTAATTCCTATTTTGACCTTCTACTTTGTCCCTGACTGATCCTGTGCTGCATGTCCTGACCTCCTGCCTGACCTCGACTCTGATCCTGCCTGTTGATTATGTATCTTGTCTTAGCCACCACCCCGGCCATAGTTGCACCTGTGGAGCGACCTGGTGGTATCCCGCTCGCTCTGGTGAATACTGGGTGCCACTTGGGCTCCACTACTAGGTGTTGGCTTACGTCATCACCTGTCGTGGTTCAGTGGATCCGCCACGGACCCTAACGAAGGGCATGGACTAGCAATTTTGTAGACACTGGAATGGGGAAGATGCAAGAGATGTTCTTAGGATGGAGGTGGCAGGTTGTAGTAAGTGACTGTATGCGAGGCTTGAAGAATAAGGCAAAGTTGAAGATCACTTTAACATTTAGAGAAGAGAAGAATGAGGATATGACTGATAGACACTCAGAAGAAGAGAATGATCAACAGTGTCAAAGGCAATGTTTCATAGTTTCATAGTTTATACGGTTGAAAAAAGACACTTGTCCATCAAGTTCAACCAAGGAAGGGTAGGGATTGGATGAGGAAGGGATTTAGGGGAAACAATTCTATATAACATAACCATCAATGTTATTTAGGTGTAAAAAGGCATCTAGACCCTTCTTAAAGCTCTCTGCTGTCCCTGCTGTGACCAGCGCCTGAGGCAGGCTATTCCACAGAGTGACAGTTCTCATAGTAAAAAAGCCCTGTCGCCTCCGGTGATTAAACCTTGTTTTCTCCAGACGGAGACAGTGCCCCCTCGTCTTTTGATTTGATCTAATCTGAAACAACTTACCACCATATTTTTTGTATGGACCATTCATATATTTAAATAAATTAATCATGTCCCCTCGTAGTCGTCTCTTTTCCAGACTAAATAAATCTAGTTGTTTTAATCTTTCCTCATAACTAAGACCCTCCATACCCCTTATCATTTTTGTGGCTCTACGTTGAACCCTCTCCAGCTCCAGGGCATCCTTTTTATGGACCGGTGCCCAGAACTGGACAGCATATTCCAGGTGTGGCCGAACCAGTGCCTTGTACAGTGGTAATATCACATCCCTATCACGAGAGTCCATTCCACTTTTGATACATGACATGATCCTACTAGCTTTAGAGGCAGCTGATTGACATTGCATGCTGTTATTCAATTTATGATCTACTAGTACCCCCAGGTCCTTCTCAACAAGGGACTCTTCCAGATTTACTCCCCCAAGGACATATTTTGCCTTTGGATTATTGGCCCCCAGGTGCATAACCTTACATTTATCCACATTAAACCTCATTTGCCAAGTGGATGACCAAACATTCAGTTTGTCCAAGTCACCCTGCAGCCTATGAACATCCTCCATAGACTGTATTACACTACACAGTTTGGTGTCATCTGCAAAAATAGACACAGTGCTATTAATTCCTACCTCTATATCATTAATAAATATATTAAATAGTAGTGGGCCAAGCACAGAACCCTGAGGTACACCACTCATAACTGGTGACCATTCCGAGTAGGAATCATTGACCACAACTCTCTGGATACGATCCTTCAGCCAGTTTTCAATCCAATTGCAAATGATTTCTGCCAAACCAATAGCCCTAATTTTACCCATCAGGCGTCTATGAGGAACAGTGTCAAATGCCTTTGCAAAGTCCAAGAACACAATATCCACAGCTGCTCCTCCATCCAGGCATCTGCTCACCTCTTCATAGAAGCAGATAAGGTTAGTTTGACAACTTCTATTCTTAGTAAACCCTTGCTGGATTTCACTTATTATTCTATTTGATGTCACATACTCCAGTATGTAGTCTTTTACTAACCCTTCCAATACTTTCCCCACAATGGAAGTTAAGCTTACAGGTCTGTAATTGCCTGGCGAAGTTCTAGAGCCCTTTTTATATATTGGCACCACATTTGCCTTGCGCCAGTCACTTGGCACCACACCAGACATTATGGAATCCCTGAAGATTTTAGACAGTGGTACAGCAATAACAGAACTGAGTTCTTTAAGAACTCTGGGGTGTAACCCATCTGGTCCAGGAGCTTTGTACACATTGATTTTATTGAGCTTAGATTGGATCATGTCTACATTTAGCCAGTCTAGTATATTACAGGGTGCATGACCCGCACTGGCACCAACCAAGTCAGAAGTTTTCTCTTCTATTGTATAAACGGAGCTAAAAAACCTGTTAAGTAACTCCGCCTTCTCTTGGTCTCCAGTCACCGATGCCCCATTTTCAGAATAAAGGGGTCCAACCTGTTCTGACCCATTTTTTTTTGCATTGATATACTTAAAAAATTTCTTGGGATTTGTTTTGCTATCTTTAGCCACCTGTCTTTCATTTTGTATTTTGGCTGATTTGATTTCTTTTTTTACAGATTTTGGTAAGTTTTTTGTAAGTATTGAAAGCCTCTGGTGACCCATCAGATTTATATTTCTTAAATGCCCTCTTTTTCTCATTAATTGCCCTTTTAACTGTAGCTGTAAGCCACGCGGGATGTAATCTCGCCCGTCTATACTTGTTACCTATTGGAATAAATTTAGAAGTATAATGACCCAGGATAGATTTGAATTTCTCCCATGTAACATTAGTATCACCATGTGACAGTATCTGATCCCAGTCTGTATCCACTAGTGCAGCCCTGAATTTCTGGAAATTGGCCCTCTTAAAATTCAAAGATTTTGATTTTCCCACCTGTTTCTGCTTTTTAAAGTTTAAGAGGAAAATAATTATATTATGATCGCTGTTCCCAAGGGGTTCCCTGACACTGACATTTTGGACAATCTCCTCATTGTTAGAAATCACAAGGTCCAACAATGCGTCACCTCTTGTGGGATCGTCTACCAGCTGCACCATGAAATTATCCTGAAGAATGTTCATAAAATGTTTCCCCTTCATAGATGAAGACGAGCCCTGACCCCAATTTATATTTGGAAAGTTAAAGTCTCCCATTATCACTACGGTCCCCTCCTGTGCAGCCCGCTCCATCTGTTTATATAGGTGACCCTCTATTTCCTCAGAGATGTTAGGGGGTCTATAAATTACACCCAAAACAATTTTTTCAAAGCTCTCTTGGCTTTGAATTTCAACCCACAAAGTTTCAGCCTCCTCACACTCTTCTGAGACCACTGACTCATTCACAATCGCTTTTAAGTCTCTTTTGACATACAGACATACACCACCTCCCCTCCTATTTGCCCTGTCTTTCCGAAAGAGTGTAAAACCTTGAATATTAACACCCCAATCATGCGATGCATCAAGCCATGTCTCTACTACACCAACAACATCTAACTGTTCCTCTAATATCAGAGCCTCAAGCTCGCCCATTTTGCCTGTGATACTTCTGGCATTTGTGAACATACAATTTAATTTTCCACAGTTATTTATCTGATTTAAAGTAATTTTACTGGCACATATATCCTCACCACTGTTCTGCAACTTGTGGATCTCCTTATCCACCGCCTTGGTCCCACATACACCGCCCACCTCACCACCCACCAACATAACCTGCCCCCTCTCTGACCTGTCTACCCCTTCAGTGTCTTCCTTTTCCTCCTCCCCCAATCCTAGTTTAAATACTCCGCCACCCCTGCTAGGATCCTCTCCCCCAGCACAGCAGCCCCCCTTCCACTTAGGTGCAAGTTATCTGCAGAAAACAGCTTGTACCCCAGTGAAAAGTCAGCCCAATGCTCTAGGAACCCAAATCCCTCTGCTCTACACCAGGATCTGAGCCATGCATTTAACTCCCTGAGCTCCCGCTGTCTGCTCTGTGTAGCGCATGGCACAGGTAGGATTCCGGAGAATACTACCTTGGAGGTCCTTTCCTTAAGCTTTGAACCTAGTTCTTTAAAATTATTCTTCAGGCTCCTCCACCTACCATCTATTCTGTCATTGGTACCAACATGGACCACGACAGCTGGGTCATCCCCAGCCCCTCCCAGTAATTTATCCACCCTTTCCACCACATGCCGAACCCTGGCACCAGGGAGACAGCAAACCATTCGGTTGAGGCGGTCTTGGCGACAAATTATTCTATCCGTCTTCCTGATTATAGAGTCCCCTACAACCACTAGCTGCCTTGGCTTGACTGCACTTCCATCCACCCTACTACTAGCTGGTCTGCTCCCCCGGCTGTAAGGGAGAGCAGGATCCGCTAGGGCTGCCATTTCTGACACTGACGTCCTGACATCATTGCACAATTTTGCAATTTTGCTTGGATGTTCAGAGTCAGAGTTGGCCTTCCTTTTCTTTGACCCCTTCCTACTCCCTCTATTTATAGTAACCCAGCTACCCACCTGGCCCTGCTGGCTTTCCTCTCCACCCTCCACTTCTACCCCACTTATTGCTTGCTCAGTGAGCAGCATACTCCTCTCAAGATTGTCAATTGCTCGCAGCCGTGCAATATCTTCCTCCAGATCTCTAACACGAGCTTCTAGTAGAAAAATATGGGCACATCTGTCACAGCGGTATTCACCCTCGAACTCTTGCTCCAGCAGTGTATACATACGGCAGAGTGTGCACTGGAGCATACCACCAATCTTGCTAGCCATATCCAAGTTACAAAACTGTGATGAGTATATAAATCAAGAGATATAAAATGTAGGTTACTTACAGTTCTGTGGACTTCTCTTTTTCAAACTCTGCTTTTTTCAACTCACTTAAGTTCACTAGCCACTTAGAATCACAAGTAGAGATGAGCGAACATGCTCGTCCGAGCTTGATGCTCGGTCGAGCATTAGGGTACTCGAAACTGCTCGTTGCTCGGACGAATACTTCGCCCGCTCGAGAAAATGGCAGCTCCCGCCGTTTTGCTTTTTGGCGGCCAGAAACAGAGCCAATCACAAGCCAGGAGACTCTGCACTCCACCCAGCATGACGTGGTACCCTTACACGTCGATAGCAGTGGTTGGCTGGCCAGATCAGGTGACCCTGGGATAGACTAGCCGCTGCCCGCGCTGCTCGGATCATTCTGTGTCTGGATGCCGGTAGGGAGAGAGCTGCTGCTGGTCAGGGAAAGCGTTAGGGTGTTCTATTAGCTTACTGTTAGGCAGGAGTGATTCTCAAAGAACCCAACAGCCCTTCTTAGGGCTACAATAACGTTCTACTTTTTTTATTTTAATTTGCATCTAGTACCATTTTGTGAGGAATTAGCAGGGGGACTTGCTACCGTTGTGTTTAGCTCTTAGTGGCACACATATCCATAGCAAAGACCGAAGTGGGAAAATTTAGTAGGGGTTGGATTTCAATTAGGCACTAACTCAGTGTCATCTCATCTGGCATATTAGTGTGCTTTGATACTTGGCTAGAAAATAGCCATAGGAGAATACAAACAGCTTACTTACGCCTACAGTAGCGTTCTATATATTTGATTTCTGGTTGATCTGCTGGTGGCTGTACTTTCTGCAGTGCATGTACTAGCCAATTCTGAGCAATTTGTAGTGAGACTTGCGACCGCTGTGTTCTGCGCTTAGTGACGCACATATCCATAGCAAAGACCGAAGTGGGAAAATTTAGTAGGGGTTGGATTTCAATTAGGCACTAACTCAGTGTCATCTCATCTGGCATAGTAGTGTGCTTTGATACTTGGCTAGAAAATAGCCATAGGAGAATACAAACAGCTTACTTACGCCTACAGTAGCGTTCTATATATTTGATTTCTGGTTGATCTGCTGGTGGCTGTACTTTCTGCAGTGCATGTACTAGCCAATTCTGAGCAATTTGTAGTGAGACTTGCGACCGCTGTGTTCTGCGCTTAGTGACGCACATATCCATAGCAAAGACCGAAGTGGGAAAATTTAGTAGGGGTTGGATTTCAATTAGGCACTAACTCAGTGTCATCTCATCTGGCATAGTAGTGTGCTTTGATACTTGGCTAGAAAATAGCCATAGGAGAATACAAACAGCTTACTTACGCCTACAGTAGCGTTCTATATATTTGATTTCTGGTTGATCTGCTGGTGGCTGTACTTTCTGCAGTGCATGTACTAGCCAATTCTGAGCAATTTGTAGTGAGACTTGCGACCGCTGTGTTCTGCGCTTAGTGACGCACATATCCATAGCAAAGACCGAAGTGGGAAAATTTAGTAGGGGTTGGATTTCAATTAGGCACTAACTCAGTGTCATCTCATCTGGCATAGTAGTGTGCTTTGATACTTGGCTAGAAAATAGCCATAGGAGAATACAAACAGCTTACTTACGCCTACAGTAGCGTTCTATATATTTGATTTCTGGTTGATCTGCTGGTGGCTGTACTTTCTGCAGTGCATGTACTAGCCAATTCTGAGCAATTTGTAGTGAGACTTGCGACCGCTGTGTTCTGCGCTTAGTGACGCACATATCCATAGCAAAGACCGAAGTGGGAAAATTTAGTAGGGGTTGGATTTCAATTAGGCACTAACTCAGTGTCATCTCATCTGGCATAGTAGTGTGCTTTGATACTTGGCTAGAAAATAGCCATAGGAGAATACAAACAGCTTACTTACGCCTACAGTAGCGTTCTATATATTTGATTTCTGGTTGATCTGCTGGTGGCTGTACTTTCTGCAGTGCATGTACTAGCCAATTCTGAGCAATTTGTAGTGAGACTTGCGACCGCTGTGTTCTGCGCTTAGTGACGCACATATCCATAGCAAAGACCGAAGTGGGAAAATTTAGTAGGGGTTGGATTTCAATTAGGCACTAACTCAGTGTCATCTCATCTGGCATAGTAGTGTGCTTTGATACTTGGCTAGAAAATAGCCATAGGAGAATACAAACAGCTTACTTACGCCTACAGTAGCGTTCTATATATTTGATTTCTGGTTGATCTGCTGGTGGCTGTACTTTCTGCAGTGCATGTACTAGCCAATTCTGAGCAATTTGTAGTGAGACTTGCGACCGCTGTGTTCTGCGCTTAGTGACGCACATATCCATAGCAAAGACCGAAGTGGGAAAATTTAGTAGGGGTTGGATTTCAATTAGGCACTAACTCAGTGTCATCTCATCTGGCATAGTAGTGTGCTTTGATACTTGGCTAGAAAATAGCCATAGGAGAATACAAACAGCTTACTTACGCCTACAGTAGCGTTCTATATATTTGATTTCTGGTTGATCTGCTGGTGGCTGTACTTTCTGCAGTGCATGTACTAGCCAATTCTGAGCAATTTGTAGTGAGACTTGCGACCGCTGTGTTCTGCGCTTAGTGACGCACATATCCATAGCAAAGACCGAAGTGGGAAAATTTAGTAGGGGTTGGATTTCAATTAGGCACTAACTCAGTGTCATCTCATCTGGCATAGTAGTGTGCTTTGATACTTGGCTAGAAAATAGCCATAGGAGAATACAAACAGCTTACTTACGCCTACAGTAGCGTTCTATATATTTGATTTCTGGTTGATCTGCTGGTGGCTGTACTTTCTGCAGTGCATGTACTAGCCAATTCTGAGCAATTTGTAGTGAGACTTGCGACCGCTGTGTTCTGCGCTTAGTGACGCACATATCCATAGCAAAGACCGAAGTGGGAAAATTTTGTAGGGGTTGGATTTCAATTAGGCACTAACTCAGTGTCATCTCATCTGGCATAGTAGTGTGCTTTGATACTTGGCTAGAAAATAGCCATAGGAGAATACAAACAGCTTACTTACGCCTACAGTAGCGTTCTATATATTTGATTTCTGGTTGATCTGCTGGTGGCTGTACTTTCTGCAGTGCATGTACTAGCCAATTCTGAGCAATTTGTAGTGAGACTTGCGACCGCTGTGTTCTGCGCTTAGTGACGCACATATCCATAGCAAAGACCGAAGTGGGAAAATTTTGTAGGGGTTGGATTTCAATTAGGCACTAACTCAGTGTCATCTCATCTGGCATAGTAGTGTGCTTTGATACTTGGCTAGAAAATAGCCATAGGAGAATACAAACAGCTTACTTACGCCTACAGTAGCGTTCTATATATTTGATTTCTGGTTGATCTGCTGGTGGCTGTACTTTCTGCAGTGCATGTACTAGCCAATTCTGAGCAATTTGTAGTGAGACTTGCGACCGCTGTGTTCTGCGCTTAGTGACGCACATATCCATAGCAAAGACCGAAGTGGGAAAATTTAGTAGGGGTTGGATTTCAATTAGGCACTAACTCAGTGTCATCTCATCTGGCATAGTAGTGTGCTTTGATACTTGGCTAGAAAATAGCCATAGGAGAATACAAACAGCTTACTTACGCCTACAGTAGCGTTCTATATATTTGATTTCTGGTTGATCTGCTGGTGGCTGTACTTTCTGCAGTGCATGTACTAGCCAATTCTGAGCAATTTGTAGTGAGACTTGCGACCGCTGTGTTCTGCGCTTAGTGACGCACATATCCATAGCAAAGACCGAAGTGGGAAAATTTAGTAGGGGTTGGATTTCAATTAGGCACTAACTCAGTGTCATCTCATCTGGCATAGTAGTGTGCTTTGATACTTGGCTAGAAAATAGCCATAGGAGAATACAAACAGCTTACTTACGCCTACAGTAGCGTTCTATATATTTGATTTCTGGTTGATCTGCTGGTGGCTGTACTTTCTGCAGTGCATGTACTAGCCAATTCTGAGCAATTTGTAGTGAGACTTGCGACCGCTGTGTTCTGCGCTTAGTGACGCACATATCCATAGCAAAGACCGAAGTGGGAAAATTTAGTAGGGGTTGGATTTCAATTAGGCACTAACTCAGTGTCATCTCATCTGGCATAGTAGTGTGCTTTGATACTTGGCTAGAAAATAGCCATAGGAGAATACAAACAGCTTACTTACGCCTACAGTAGCGTTCTATATATTTGATTTCTGGTTGATCTGCTGGTGGCTGTACTTTCTGCAGTGCATGTACTAGCCAATTCTGAGCAATTTGTAGTGAGACTTGCGACCGCTGTGTTCTGCGCTTAGTGACGCACATATCCATAGCAAAGACCGAAGTGGGAAAATTTAGTAGGGGTTGGATTTCAATTAGGCACTAACTCAGTGTCATCTCATCTGGCATAGTAGTGTGCTTTGATACTTGGCTAGAAAATAGCCATAGGAGAATACAAACAGCTTACTTACGCCTACAGTAGCGTTCTATATATTTGATTTCTGGTTGATCTGCTGGTGGCTGTACTTTCTGCAGTGCATGTACTAGCCAATTCTGAGCAATTTGTAGTGAGACTTGCGACCGCTGTGTTCTGCGCTTAGTGACGCACATATCCATAGCAAAGACCGAAGTGGGAAAATTTAGTAGGGGTTGGATTTCAATTAGGCACTAACTCAGTGTCATCTCATCTGGCATAGTAGTGTGCTTTGATACTTGGCTAGAAAATAGCCATAGGAGAATACAAACAGCTTACTTACGCCTACAGTAGCGTTCTATATATTTGATTTCTGGTTGATCTGCTGGTGGCTGTACTTTCTGCAGTGCATGTACTAGCCAATTCTGAGCAATTTGTAGTGAGACTTGCGACCGCTGTGTTCTGCGCTTAGTGACGCACATATCCATAGCAAAGACCGAAGTGGGAAAATTTAGTAGGGGTTGGATTTCAATTAGGCACTAACTCAGTGTCATCTCATCTGGCATAGTAGTGTGCTTTGATACTTGGCTAGAAAATAGCCATAGGAGAATACAAACAGCTTACTTACGCCTACAGTAGCGTTCTATATATTTGATTTCTGGTTGATCTGCTGGTGGCTGTACTTTCTGCAGTGCATGTACTAGCCAATTCTGAGCAATTTGTAGTGAGACTTGCGACCGCTGTGTTCTGCGCTTAGTGACGCACATATCCATAGCAAAGACCGAAGTGGGAAAATTTTGTAGGGGTTGGATTTCAATTAGGCACTAACTCAGTGTCATCTCATCTGGCATAGTAGTGTGCTTTGATACTTGGCTAGAAAATAGCCATAGGAGAATACAAACAGCTTACTTACGCCTACAGTAGCGTTCTATATATTTGATTTCTGGTTGATCTGCTGGTGGCTGTACTTTCTGCAGTGCATGTACTAGCCAATTCTGAGCAATTTGTAGTGAGACTTGCGACCGCTGTGTTCTGCGCTTAGTGACGCACATATCCATAGCAAAGACCGAAGTGGGAAAATTTAGTAGGGGTTGGATTTCAATTAGGCACTAACTCAGTGTCATCTCATCTGGCATAGTAGTGTGCTTTGATACTTGGCTAGAAAATAGCCATAGGAGAATACAAACAGCTTACTTACGCCTACAGTAGCGTTCTATATATTTGATTTCTGGTTGATCTGCTGGTGGCTGTACTTTCTGCAGTGCATGTACTAGCCAATTCTGAGCAATTTGTAGTGAGACTTGCGACCGCTGTGTTCTGCGCTTAGTGACGCACATATCCATAGCAAAGACCGAAGTGGGAAAATTTAGTAGGGGTTGGATTTCAATTAGGCACTAACTCAGTGTCATCTCATCTGGCATAGTAGTGTGCTTTGATACTTGGCTAGAAAATAGCCATAGGAGAATACAAACAGCTTACTTACGCCTACAGTAGCGTTCTATATATTTGATTTCTGGTTGATCTGCTGGTGGCTGTACTTTCTGCAGTGCATGTACTAGCCAATTCTGAGCAATTTGTAGTGAGACTTGCGACCGCTGTGTTCTGCGCTTAGTGACGCACATATCCATAGCAAAGACCGAAGTGGGAAAATTTAGTAGGGGTTGGATTTCAATTAGGCACTAACTCAGTGTCATCTCATCTGGCATAGTAGTGTGCTTTGATACTTGGCTAGAAAATAGCCATAGGAGAATACAAACAGCTTACTTACGCCTACAGTAGCGTTCTATATATTTGATTTCTGGTTGATCTGCTGGTGGCTGTACTTTCTGCAGTGCATGTACTAGCCAATTCTGAGCAATTTGTAGTGAGACTTGCGACCGCTGTGTTCTGCGCTTAGTGACGCACATATCCATAGCAAAGACCGAAGTGGGAAAATTTAGTAGGGGTTGGATTTCAATTAGGCACTAACTCAGTGTCATCTCATCTGGCATAGTAGTGTGCTTTGATACTTGGCTAGAAAATAGCCATAGGAGAATACAAACAGCTTACTTACGCCTACAGTAGCGTTCTATATATTTGATTTCTGGTTGATCTGCTGGTGGCTGTACTTTCTGCAGTGCATGTACTAGCCAATTCTGAGCAATTTGTAGTGAGACTTGCGACCGCTGTGTTCTGCGCTTAGTGACGCACATATCCATAGCAAAGACCGAAGTGGGAAAATTTAGTAGGGGTTGGATTTCAATTAGGCACTAACTCAGTGTCATCTCATCTGGCATAGTAGTGTGCTTTGATACTTGGCTAGAAAATAGCCATAGGAGAATACAAACAGCTTACTTACGCCTACAGTAGCGTTCTATATATTTGATTTCTGGTTGATCTGCTGGTGGCTGTACTTTCTGCAGTGCATGTACTAGCCAATTCTGAGCAATTTGTAGTGAGACTTGCGACCGCTGTGTTCTGCGCTTAGTGACGCACATATCCATAGCAAAGACCGAAGTGGGAAAATTTTGTAGGGGTTGGATTTCAATTAGGCACTAACTCAGTGTCATCTCATCTGGCATAGTAGTGTGCTTTGATACTTGGCTAGAAAATAGCCATAGGAGAATACAAACAGCTTACTTACGCCTACAGTAGCGTTCTATATATTTGATTTCTGGTTGATCTGCTGGTGGCTGTACTTTCTGCAGTGCATGTACTAGCCAATTCTGAGCAATTTGTAGTGAGACTTGCGACCGCTGTGTTCTGCGCTTAGTGACGCACATATCCATAGCAAAGACCGAAGTGGGAAAATTTAGTAGGGGTTGGATTTCAATTAGGCACTAACTCAGTGTCATCTCATCTGGCATAGTAGTGTGCTTTGATACTTGGCTAGAAAATAGCCATAGGAGAATACAAACAGCTTACTTACGCCTACAGTAGCGTTCTATATATTTGATTTCTGGTTGATCTGCTGGTGGCTGTACTTTCTGCAGTGCATGTACTAGCCAATTCTGAGCAATTTGTAGTGAGACTTGCGACCGCTGTGTTCTGCGCTTAGTGACGCACATATCCATAGCAAAGACCGAAGTGGGAAAATTTAGTAGGGGTTGGATTTCAATTAGGCACTAACTCAGTGTCATCTCATCTGGCATAGTAGTGTGCTTTGATACTTGGCTAGAAAATAGCCATAGGAGAATACAAACAGCTTACTTACGCCTACAGTAGCGTTCTATATATTTGATTTCTGGTTGATCTGCTGGTGGCTGTACTTTCTGCAGTGCATGTACTAGCCAATTCTGAGCAATTTGTAGTGAGACTTGCGACCGCTGTGTTCTGCGCTTAGTGACGCACATATCCATAGCAAAGACCGAAGTGGGAAAATTTAGTAGGGGTTGGATTTCAATTAGGCACTAACTCAGTGTCATCTCATCTGGCATAGTAGTGTGCTTTGATACTTGGCTAGAAAATAGCCATAGGAGAATACAAACAGCTTACTTACGCCTACAGTAGCGTTCTATATATTTGATTTCTGGTTGATCTGCTGGTGGCTGTACTTTCTGCAGTGCATGTACTAGCCAATTCTGAGCAATTTGTAGTGAGACTTGCGACCGCTGTGTTCTGCGCTTAGTGACGCACATATCCATAGCAAAGACCGAAGTGGGAAAATTTAGTAGGGGTTGGATTTCAATTAGGCACTAACTCAGTGTCATCTCATCTGGCATAGTAGTGTGCTTTGATACTTGGCTAGAAAATAGCCATAGGAGAATACAAACAGCTTACTTACGCCTACAGTAGCGTTCTATATATTTGATTTCTGGTTGATCTGCTGGTGGCTGTACTTTCTGCAGTGCATGTACTAGCCAATTCTGAGCAATTTGTAGTGAGACTTGCGACCGCTGTGTTCTGCGCTTAGTGACGCACATATCCATAGCAAAGACCGAAGTGGGAAAATTTAGTAGGGGTTGGATTTCAATTAGGCACTAACTCAGTGTCATCTCATCTGGCATAGTAGTGTGCTTTGATACTTGGCTAGAAAATAGCCATAGGAGAATACAAACAGCTTACTTACGCCTACAGTAGCGTTCTATATATTTGATTTCTGGTTGATCTGCTGGTGGCTGTACTTTCTGCAGTGCATGTACTAGCCAATTCTGAGCAATTTGTAGTGAGACTTGCGACCGCTGTGTTCTGCGCTTAGTGACGCACATATCCATAGCAAAGACCGAAGTGGGAAAATTTAGTAGGGGTTGGATTTCAATTAGGCACTAACTCAGTGTCATCTCATCTGGCATAGTAGTGTGCTTTGATACTTGGCTAGAAAATAGCCATAGGAGAATACAAACAGCTTACTTACGCCTACAGTAGCGTTCTATATATTTGATTTCTGGTTGATCTGCTGGTGGCTGTACTTTCTGCAGTGCATGTACTAGCCAATTCTGAGCAATTTGTAGTGAGACTTGCGACCGCTGTGTTCTGCGCTTAGTGACGCACATATCCATAGCAAAGACCGAAGTGGGAAAATTTAGTAGGGGTTGGATTTCAATTAGGCACTAACTCAGTGTCATCTCATCTGGCATAGTAGTGTGCTTTGATACTTGGCTAGAAAATAGCCATAGGAGAATACAAACAGCTTACTTACGCCTACAGTAGCGTTCTATATATTTGATTTCTGGTTGATCTGCTGGTGGCTGTACTTTCTGCAGTGCATGTACTAGCCAATTCTGAGCAATTTGTAGTGAGACTTGCGACCGCTGTGTTCTGCGCTTAGTGACGCACATATCCATAGCAAAGACCGAAGTGGGAAAATTTAGTAGGGGTTGGATTTCAATTAGGCACTAACTCAGTGTCATCTCATCTGGCATAGTAGTGTGCTTTGATACTTGGCTAGAAAATAGCCATAGGAGAATACAAACAGCTTACTTACGCCTACAGTAGCGTTCTATATATTTGATTTCTGGTTGATCTGCTGGTGGCTGTACTTTCTGCAGTGCATGTACTAGCCAATTCTGAGCAATTTGTAGTGAGACTTGCGACCGCTGTGTTCTGCGCTTAGTGACGCACATATCCATAGCAAAGACCGAAGTGGGAAAATTTAGTAGGGGTTGGATTTCAATTAGGCACTAACTCAGTGTCATCTCATCTGGCATAGTAGTGTGCTTTGATACTTGGCTAGAAAATAGCCATAGGAGAATACAAACAGCTTACTTACGCCTACAGTAGCGTTCTATATATTTGATTTCTGGTTGATCTGCTGGTGGCTGTACTTTCTGCAGGGCATGTACTAGCCAATTCTGAGCAATTTGTAGTGAGACTTGCGACCGCTGTGTTCTGCGCTTAGTGACGCACATATCCATAGCAAAGACCGAAGTGGGAAAATTTAGTAGGGGTTGGATTTCAATTAGGCACTAACTCAGTGTCATCTCATCTGGCATAGTAGTGTGCTTTGATACTTGGCTAGAAAATAGCCATAGGAAAATACAAACAGCTTACTTACGCCTACAGTAGCGTTCTATATATTTGATTTCTGGTTGATCTGCTGGTGGCTGTACTTTCTGCAGTGCATGTACTAGCCAATTCTGAGCAATTTGTAGTGAGACTTGCGACCGCTGTGTTCTGCGCTTAGTGACGCACATATCCATAGCAAAGACCGAAGTGGGAAAATTTAGTAAGGGTTGGATTTCAATTAGGCACTAACTCAGTGTCATCTCATCTGGCATAGTAGTGTGCTTTGATACTTGGCTAGAAAATAGCCATAGGAGAATACAAACAGCTTACTTACGCCTACAGTAGCGTTCTATATATTTGATTTCTGGTTGATCTGCTGGTGGCTGTACTTTCTGCAGTGCATGTACTAGCCAATTCTGAGCAATTTGTAGTGAGACTTGCGACCGCTGTGTTCTGCGCTTAGTGACGCACATATCCATAGCAAAGACCGAAGTGGGAAAATTTAGTAGGGGTTGGATTTCAATTAGGCACTAACTCAGTGTCATCTCATCTGGCATAGTAGTGTGCTTTGATACTTGGCTAGAAAATAGCCATAGGAGAATACAAACAGCTTACTTACGCCTACAGTAGCGTTCTATATATTTGATTTCTGGTTGATCTGCTGGTGGCTGTACTTTCTGCAGTGCATGTACTAGCCAATTCTGAGCAATTTGTAGTGAGACTTGCGACCGCTGTGTTCTGCGCTTAGTGACGCACATATCCATAGCAAAGACCGAAGTGGGAAAATTTAGTAGGGGTTGGATTTCAATTAGGCACTAACTCAGTGTCATCTCATCTGGCATAGTAGTGTGCTTTGATACTTGGCTAGAAAATAGCCATAGGAGAATACAAACAGCTTACTTACGCCTACAGTAGCGTTCTATATATTTGATTTCTGGTTGATCTGCTGGTGGCTGTACTTTCTGCAGTGCATGTACTAGCCAATTCTGAGCAATTTGTAGTGAGACTTGCGACCGCTGTGTTCTGCGCTTAGCGACGCACATATCCATAGCAAAGACCGAAGTGGGAAAATTTAGTAGGGGTTGGATTTCAATTAGGCACTAACTCAGTGTCATCTCATCTGGCATAGTAGTGTGCTTTGATACTTGGCTAGAAAATAGCCATAGGAGAATACAAACAGCTTACTTACGCCTACAGTAGCGTTCTATATATTTGATTTCTGGTTGATCTGCTGGTGGCTGTACTTTCTGCAGTGCATGTACTAGCCAATTCTGAGCAATTTGTAGTGAGACTTGCGACCGCTGTGTTCTGCGCTTAGTGACGCACATATCCATAGCAAAGACCGAAGTGGGAAAATTTAGTAGGGGTTGGATTTCAATTAGGCACTAACTCAGTGTCATCTCATCTGGCATAGTAGTGTGCTTTGATACTTGGCTAGAAAATAGCCATAGGAGAATACAAACAGCTTACTTACGCCTACAGTAGCGTTCTATATATTTGATTTCTGGTTGATCTGCTGGTGGCTGTACTTTCTGCAGTGCATGTACTAGCCAATTCTGAGCAATTTGTAGTGAGACTTGCGACCGCTGTGTTCGGCGCTTAGTGACGCACATATCCATAGCAAAGACCGAAGTGGGAAAATTTAGTAGGGGTTGGATTTCAATTAGGCACTAACTCAGTGTCATCTCATCTGGCATAGTAGTCTGCTTTGATTCTTGGCTAGAAAATAGCCATAGCAATAGGATAGCATTGTTTGGTTTTAAAAACTCAAAAAAAAAAAAAAAACACAAAAAAAAAAAAAAACACAAAAAAACCAAAAAAAAGTTAAAAAAAAAATAAAGTTATAACTCTCATTTTAAAAATGTTTAACCCGAGGGCTAGGGGTAGAGGACGAGGGCGGGGACGTGGGCATCCAACTACTGCAGGGGTCAGAGGCCGTGGTCCTGGGCAGGGTGAGACACCACCTGCTGATGAGGGAGCAGGGGAACGCCGCAGAGCTACACTCCCTAGGTTCATGTCTGAAGTTACTGGGACTCGTGGTAGAGCACTGTTGAGGCCAGAACAGTGCGAACAGGTGATGTCGTGGATTGCTGACAATGCTTCGAGCAATTTGTCCACCACCAGTCAGTCTTCCACGCAGTCCACCCATGTCACCGAAATCGCCACTCCTATAGCTCCTGCACCTCAGCCTCCTCCCCCCCAGTCTGCCCCCTCCCAGGAAAATTTGGCATTTGAACCGGCATACTCTGAGGAACTGTTTTCTGGACCCTTCCCAGAGTCACAAACCACTTGTCCGGTTGCTGCTGAGCAATTTTCCGATGCCCAGGTTTTCCACCAGTCACAGTCTGTGGGTGATGATGACCTTCTTGACGTAGTGGAAGTGTGTAAAGAGGTGTCCGACGATGAGGAGACACGGTTGTCAGACAGTGGGGAAGTTGTTGTCAGGGCAGGAAGTCCGAGGGGGGAGCAGACTGAGGGATCGGAGGATGATGAGGTGACAGACCCAAGCTGGGTTGAGAGGCCGGGTGAACACAGTGCTTCTGAGACGGAGGAGAGTCCTCGACCAGAACAGGTTGGAAGAGGCAGTGGTGGGGCCAGACGGAGAGGCAGGGCCAGAGCTGGTGCATCAGCGCCAAATGTGTCAACTAGTGAAGCTCCCGTGGCGAGGGCTCTTGCGGCGAGGGCTAGATCTTCAGAAGTCTGGAGGTTCTTTAAGGAAACACCGGATGACCGACGGACTGTGGTGTGCAACATTTGCCAAACCAGGCTCAGCAGGGGTTCCACCACTACTAGCTTAACTACCACCAGTATGCGCAGGCATATGAATGCTAAACACCCCACTCAGTGGCAACAAGCCCGTTCACCTCCGGCCGTGCACACCACTGCTCCTTCCCCTGTGTCAGCTGATAGTCAGCCCCCTGCCCAGGACCCTGCCACAAAAACCCCATCGTCGCCTCCACGATCCTCCACAGCATCCACCAGTGTTCAGCTCTCCATACCCCAGACGCTGGAGCGGAAACGCAAATATAGTGCAACCCACCCGCACGCCCAAGCCCTTAATGTGCACATCTCCAGATTGCTTAGCCTGGAGATGCTGCCCTATAGGCTAGTAGAGACCGAGGCCTTTCGCAACCTCATGGCGGCGGCCGCCCCTCGGTATTCGGTCCCCAGCCGCCACTACTTTTCCCGATGTGCCGTCCCAGCCCTGCACCAGCACGTGTCAGACAACATCATCCGTGCCCGGACCAACGCCGTTTCTGACAAGGTCCACCTGACCACGGACACGTGGACGAGTGCTGCCGGGCAGGGCCACTATATATCGCTGACGGCACATTGGGTTAACTTGGTGGAGGCTGGGACCGAGTCTGACCCTGGGGCTGCTCATATACTGCCGACGCCGAAGATTGCGGGGCCTACCTCGGTCCAGGTGTTTCAGGCCTACTATGCCTCCTCCTCCTCCCACCCCTCCTCCACCTCCTCCTCCGAACTACCATCCGTGGGCACGGCGCCATCAGTCGGTAGCTCTAGGCACAGCAGCAGTGCCGTCGCTAAGCGACAGCAGGCGGTGCTCAAACTGCTGAGCCTAGGCGACAAAAGGCACACCGCCCAAGAGCTATTACAGGGCATCACGGCGCAGACTGATCTGTGGCTGGCACCGCTGAACCTCAAGCCGGGAATGGTTGTGTGTGACAACGGCCGTAACCTGGTGGCGGCTCTGCAACTCGGCAGACTGACACATGTGCCATGCCTGGCCCATGTGTTAAATCTGATAGTTCAGCGTTTCCTCAAGACATACCCCAATCTGTCTGATTTGCTCACGAAGGTGCGCCGCATCTGTGCGCATTTCAGGAAGTCCAGCCCAGATGCTGCCACTCTCAGGGCAGCGCAGCGCCGCCTCCAACTGCCCGCTCACCGACTGTTGTGCGACGTGCCCACGAGGTGGAATTCAACACTGACCATGTTATCCAGAGTTTACCAGCAGCGCTGAGCGATTGTAGACTGCCAGATGTCAACTTCCACCAGAACTGGTAGTCAGGTCAGTCAGCTTCCTCAAGTCTACAATGAGGAGTGGACGTGGATGTCTGATATCTGTCAGGTGCTGAGTAACTTTGAGGAGTCAACACAGATGGTCAGTGGCGATGCCGCCATCATCAGCCTCACCATCCCGCTGCTTGGCCTGTGAAAAACTCTCTGGTCAGCATGAAGTCGGAAGCTTTGCGCTCGTCACAAGAGACAGGGGAAGAATATTCCCTTGTTGATAGCCAAAGCACCCTCAGGTCTGTTTCTCAGCGCATATCGGAGGAGGTGGAGGATGAGGAGGATGAGGAGGAAGAGGAGGAGAATGTTGGCGAGACACAAGAGGGGACCATTGTTGAGTCCTTCACTGTTCAGCGTGTATGGGCAGAAGAAGAGGAGTTGGAGGAGTTGGAGGAGGAGGAAATGGACAGTCAGGCCAGTGAGGGGAGTGAATTCTTACGCGTTGTTACTCTGGCGCATATGGCAGATTTCATGCTAGGCTGCCTATCCCGTGACCCTCGCGTTCAAAGAATTTATTCCAGCACCGATTACTGGGTGTTCACTCTCCTGGACCCACGGTACAAGCAAAATCTTGCCACTCTCATCCCTGCAGAGGAAAGGAGTGTGAGAATGCATGAATACCAGCAGGCCCTGGTGCACAAGCTGAAACAGTATTTCCCTTCTGACAGCGCTAGCGGCAGAGTGCGTAGTTCTGCGGGACAAGTAGCGAGGGAGAGTAGGCGAGCAGGCAGCTTGTCCAGCACTGGCAAGGGTACGCTTTACAAGGCTTTTGCCAGCTTTATGTCACCCCAGCAAGACACTGTCACCTGTCCCCAGTCTCGGCAGAGTAGGGCTGATCTTTACAGAAAGATGGTGAGGGAGTACGTAGCTGACCATACCATCGTCCTAAATTATCACACAGCTCCCTACAACTACTGGGTTTCAAAGCTGGACATGTGGCACGAACTGGCGCTGTACGCCTTGGAGGTTCTTGCCTGCCCTGCCGCTAGCGTCTTGTCCGAGCGGGTTTTCAGTGCAGCTGGTGGCATCATCACCGATAAGCGTACACGCCTGTCGACTGACAGCGCTGACAGGCTGACGCTTATTAAAATGAATAAAGGCTGGATTTCTCAGAATTTCCAATCTCCACCAGGTGAAGGAAGCTCAACCTGAATAATTGATCCACTCCTCCTCCTCCTCATTTTCCTCCTTCTCCTCCTCTTTGTACAGTAAAGCAGAGGAAAATGGCTATTTTTTGACAGGGCCCACTGGCTCTTGCTATAGTACTTCATGCATTTAATTTTTCTGGAGGGCCACCTACCCGGTCCTCTGTTTGAAACAATTTTTGTGAGTGCCACATACAGGCACTCAATCTATTCCATTTTTCTGGAGGGCCACCTACCCGGTCCTCTGTTTTAAAAAATTTTTGGGACTGCCACATACAGGCACTCAATCTATTCCATTTTACTGGAGGGCCACCTACCTGCTCCTCTGGTTTGAAACATTTTTGGGACTGCCACATACAGGCACTCAATCTATTCCATTTTACTGGAGGGCCACCTACCTGCTCCTCTGGTTTGAAAAATGTTTGGGACTGCCACATACAGGCACTATCCAAATTAAATTGTCTCCATAGCAGCCTCCACACGTTGTCTCCATTGCTACCTCCAAAAGTCGTCCATATAGCTGCCTCCATACATCGTCCCTTTATCAAACGAGGTGTGTCAGGCAGAAATTTGGGTTGTTTTCATGGATTCCACATCAAAGTTGTTAACTTTGTCGCCACCCTGCTGTGTTATCCACAAAATATACTGGCAAACTTTTACCATTTAGGGATATTATTTCAGCACTTCTTGCGCATCTGTTTACATTCACCTCACCCGGCATATCCTAAACTTATAAGAACGCTACTACACTTGATCTTATACAAAAGGTTCTTAGAAGTGCTGTTTGGGGAGTAGCCTAGAGACAGGGGCTTGGATTGGCGAAAGCTCGCCTGGCAGCGGAGCGCCAGCTCCATGCGCATCATGCGCTTCTTGCGCATCTGTTTACATTCCCCTCACCCTCCATATCCCAAACTTATAAGAACGCTACTACACTTAACTTGGTGCAGGCTGGGACCGAGTCTGACCCTGGGGCTGGTCATATACTGCCGACGCAGAGAATTGCGGGGCCTACCTCGGTCCAGGTCTCAAAGGCCTACTATACCTCCTCCCACCCCTCCTCCACCTCCTCCTCCTCCGAATTACCATCCGTGGGCATGGCGCCATCAGTCGGTAGCTCTAGGCACAGCAGCAGTGCCGTCGCTAAGCGACAGCAGGCGGTGCTGAAACTGCTGAGCCTAGGCGATAAAAGGCACACCGCCCAAGAGCTATTACAGGGCATTCCACATCAAAGTTGTTAACTTTGTCGCCACCCTGCTGTGTAATCCACAAAATATACTTGCAAACTTTTACCATTTAGGGATATTATTTCAGCGCTTCTTGCGCATCTGTTTACATTCCCCTCACCCGCCATATCCTAAACTTATAAGAACGCTACTACACTTGATCTTATACAAAAGGTTCTTAGAAGTGCTGTTTGGGGAGTAGCCTAGAGACAGGGGCTTGGATTGGCGAAAGCTCGCCTGGCAGCGGAGCGCCAGCTCCATCCCAAGATCCAACTAACATAGTTGCAGCACCTTTAATCTACTACTAGTTCACTGCCTCCATAATAATAATAATAATAATCTTTATTTATATAGCGTCATCATATTCTGTAGCGCTTTACAAATCATAGGAAACAAATACAAATGTAATGTAACAGAGCACAACATTTGTATGGAACAACAGGAGTGAGGTCCCTGCTCGCCAGAGCTTACGGTTTATGAAGATGATGGGGTAACACGAGGTAAAAGAATATTTAATGGTCAAGCCATTCTTCTTAGGGAATAGAACAAAATATAATAAATGGAATTGCTGTCGCTTGAACCACTCAGCCGTCATCTTATATACCAGGTCCAGGGTGAATGGGACTGCAGAGAAGTCTGGTGCCTGTTGGTTGCTGGATAACAGATGGGAGGACGACACAGGACGGGTTTAGTAGAAGAGTTAAAACTTCATGCAGTTAATGAGTGTTATAGGCTTGCCTAAAGAAATGGGTTTTAAGACTACGTTTGAAACTTTGGAGGTTAGGTATTAGTCTGATAGTCCGGGGCAGAGCATTCCATAGAATTGGTGCAGCTCTAGAGAAGTCTTGGAGACGCGAGTGGGAGGTCCGCACTAGGGTAGAGGTTAATCTAAGATCACTGGCGGATCTAAGAGCACGGGTTGGGCGATAGACTGAGATAAGAGAGGAGAGGTAGGGGGGTGCAGCATTATACAGAGCTTTATGGATGAGGGTTATTATTATTTTAAACTGTATTCGAAAGGAGACTGGCAGCCAGTGCAGCGACTGGCATGAACTGTAAGCATACATGGTCCCCTTATCAAACGAGCTGTGTCAGGCAGAATTTTGGGTTGTTTTCATGGCTTCCATGTTAACTTTGTCGCCACCCTGCTGTGTAATCCACAAAATATACTGGCAAACTTTTATCATGTACCGATATTATTTGAGCGCTTCTTGCTCACCTCCTTTGGTTCCTCTCTGACACCCATTGGTTTGAAGCCTGAGTCCAATTAGGGTATGTCGCCATGCCACTCTCTAGCCTGCTGCCGCTGCCTCTGCATGCCGTCCCCTATAGTGTCAGGGTCAATTATTGGATGTTTTAGATGCTATCTAGCTTCATTCTGTCACTCTGTCATGGCCATGCTGTTGCCCATAATTTTGGCATAATGGTGCGATTAGGCAGCCTCAGAGGCATCCATGCATGCTGCCCCTGCTGTTTCCTGTCCATTTCCGTGGTGTTTCCATCCTTTTCTGAGGTTCCCAGGTGTTTGGCCAAGCTTCCCTGTGCAGAGCCTTGGTCCCCTTGAAAAATGCTCGAGTCTCCCATTGACTTCAATGGGGTTCGTTATTCGAGACGAGCACTCGAGCATCGGGAAAAGTTCGTCTCGAATAACGAGTACCCGAGCATTTTAGTGTTCGCTCATCTCTAATCACAAGCCAAAACTGAGCGAGCTCAAAAGTGAGTTGCTAGACCTTAATTTATCAGGTGTGAACACTAATCCCTCCTCCCAATTAGCAGACCAGGCAAAGAAAGGAAAAAAAAAAAAAAAAAATCTATTTAAATTGTGACACTAAGAAAAGTGCCTTGCTATTACCTGTATACTCAGTCCACAATCACCCAAACAACAGATTCACTCTTAACACACACAAAACTCTGCTTTTTTCAACTCACTTAAGTTCACTAGCCACTTAGAATCACAAGCCAAAACTGAGCGAGCTCAGTCCAATGGACCTATCAAGAAGAAGGAAAGCAGAGTAGTGGTGTTTTACTATGGCAGCCAGTGGATCATTGGAGACTTTGGTCAGGGTAGTCTCAGTGGAGTGATTGGGTCAAAATCCAAGTTGAAGTTTGTCAAAGAGGGAGTTAGTGGAAATATATGAGTATAGTTCCACATGGACATGTTGTTCCATGAGTTTTATAGCAAATGGAAGTAGGGCAATAATTCAGAAGCGACAATGTGTCCAAAGATGCCTTTTTAAGGATGGGTGTGGCATTTGCATAATTAAATGAAGATGGAAAACTACCAGTGGATAATGAAAGATTAACAAGATGAGTTAGATCTGAGATGACTCAGTAGTTAGGTTGGGGATAAGATGTGACAGAATTAGGTGAAATGCACAAATATGAGCTTGACAGCATGGAGGAAACTTCCTCATCAGTAAGGAAAGAGATGTTGGTTAAGTGGGAGGGGGATTGGATATTCTGGGTGGGTTGCCAGGTTTGAAGGTTGAAGCTTACCCTGATGTTGTCAATTTTGTTTTTAAAGTGTGAGGCAAATGTGTGAGTTTGGGTTAAGGCCAACGGATTGGTATAAGAAAAGTCAGCTCACCCTGGTTACGTGGCCAATAACACCTGTGTCAATGCAATCAAAGGATCACTCCAGCTTACGAGTTATAAAACATAGGAAAAAGAAAAGACAGATCCAGCTTCCAATGAGTATAGGATGCAACATGAATATAATAAAATTCAAGGCTTTATTCCATTTCGTTAAAACGAATCCATACCAAGGGATACAGACAGCATAAACAGTCTACGCATTTCGGATATTATTTATCCTTATTCATGACTCTCATGACAGTCATGAATAAGGATAGCTAATATCCGAAATGTCAATGCTCTTAACTGTACGTATAAACTGCTCAAAATAGGTTTTAGTTATGAAGATAATAATAAGAAGATAATAGCAAAAATTGTAGGGTAATGAAAATTGGGTCTATTGCCCAAACGGGATTCATCTTGGAGACTTTTGTCCTTTGGTTTTCTCTAAACATCTGTGTTGTGTTCAATACTTACTGTAGATTTAAGACAAAAAAGAAGTTTAGTGCAGCTCACCTCTTCCAAACAAACTCTCCCGCGCACGGAGCAGCAACAGCCCCATGGACCTAGGGCATACGAATCCAAACGAAAAAGAAATGGCACCAGCGCTTCAGGAGATGAGTAGTATAAAATCTTCTTTTTATTCAAACCAAGTAAAAATAACACACGGCTTGGTACATAGGTAGGTGGACTAACAGGTTAAAACCAACGCGTTTCGCGCCTTGCGGGCTTAGTCATGGTTAAACATGCTACCAACTATGTAGGAGCTATTTAAAGATCGCGCCCTGGGTGGGCGTGTGACGTCACCGGCACGTGATGTGAGTCACGTGATCGGAACTGAATACTTCCTCTCATCCGTTTAACCCTTACTCCCAGGACGTGATGAAGTTAAAAACTTCTAGCAACGATAAGAACAAGATATCAAGAAGGGTAAAAAGATTATGAGAACCTGATAAACATGTATAGAGCATTTCCCATTAGATATATATAACTAGTACATATAAGTATAAATTTATCCACAGATGATCACTATAATATACAGTCAAGGATATATACAAATTGATGTAACGACACGAGAATATCTGAGAAAGAGAATGGGAGGAGGAAGAGAATAAAGGTTGATAAACATATTGTTATAGCGATTAGTCATAACATAGGATCAGATCCTGACGTAGATTCAGACCCATTGGTTTTGTCGTTTTGAGTACGAACATCCAATAGGTCTCTCTACTCATAAGTTTCTTCCTATGATCTCCTCCTCTATCCGGTCGTTTGACCTTTTCTATTCCCTGCCATGCAAAATATCTGTTGTCACCATTGTGGACATCACGAAAATGTCTCGAAGCCGCAGATAAATTTGTTAGATTACTATTTTTTATGTCTGATAGGTGTTTCCTAATGCGGACTTTAAGAGCGTTTGTGGTGTACCCCACATATTGTTTATTACATAAAGTACATTTTATACTATAAATGGCAAATGAAGTATTGCAATTCAAGTATGAAGTAATTTTATAACTCTTTTGGGTAGTACACGACGTGAAAGAATCTGAGATACACACAAATTTACATGTTATACATTTTAGATGTCCACATTTGTGACTGCCTGGATGTTGTAACCAGGTATGTGTAGTAGGGTTCCTGATAACACTTTTAAATAAGCTAGGAGACAGTATGGATCCAAGGGTGGGGGCTTTTTTTGAGATACACCTAATACCTCCTGAAAGACAAAATTTCAATTCTTCATTCTGTTCTAGGATGGGTAGATGTCTCTCAATAATCCTTTTTACATGACAAAATTGATTACTGTATGTAGTTGTAAATGTAACCGGTTTGTTCGTTGGCATCTGCTTCTTCCTCTTTGGTGTATCAGTCAAAAGTGTCTCCCTTTTGACATTAACAATTCTTTTTTTAGCCATATTGAGAATATGTGATTTATATTTGCGTTCCCTAAATCTCTTTTCCCAAACATGTACCTGTGTGTCAAAAGTGGAATCTAATGAACTGTTCCGACGGAGTCGAACCAGTTCGCCGTAAGGAACGTTATCCACAACGTGTCTAGGATGGCACGATGTGGACAACAGGATTGTATTACCCGCAATTGGTTTACGATATGGCGATACATGTATATTTCCATTTATTCCTTTCAGGGTAACATCTAAATAACTAATTTCTACCCCTCCAAAGAAGTGAGTAAATCTCAAATTCATGTCATTTTGATTTAAATATGACACAAAACCATCAAATTCCAAACTGGACCCTTCCCACACCCACAACAGGTCGTCAATGAACAAACATAGGAAATATCGTAAAGGTAGAAATAATAACAACACCTCTCACGTTAGTTTCTCCGAAACAGAGGAATCATATAACAGCTCCTCCTCTTGTCCATCGGATGTTGCATCAGAAGCTACAACTAACATAAGGGCAACCCAGTCAAAAAACGGGGGAGGAGAAGTGGTAGAAAACATAGAAGTGATAAAAGAAAAAATGCAAACACGCCACGGGACGATCAAGAAACGCAGGTAGATTCACCGGTAATCAACCTGTCAAGTTACATCATTTCGGACATTCAATTGAGAGTCCTCAGTAAAGGACTCAATTTTTCTCCATCAACGGACTTTGATCTATATAGAACTCTACTTGATGTTAATAAATTTGTTAGGAATTTAACGGTTAAACTGCACTTTCTAGATAAATCTCGAGATATGCATTGTGAAGAAGTTGGTATAGAGTCTGATGTCTCTGATGTAACCCATGTTCCAAGTGAAAATATTATTGTGGATTTTGTAGACCAAACCAATGTTCTCAATTTAAAAATTTTAGAAAATGAATCGCTGGCCACGAAAGATGCAGTAGCGATACCTTTTACAACTAATAACCCTAGTTTCTATCCCATTAATTCCAGGTGTGGATGCATGGATAAGTTTCAAGACATGGTGGAAAGAGAACTTACCACCTTAAAGGCACAGGGTAACCCCTTTCACATAAAGCCTAATATCACACATTTGGAAAAACAAGCCTTATATGATTTAAGAAATAATGCAGATTTGACCGTTAGAAATGCAGACAAAGGGGGATCCATTGTCCTTATGAATTCATCATTGTATAAAAAACTAAATGAAGATTTACTTAACGATTATACTACGTATCGTAAACTCAACATGGACCCCACATCTAGTTGTCAAAACAACTTGTTGAAATTACTAGAGGAGGGAGTAGCGTTGGGAGTGTTGGACGAGAAATTAAAGGAGTTTCTATACAATAAACACCCGGTCATGCCGATCTTCCACTCTCTCCCCAAGGTTCACAAGGGAGTTTTTCCTCCCCCTTGTCGACCCATTGTGGCCGGCATTGGTGGCCTTGGGGAGCGACTGGGAGATTGGCTTGACCATTTCTTACAGCCGTTAACTAAAGTCACCCCTACTTACCTGAGGGACACGAAACACCTGCTACAAATTGTGGATCAAATGAAATGGGAAGACACTTATAGTTGGACCTCGTGCGACGTGGTCGCCCTCTACTCCTCTATACCACACGAATTGGCTATAATATATCTCACTCAACATTTAAATGATTTCAGTACTTATTCATTAGAACTTAAGGAATACATCATTATGGTTACACATTTCTTGCTTAGTAACAACTTTTTTATGTTTGATTCAGAATTCTATTTGCAAGTGGAGGGGGCCCCCATGGGGGCGAAATTTTCCCCCTCCCTTGCAAATATTTTCATGATACAATGGGAAAAGAAATTTATCTTCTCGGAGCACAACCCGTACAAGTCGTCTGTGAGGTGGTTTGGTCGCTTCATTGACGACCTGTTGTGGGTGTGGGAAGGGTCCAGTTTGGAATTTGATGGTTTTGTGTCATATTTAAATCAAAATGACATGAATTTGAGATTTACTCACTTCTTTGGAGGGGTAGAAATTAGTTATTTAGATGTTACCCTGAAAGGAATAAATGGAAATATACATGTATCGCCATATCGTAAACCAATTGCGGGTAATACAATCCTGTTGTCCACATCGTGCCATCCTAGACACGTTGTGGATAACGTTCCTTACGGCGAACTGGTTCGACTCCGTCGGAACAGTTCATTAGATTCCACTTTTGACACACAGGTACATGTTTGGGAAAAGAGATTTAGGGAACGCAAATATAAATCACATATTCTCAATATGGCTAAAAAAAGAATTGTTAATGTCAAAAGGGAGACACTTTTGACTGATACACCAAAGAGGAAGAAGCAGATGCCAACGAACAAACCGGTTACTTTTACAACTACATACAGTAATCAATTTTGTCATGTAAAAAGGATTATTGAGAGACATCTACCCATCCTAGAACAGAATGAAGAATTGAAATTTTGTCTTTCAGGAGGTATTAGGTGTATCTCAAAAAAAGCCCCCACCCTTGGATCCATACTGTCTCCTAGCTTATTTAAAAGTGTTATCAGGAACCCTACTACACATACCTGGTTACAACATCCAGGCAGTCACAAATGTGGACATCTAAAATGTATAACATGTAAATTTGTGTGTATCTCAGATTCTTTCACGTCGTGTACTACCCAAAAGAGTTATAAAATTACTTCATACTTGAATTGCAATACTTCATTTGCCATTTATAGTATAAAATGTACTTTATGTAATAAACAATATGTGGGGTACACCACAAACGCTCTTAAAGTCCGCATTAGGAAACACCTATCAGACATAAAAAATAGTAATCTAACAAATTTATCTGCGGCTTCGAGACATTTTCGTGATGTCCACAATGGTGACAACAGATATTTTGCATGGCAGGGAATAGAAAAGGTCAAACGACCGGATAGAGGAGGAGATCATAGGAAGAAACTTATGAGTAGAGAGACCTATTGGATGTTCGTACTCAAAACGACACAACCAATGGGTCTGAATCTACGTCAGGATCTGATCCTATGTTATGACTAATCGCTA
This sequence comes from Engystomops pustulosus, assembly GCF_040894005.1. Taxonomy (NCBI): domain Eukaryota; kingdom Metazoa; phylum Chordata; class Amphibia; order Anura; family Leptodactylidae; genus Engystomops; species Engystomops pustulosus. Next base: position 12,736,291 of record NC_092418.1, read on the forward strand.
TAACAATATGTTTATCAACCTTTATTCTCTTCCTCCTCCCATTCTCTTTCTCAGATATTCTCGTGTTGTTACATCAATTTGTATATATCCTTGACTGTATATTATAGTGATCATCTGTGGATAAATTTATACTTATATGTACTAGTTATATATATCTAATGGGAAATGCTCTATACATGTTTATCAGGTTCTCATAATCTTTTTACCCTTCTTGATATCTTGTTCTTATCGTTGCTAGAAGTTTTTAACTTCATCACGTCCTGGGAGTAAGGGTTAAACGGATGAGAGGAAGTATTCAGTTCCGATCACGTGACTCACATCACGTGCCGGTGACGTCACACGCCCACCCAGGGCGCGATCTTTAAATAGCTCCTACATAGTTGGTAGCATGTTTAACCATGACTAAGCCCGCAAGGGGCGAAACGCGTTGGTTTTAACCTGTTGGTCCACCTACCTATGTACCAAGCCGTGTGTTATTTTTACTTGGTTTGAATAAAAAGAAGATTTTATACTACTCATCTCCTGAAGCGCTGGTGCCATTTCTTTTTCGTTACTGTAGATTTACTATTAAAACATTATATGGCCAAGAACAAACAGGTTATGAATGGAGTGGTCAATTCTACAGCATTGCGACGAGAAGCCACGATCACGGATCATAGAGCACCCAACTTGATTGACTTGATGGGCCTAAAGTACAACTTTTAGTCTTCTACAGTTGTGCGTCATGTGTTGTATAAATCAGGAATTGAGAGGATAATCTCTGTAGACAACATGGGATCAGGAAATAAGTCATAACCAATGTCACATTCAGATTAGAGCAATTACTATAATCAGAACCTCAGGGAAATTTCCCTGTGGCACAAAGTCAATTTTTCTTCTACTGTTTAAGGGCCGGATCCTATATAAGCCGAGACTAGAGGAGCCCTTCCTAATACACAGCCCGGGGGATGACACAGACGCTGCTTACTATGTAACTCCTAGGCTAATTTTATCTTCATGGAATTATGTATCTCTATGATATATTCTTGGGTTTCAGCTCTCTAACACATCAAGACTTTTATCATATTTTATAGGGCAATAGGACAGATTATGGTGAGGAATTGTTTTCAAATGTTTAATATTGAAAAAAAAAACATAATTTCTGTACATTCCCCTGACCCCGCACTGATCTCTTACCGCTCAGCTCTGTACATGGAGGTCTGTACACAGGGAGGGTCTGTCTGATAGATCAGATAGTAGGGAGCGCTGTCTACATCATCCATGGAGCTTCTTCTCTTCGCGTTGAGCATCAGGGGAATCTCTATCCAGCTCCGATGTGGGAGATGATGCTCTCTGGATGATGTGGATCAGGTCTCACTTCTCTCTGTCTCACCAGTTTTTCGTGCTCAGCCCCATAATCTGTATTAGACTGATCCTCTTTGTGAGCAGATATCCATGAGATGTCCAGGGAGGAAATGTAGGATCAGAAATTGGGGGAGGCAAGAAAAAATAAGACATAACAGCATTTAAAAATATTATGAAAAATGTGTTGGGGAACTTTAATTACCTCGTGGTAAATTCTTGTACTTGTCATAAGTAGTGGAATATTCCAACAATGGACAGAAGTCATTGGGGCACATTTACTTACCTGGTCCTGTCGCAATCCTAGCTGTGCGCTGTCCGACGATCATGCACTCCAGCACGATTCACAAAGATTGTGCGCCCAATATCCTGCATGTGCCGCTTCCCCACTCAGGTCTGCCGGAGTTCACCTTCTTCTTCCTGGTGCATGTAAGTGCATTGTCTTGTGACACAATTTTAAAGTTAAATCCCGTGCTCTGTCCGAATCCATGGGATCGTCCAACGGTACGCATCCCGATTTTTTTCGCATGAAAGTTGGCGACACAATTCCCTTCTAAATAGCTGTCACAGCGGTGCAAATCCCGAAAATTTCTAGAAGCTGATGAAAATTCGTTCCACTGGACCCTTAGTAAAAAAATCCCCATTGTATGATAAAAAGACTAACCCGTGTATGATGCTGAGACTAACTGTACATGAAAATGAGAAATTATACCAGACTGACTACAAAAAGTTAACTTGTCTGATTGTATTACACAGTAGCCGTTAACAGTGGTTTTCCTGTTAGGAAACATGGGCAGGACAATGAAAGGGCAGGACAATGAAAATCATCTGTATGCCGCCCCATTTTTTGACCAATGGCAAACAGCTGCACTAAAGGGAATCATTTTAATAGATCAATGCCCATAACGGTTATCGTGGGCCCAGCTTTCAGGGATCACTTATAGACTACAGTTTATGTGATCCATGGAAAATGGATGCCAGTGACATTATAACAAAACCATAGAGGAGTTGGCTCCTCTATGCACTGCACTATGGGGGACATTTACTATGGCATTTCCGACAGTTTTGTGGCGCTCTCACCGCATGTTCTGCTCTCCGACCCATTTATTAGCTGGCGGCACCAGAAAAAATTACTTTTTACGCCTGCTCCGACTCTTCTCTAAAAAGGGCCGTGGCTTTGGCAGAGTGGAAACTCAGACACAATCAATATGTGTCGCAGCCATTTTTAGGCACTATAAACTGGCGGAAAGTAGACCATAGGAAATTTGGTCTAGCATGGACACAAAACAGTGCTGTTGCCTGTTCTCTGACTGTTGGACACATTTCTGGTGCTCGGGACAGATTTTGGTCCCAGGGACAGAAAAAGTTCTCGGCACCAAAAATGTATCTGCACAGCTCCACAATATTAAATGTGTATCTTCCATCCGAGAGCAGGTTGGTAACAAAGCCAATGCAGACACCGACACTTCATGTAAATGTCCCCCTATGTATGGAGGAAAGGAGAGGGCAGTAACACAAGGTTTCTACCATCTTCCCTGAGCAGAGCAATAGTAAATCTATCAACACCGAAAGACATTGCTGAAGACTAAAGCCGGTAGGCTATCGGCATCGCATTAAAGTTATTCGAACACAACAAAGTCATACAAATCTCAGTGTACGATTAGGAGCACATAGTGAAAGATGTGAAAATAAAGGCTACACTAAATTGGGGCTGTAAATGAAAAATTCTGATAAGATATTACTTATAGAATGCACAATGTGAAAAACCTGAAATCTGGATGAATAACTGGTAAAGAAATGATTACATTTGTTTATATTCTCTAGTTCTATAGATGGTGGAATAGTGAGTTAAAACGGGCCTGGGATCTATAACATTGAATCTCTTGCATTAATTTTTTGTTTGGATTTAAAGTGAAAATCAATTAGTTATTCATTTTTAGAAAACAATCAAATATTCTGAAAAGGTATTTTTTTTAGAATTTTAGTTCTCATGACCAACCACACATCAATCAAATTTCACATTCTGCCGTTCTCTACAGAAGCCAATTATAAGTTATTAATTTTTGGGATATTTTTGATTATTTATGTGATTGGTATAATTCTGAATTCGGTTGTTATTGCGGTGATCTGTCTCGATGCCCATCTACACTCTCCTATGTATGTCTTCTTCTGTAACTTGTCCTCCATAGATATCTGCTACACCACAGTTACTGTCCCTAATCTCCTCTACATATTACTATCTGGGGATGACCTGTTATCTGTCCCCCAGTGCTTCTCCCAGATATACTGTTTTATGTTATGTGCCAGTGCAGAGGAGATGCTTCTCTTTGTGATGGGATTTGACCGGTACGCCGCCATTTGTCATCCTTTGTCCTACCACCGAATCCTGAACAAGAAAACCTGTATCCTGATGATAGTCACTATCTGGATCGTTGCCTTTCTGAATCCATTACTATTTTTATATTTCCTCCATAAAATACCTTTCTGTGGAGTTGCAAATATTCAAAATTTCTTCTGTGATGCAATGGACATATTTAACGCTTCTTGTGGAGCCTCCTACGAATTCAATATCCTGGCCTATGCAGAGCTTGTGGTCTTTGGACTCTTCCCAATCATCTGCAATGTGTTGTCTTATGGAAATATTGTTTGTGTGATATTACGCATTAAATCAAAGGAAGGAAGGAGGAAAACCTTCTCCACCTGCTCGTCCCATCTCATCGTCATGACTATTTATTACTCTTCAGGTTCAATAACCTACCTGGCATCGTTCTCTGACCACACAGAGATCATGAAGCAGATCTTATCAGCGTTCTATGTCACAGTGGTGCCCATGATTAATCCCCTCATCTACAGTCTACGCAACAGTGAAATGGTTAAAGCTTGTCAGAAAATATTGAAGATTAAATAAAATATAATATATAAGTGGCAGAAACCTGAAGAAGATCTCACGTAAGATCAAATTCATCATATTCACACATGTATGGTCCAAAACTAGCCAACATTTCCCCATCTTTGTTGTTTCTTGGGTAATGGATTTCTTAATTAAACATCGCCAATCTCACACACAATATCAAAAGTCTACAACCTCCTTTTAGACAAATGGGCTGAGCTCCCACTACAATACACCTTACTCTGGGAAGAAGACTTAAACAAGACCTTCTCAAAAGACGACTGGAGTAAAGCCTTTAAGCAGTTACATAAATCGTCAATATCTATTAAAGCACATGAAACAAATTACAAAATCTTATCAAGATGGTACTGGGTTCCTGCCAAACTCAACAAAGTATTCCACACAACCCCAAATGAATGCTGGAGATGCAAAAGACCAGATGGCTCAATGAAACACATCTGGTGGGACTGCCCCATATTACACCCATTCTGGGAAAAAGTGTGCAAAATCTCTACGGATATAACAAAACACAAGGTTCTCAATGATCCCTCTGTACTACTACTCTCTCTACACACCAAACAAACTGGAAATAATGATCTCTCTCTACTAAATGCTATGTTGACAGCAGCCCGCTCGTTAATCCCCAGACTATGGAAAAATACCAGAACCCCAACCCTGACGAGCTGGTTTGAGGAAATTCTCCATATTCAAAAAATGGAAGAATTGACTGCTGAGACCAAAAAAACACACGATAAATACTTAAAGACATGGGCCCCCTGGTTAGTTTTTAAAGATTCATCAGCGTTCCTAAATATAGCAGAAGATTAGTAGAAACACTGAATTCTAGCGCTCACTGTATCAAACCAACTTAGCTCGTGACCAGACTCCCACTCCCCCAACTCTCACAAACAACTCTCCCCTTAGCCCCCTAGCCTTTTCTCCCCCCCTTATTTCCCTATCATGTTCTTCTTTATGTTCCCTTTTCTTTTTTTCTTCCCTGCTACCTTTCGATACGACTCTGTTAAGCTGAATAACAAAATTGTTGAATAGTTTTATAACTGTTATATCTCAACATGTAAAAGATATAATGTGCCACAAAATGTCAATTACATGTTGCAACTTCTAAAAATTTTCAATAAAGCAAGATTGATAAATAAACAGTTAACAAACCAGTTAATAAAATGAATGCTCAATATGAAAAAGAAAATGTAACCTGGATGATGTGTTACCTCTAGAGATGAGCGAACACTAAAATGCTCGGGTACTCGTTATTCGAGACAAACTTTTCCCGATGCTCGAGTGCTCGTCTCGAATAACGAACCCCATTGAAGTCAATGGGAGACTCGAGCATTTTTCAAGGGGACCAAGGCTCTGCACAGGGAAGCTTGGCCAAACACCTGGGAACCTCAGAAAAGGATGGAAACACCACGGAAATGGACAGGAAACAGCAGGGGCAGCATGCATGGATGCCTCTGAGGCTGCCTAATCGCACCATTATGCCAAAATTATGGGCAACAGCATGGCCATGACAGAGTGACAGAATGAAGCTAGATAGCATCTAAAACATGCAATAATTGACCCTGACACTATAGGGGACGGCATGCAGAGGCAGCGGCAGCAGGCTAGAGAGTGTCATGGCGACATACCCTAAATGGACTCAGGCTTCAAACCAATGGGTGGCAGAGAGGAACCAAAGGAGGTGAGCAAGAAGTGCTCAAATAATATCGGTACATGATAAAAGTTTGCCAGTATATTTTGTGGATTACACAGCAGGGTGGCGACAAAGTTAACATGGAAGCCATGAAAACAACCCAAAATTCTGCCTGACACAGCTCGTTTGATAAGGGGACCATGTATGGAGGCAGTGAACTAGTAGTAGATTAAAGGTGCTGCAGTTAAAACTATGTTAGTTGGATCTTGGCATGGAGCTGGCGCTCCGCTGCCAGGCGAGCTTTCGCCAATCCAAGCCCCTGTCTCTAGGCTACTCCCCAAACAGCACTTTTGTATAAGATCAAGTGTAGTAGCATTCTTATAAGTTTAGGATATGCCGGGTGAGGGGAATGTAAACAGATACGCAAGAAGCGCATGATGCGCATGGAGCTGGCGCTCCGCTGCCAGGCGAGCTTTCGCCAATCCAAGCCCCTGTCTCTAGGCTACTCCCCAAACAGCACTTTTGTATAAGATCAAGTGTAGTAGCGTTCTTATAAGTTTAGGATATGCCGGGTGAGGGGAATGTAAACAGATGCGCAAGAAGCGCATGATGCGCATGGAGCTGGCGCTCCGCTGCCAGGCGAGCTTTCGCAAATCCAAGCCCCTGTCTCTAGGCTACTCCCCAAACAGCACTTTTGTATAAGATCAAGTGTAGTAGCGTTCTTATAAGTTTAGGATATGGCGGGTGAGGGGAATGTAAACAGATGCGCAAGAAGCGCTGAAATAATATCCCTAAATGGTAAAAGTTTGCAAGTATATTTTGTGGATTACACAGCAGGGTGGCGACAAAGTTAACAACTTTGATGTGGAATCCATGAAAACAACCCAAATTTCTGCCTGACACACCTCGTTTGATAAAGGGACGATGTATGGAGGCAGCTATATGGACGACTTTTGGAGGTAGCAATGGAGACAACGTGTGGAGGCTGCTATGGAGACAATTTAATTTGGATAGTGCCTGTATGTGGCAGTCCCAAACATTTTTCAAACCAGAGGAGCAGGTAGGTGGCCCTCCAGTAAAATGGGATAGATTGAGTGCCTGTATGTGGCAGTCCCAAAAATTGTTCAAACCAGAGGAGCAGGTAGGTGGCCCTACAGTAAAATGGAATAGATTGAGTGCCTGTATGTGGCAGTCCCAAAAATTGTTCAAACCAGAGGAGCAGGTAGGTGGCCCTCCAGTAAAATGGAATAGATTGAGTGCCTGTATGTGGCAGTCCCAAAAATGTTTCAAACCAGAGGAGCAGGTAGGTGGCCCTCCAGTAAAATGGGATAGATTGAGTGCCTGTATGTGGCAGTCCCAAAAATGTTTCAAACCAGAGGAGCAGGTAGGTGGCCCTCCAGTAAAATGGGATAGATTGAGTGCCTGTATGTGGCAGTCCCAAAAATGTTTCAAACCAGAGGAGCAGGTAGGTGGCCCTCCAGTAAAATGGAATAGATTGAGTGCCTGTATGTGGCAGTCCCAAAAATTCTTCAAACCAGAGGAGCAGGTAGGTGGCCCTCCAGTAAAATGGAATAGATTGAGTGCCTGTATGTGGCAGTCCCAAAAATTGTTCAAACCAGAGGAGCAGGTAGGTGGCCCTGCAGTAAAATGGAATAGATTGAGTGCCTGTATGTGGCAGTCCCAAAAATGTTTCAAACCAGAGGAGCAGGTAGGTGGCCCTCCAGTAAAATGGAATAGATTGAGTGCCTGTATGTGGCAGTCCCAAAAATTCTTCAAACCAGAGGAGCAGGTAGGTGGCCCTCCAGTAAAATGGAATAGATTGAGTGCCTGTATGTGGCAGTCCCAAAAATTCTTCAAACCAGAGGAGCAGGTAGGTGGCCCTCCAGTAAAATGGAATAGATTGAGTGCCTGTATGTGGCAGTCCCAAAAATTCTTCAAACCAGAGGAGCAGGTAGGTGGCCCTCCAGTAAAATGGAATAGATTGAGTGCCTGTATGTGGCAGTCCCAAAAATTGTTCAAACCAGAGGACCGGGTAGGTGGCCCTCCAGAAAAATGGAATAGATTGAGTGCCTGTATGTGGCACTCACAAAAATTGTTTCAAACAGAGGACCGGGTAGGTGGCCCTCCAGAAAAATTAAATGCATGAAGTATAGCAAGAGCCAGTGGGCCCTGTCAAAAAATAGCCATTTTCCTCTGCTTTACTGTACAAAGAGGAGGAGAAGGAGGAAAATGAGGAGGAGGAGGAGGAGTGGATCAATTATTCAGGTTGAGCTTCCTTCACCTGGTGGAGATTGGAAATTCTGAGAAATCCAGCCTTTATTCATTTTAATAAGCGTCAGCCTGTCAGCGCTGTCAGTCGACAGGCGTGTACGCTTATCGGTGATGATGCCACCAGCTGCACTGAAAACCCGCTCGGACAAGACGCTAGCGGCAGGGCAGGCAAGAACCTCCAAGGCGTACAGCGCCAGTTCGTGCCACATGTCCAACTTTGAAACCCAGTAGTTGTAGGGAGCTGTGTGATCATTTAGGACGATGGTATGGTCAGCTACGTACTCCCTCACCATCTTTCTGTAAAGATCAGCCCTACTCTGCCGAGACTGGGGACAGGTGACAGTGTCTTGCTGGGGTGACATAAAGCTGGCAAAAGCCTTGTAAAGCGTACCCTTGCCAGTGCTGGACAAGCTGCCTGCTCGCCTACTCTCCCTCGCTACTTGTCCCGCAGAACTACGCACTCTGCCGCTAGCGCTGTCAGAAGGGAAATACTGTTTCAGCTTGTGCACCAGGGCCTGCTGGTATTCATGCATTCTCACACTCCTTTCCTCTGCAGGGATGAGAGTGGCAAGATTTTGCTTGTACCGTGGGTCCAGGAGAGTGAACACCCAGTAATCGGTGCTGGAATAAATTCTTTGAACGCGAGGGTCACGGGATAGGCAGCCTAGCATGAAATCTGCCATATGCGCCAGAGTACCAACGCGTAAGAATTCACTCCCCTCACTGGCCTGACTGTCCATTTCCTCCTCCTCCAACTCCTCCAACTCCTCTTCTTCTGCCCATACACGCTGAACAGTGAAGGACTCAACAATGGTCCCCTCTTGTGTCTCGCCAACATTCTCCTCCTCTTCCTCCTCATCCTCCTCCACCTCCACCTCCTCCGATATGCGCTGAGAAACAGACCTCAGGGTGCTTTGGCTATCAACAAGGGAATATTCTTCCCCCGTCTCTTGTGACGAGCGCAAAGCTTCCGACTTCATGCTGACCAGAGAGTTTTTCAACAGGCCAAGCAGCGGGATGGTGAGGCTGATGATGGCGGCATCGCCACTGACCATCTGTGTTGACTCCTCAAAGTTACTCAGCACCTGACAGATATCAGACATCCACGTCCACTCCTCATTGTAGACTTGAGGAAGCTGACTGACCTGACTACCAGTTCTGGTGGAAGTTGACATCTGGCAGTCTACAATCGCTCTGCGCTGCTGGTAAACTCTAGATAACATGGTCAGTGTTGAATTCCACCTCGTGGGCACGTCGCACAACAGTCGGTGAGCGGGCAGTTGGAGGCGGCGCTGCGCTGCCCTGAGAGTGGCAGCATCTGGGCTGGACTTCCTGAAATGCGCACAGATGCGGCGCACCTTCGTGAGCAAATCAGACAGATTGGGGTATGTCTTGAGGAAACGCTGCACTATCAGATTTAACACATGGGCCAGGCATGGCACATGTGTCAGTCTGCCGAGTTGCAGAGCCGCCACCAGGTTACGGCCGTTGTCACACACAACCATTCCCGGCTTGAGGTTCAGCGGTGCCAGCCACAGATCAGTCTGCGCCGTGATGCCCTGTAATAGCTCTTGGGCGGTGTGCCTTTTGTCGCCTAGGCTCAGCAGTTTGAGCACCGCCTGCTGTCGCTTAGCGACGGCACTGCTGCTGTGCCTAGAGCTACCGACTGATGGCGCCGTGCCCACGGATGGTAGTTCGGAGGAGGAGGTGGAGGAGGGGTGGGAGGAGGAGGAGGCATAGTAGGCCTGAAACACCTGGACCGAGGTAGGCCCCGCAATCCTCGGCGTCGGCAGTATATGAGCAGCCCCAGGGTCAGTCTCGGTCCCAGCCTCCACCAAGTTAACCCAATGTGCCGTCAGCGATATATAGTGGCCCTGCCCGGCAGCACTCGTCCACGTGTCCGTGGTCAGGTGGACCTTGTCAGAAACGGCGTTGGTCAGGGCACGGATGATGTTGTCTGACACGTGCTGGTGCAGGGCTGGGACGGCACATCGGGAAAAGTAGTGGCGGCTGGGGACCGAATACCGAGGGGCGGCCGCCGCCATGAGGTTGCGAAAGGCCTCGGTCTCTACTAGCCTATAGGGCAGCATCTCCAGGCTAAGCAATCTGGAGATGTGCACATTAAGGGCTTGGGCGTGCGGGTGGGTTGCACTATATTTGCGTTTCCGCTCCAGCGTCTGGGGTATGGAGAGCTGAACGCTGGTGGATGCTGTGGAGGATCGTGGAGGCGACGATGGGGTTTTTGTGGCAGGGTCCTGGGCAGGGGGCTGACTAGCAGCTGACACAGGGGAAGGAGCAGTGGTGTGCACGGCCGGAGGTGAACGGGCTTGTTGCCACTGAGTGGGGTGCTTAGCATTCATATGCCTGCGCATACTGGTGGTAGTTAAGCTAGTAGTGGTGGAACCCCTGCTGAGCCTGGTTTGGCAAATGTTGCACACCACAGTCCGTCGGTCATCGGGTGTTTCCTTAAAGAACCTCCACACTTCTGAAGATCTAGCCCTCGCCGCAAGAGCCCTCACCACGGGAGCTTCACTAGTTGACAGTGGCGCTGATGCACCAGCTCTGGCCCTGCCTCTCCGTCTGGCCCCACCACTGCCTCTTCCAACCTGTTCAGGTCGAGGACTCTCCTCCGTCTCAGAAGCACTGTGTTCACCCGGCCTCTCAACCCAGCTTGGGTCTGTCACCTCATCATCCTCCGATCCCTCAGTCTGCTCCCCCCTCGGACTTCCTGCCCTGACAACAACTTCCCCACTGTCTGACAACCGTGTCTCCTCATCGTCGGACACCTCTTTACACACTTCCACTACGTCAAGAAGGTCATCATCACCCACAGACTGTGACTGGTGGAAAACCTGGGCATCGGAAAATTGCTCAGCAGCAACCGGACAAGTGGTTTGTGACTGTGGGAAGGGTCCAGAAAACAGTTCCTCAGAGTATGCCGGTTCAAATGGCAAATTTTCCTGGGAGGGGGCAGACTGGGGGGGAGGAGGCTGAGGTGCAGGAGCTGGAGGAGTGGGGATTTCGGTGACATGGGTGGACTGCGTGGAAGACTGACTGGTGGTGGACAAATTGCTCGAAGCATTGTCAGCAATCCACGACATCACCTGTTCGCACTGTTCTGGCCTCAACAGTGCTCTACCACGAGTCCCAGTAACTTCAGACATGAACCTAGGGAGTGTAGCTCTGCGGCGTTCCCCTGCTCCCTCATCAGCAGGTGGTGTCTCACCCCGCCCAGGACCACGGCCTCTGACCCCTGCAGTAGTTGGACGCCCACGTCCCCGCCCTCGTCCTCTACCCCTAGCCCTGGGGTTAAACATTTTTAAAATGAGAGTTATAACTTTTTTTTTTTTTTTACTTTTTTTTTTTTTTTTGTGTGTTTTTTTGTGTTTTTTGTTATTTTTTTGTGTTTTTTGTTTTTTTTTGAGTTTTTAGAACCAAACAATCCTATCCTATTGCTATGGCTATTTTCTAGCCAAGTATCAAAGGAAGCACACTACTATGCCAGATGAGATGACACTGAGTTATTGCCTAATAGAAATCCAACCCCTACTGAATTTTGCCACTTCAGCCTTTGCTATGGATATGTGCGCCACTAAGCGCAGAACACAGCGGTCGCAAGTCTCACTACAAATTGCTCAGAATTGGCAAGTACATGCACTGCAGAAACTACAGCCACCAGCAGATCAACCAGAAATCAAATATATAGAACGCTACTGTAGGCTTCAAGAAGCTATTTGTATTCTCCTATGGCTATTTTCTAGCCAAGTATCAAAGGAAGCACACTACTATGCCAGATGAGATGACACTGAGTTATTGCCTAATAGAAATCCAACCCCTACTGAATTTTCCCACTTCAGCCTTTGCTATGGATATGTGCGCCACTAAGCGCAGAACACAGCGGTCGCAAGTCTCACTACAAATTGCTCAGAATTGGCAAGTACATGCACTGCAGAAACTACAGCCACCAGCAGATCAACCAGAAATCAAATATATAGAACGCTACTGTAGGCTTCAAGAAGCTATTTGTATTCTCCTATGGCTATTTTCTAGCCAAGTATCAAAGGAAGCACACTACTATGCCAGATGAGATGACACTGAGTTATTGCCTAATAGAAATCCAACCCCTACTGAATTTTCCCACTTCAGCCTTTGCTATGGATATGTGCGCCACTAAGCGCAGAACACAGCGGTCGCAAGTCTCACTACAAATTGCTCAGAATTGGCAAGTACATGCACTGCAGAAACTAAAGCCACCAGCAGATCAACCAGAAATCAAATATATAGAACGCTACTGTAGGCTTCAAGAAGCTGTTTGTATTCTCCTATGGCTATTTTCTAGCCAAGTATCAAAGGAAGCACACTACTATGCCAGATGAGATGACACTGAGTTATTGCCTAATAGAAATCCAACCCCTACTGAATTTTGCCACTTCAGCCTTTGCTATGGATATGTGCGCCACTAAGCGCAGAACACAGCGGTCGCAAGTCTCACTACAAATTGCTCAGAATTGGCAAGTACATGCACTGCAGAAACTAAAGCCACCAGCAGATCAACCAGAAATCAAATATATAGAACGCTACTGTAGGCTTCAAGAAGCTATTTGTATTCTCCTATGGCTATTTTCTAGCCAAGTATCAAAGGAAGCACACTACTATGCCAGATGAGATGACACTGAGTTATTGCCTAATAGAAATCCAACCCCTACTGAATTTTCCCACTTCAGCCTTTGCTATGGATATGTGCGCCACTAAGCGCAGAACACAGCGGTCGCAAGTCTCACTACAAATTGCTCAGAATTGGCAAGTACATGCACTGCAGAAACTAAAGCCACCAGCAGATCAACCAGAAATCAAATATATAGAACGCTACTGTAGGCTTCAAGAAGCTGTTTGTATTCTCCTATGGCTATTTTCTAGCCAAGTATCAAAGGAAGCACACTACTATGCCAGATGAGATGACACTGAGTTATTGCCTAATAGAAATCCAACCCCTACTGAATTTTGCCACTTCAGCCTTTGCTATGGATATGTGCGCCACTAAGCGCAGAACACAGCGGTCGCAAGTCTCACTACAAATTGCTCAGAATTGGCAAGTACATGCACTGCAGAAACTACAGCCACCAGCAGATCAACCAGAAATCAAATATATAGAACGCTACTGTAGGCTTCAAGAAGCTATTTGTATTCTCCTATGGCTATTTTCTAGCCAAGTATCAAAGGAAGCACACTACTATGCCAGATGAGATGACACTGAGTTATTGCCTAATAGAAATCCAACCCCTACTGAATTTTGCCACTTCAGCCTTTGCTATGGATATGTGCGCCACTAAGCGCAGAACACAGCGGTCGCAAGTCTCACTACAAATTGCTCAGAATTGGCAAGTACATGCACTGCAGAAACTACAGCCACCAGCAGATCAACCAGAAATCAAATATATAGAACGCTACTGTAGGCTTCAAGAAGCTATTTGTATTCTCCTATGGCTATTTTCTAGCCAAGTATCAAAGGAAGCACACTACTATGCCAGATGAGATGACACTGAGTTATTGCCTAATAGAAATCCAACCCCTACTGAATTTTGCCACTTCAGCCTTTGCTATGGATATGTGCGCCACTAAGCGCAGAACACAGCGGTCGCAAGTCTCACTACAAATTGCTCAGAATTGGCAAGTACATGCACTGCAGAAACTAAAGCCACCAGCAGATCAACCAGAAATCAAATATATAGAACGCTACTGTAGGCTTCAAGAAGCTGTTTGTATTCTCCTATGGCTATTTTCTAGCCAAGTATCAAAGGAAGCACACTACTATGCCAGATGAGATGACACTGAGTTATTGCCTAATAGAAATCCAACCCCTACTGAATTTTCCCACTTCGGTCTTTGCTATGGATATGTGTGCCACTAAGAGCTAAACACAACGGTAGCAAGTCCCCCTGCTAATTCCTCACAAAATGGTAAAAGATGCAAATTAAAATAAAAAAAGTAGAACGTTATTGTAGCCCTAAGAAGGGCTGTTGGGTTCTTTGAGAATCACTCCTGCCTAACAGTAAGCTAATAGAACACCCTAACGCTTTCCCTGACCAGCAGCAGCTCTCTCCCTAGCGGCATCCAGAGACAGAATGATCCGAGCAGCGCGGCCAGCGGCTAGTCTATCCCAGGGTCACCTGATCTGGCCAGCCAACCACTGCTATCGACGTGTAAGGGTACCACGTCATGCTGGGTGGAGTGCAGAGTCTCCTGGCTTGTGATTGGCTCTGTTTCTGGCCGCCAAAAAGCAAAACGGCGGGAGCTGCCATTTTCTCGAGCGGGCAAAGTATTCGTCCGAGCAACGAGCAGTTTCGAGTACCCTAATGCTCGACCGAGCATCAAGCTCGGACGAGCATGTTCGCTCATCTCTAGTTACCTCTTATTGTCTTCAATAAATGATGTGACAGATGGGCTTTCAAGTTTTGGCTTCATCTAAAATGTACGGTCGGCTGGGTTCTTCTCACTGACTTCTTCCATTGTTAGACAAGGGCTCTATAGGCCCATAAGATGTGTAAACTTGTAAAATCTACCCCATCCTAAATCTATACTCCTGGGGGAACATTGATAACTTGATCAAAGGTTTATAAGTGCTAATCTTGCTGTAGGGCATGTTGCTCTCGGCAGATTACTTGTGTCTAACCTCTAGTTACCATCCACGATTGGCTGAAGTCTGAGTACGTGCTCAAACCTCCAATGTTCTGCACTGAAACAAACATTGCGGGTTCAGGTCTGCTCATCACTATATAGAAAGTTTACCATTGAGCAAGCTCAACAATATTACCAAAATTAACCAAAACGTAGGTCTGGTCATCGGGGGTCATTTACTAAGGGCCCGATTCGCGTTTTCCCGACGTGTTACCCGAATATTTCCGATTTGCGCCAATTTTCCCTGAATTGCCCCGGGATTTTGCTGCACGCGATCAGATTGTGGCGCATCGGCGCCGGCATGCACGCAACGGAAATCGTGGGGCGTGGCCGAACAAAAACCAGATGGATTCGGAAAAACCACCGCATTTTTAAAAAAAAAGTGCCGCGGGACTCGCGCTTACCTTCACTAGGAATAGGCTGGTGAACTTCAGTGCATTCCGGCGGGCCTCGGGGAACTTCAGCGCAGCAGCGCCACCTGGTGGACGTCGGAGGAACTACCTTAGTGAATCCCGGCCGGACCCGAATCCACCACAGAGAACGCGCAATGGACCGGGTAAGTAAATCTGCCCCATTGTGTCAATATGGAAGTTAAAAAGTCAACTAGATCATTTCACGATACCCAAAGAAATGGGAGAGTTGAAAGTATTAAAAGAATGCTCTATTTGATTAAAGTTCACAAAATTCATAAAAATATATCACATTAGTTGGGACAATCTAAACTAGGAGCAAAATAGCCGCAGATGGAATATGGCAACCACAGAATACATAAGCCTCCCCCCCCCCCCCCCAGAGAGACAAAGACTTATGATGCCTTCAATGTATAAATAAATAAATAAATACTAAATGTAACAAAATTATGCTGCCGAGGGTGTCGTAATTACTTTCAATAGATATAAAAGACCGGAGGTACCTTTTCCAGCTTCAATGTACATTTCTATCAACATAACACTCACCCGAAAGCATGGTCAAAGGTGGTCTTTGGGCAGTCTAGGGGGGTCAAATGTACACTCAAACGCGCGTTTCGCACTGATGCTTTATCAGTAGGTGAAATAATTGTACCGTACCACCTGCTACATACCTGTTGCAGACAATCCCAGTGAAAGACACGCCAACCACGTGACGCGCTCGCATCATGAGGTCGCGCACCGGAAACCCACCACCAATGCACAACCACCAAATCACATGATCGAAGAGATGCTTTAAAGGAAGATTGAACACTATCAGTGGATAGTGAAAGGTTAAAGAGTTGCGTTAGATCTGGGATGAGCATAGTGGTTTGGTTGGGGATAAGATGCAACTGAATTGGGTCAAACATACAAATAGCGAGATGTGAGCTTGACATCAATAAGGAAACTTTCTCATCAGTAAGGAAAGAGAAGTTGGTTAAGTGGGAGGGGCATTGGATATTCTGGGTGGGTTGCTGGGTTTGAATGTTGAGACTTGATGTCATCAATTTTTTTGTTTTTAAAGTGAAAAATCAGCAAAATCGTCAGCCGAAATTACAGAGGTTGAGGGTGGTGTGAGATAGGGAAGATATAAGAATATTTAAGTAATCCTGTTTAGCAGATGCAAGGACAGTTTTGTAGATGAAGACCATCTGCTTGTATGGCAGGATGTTATGAAGGTTGGGTTGGCTGGTTGCAGTAAGAGTAAGAGGGACTGCAGAGTCCAGGGCTGAGGTGGTTGTGGCGTTATAGAAGGTGGCAGCAGTTTTTACCTCCTTGCATTTAGATATGAAAGAGAGAGGTAGGAGAGTCTGAGAGATGGTAGATGTCCAGATGTTTGATATTCCTACATGGATATATAGGCTTGTGGACTACAGGAAGGGTTGAAGCTAGAATGGCAGAGAAAGTGAGTAAGTCATGATCAGATAGGAGGAGAGATGTGGGTGAAAATAAATTCAAGAGTGTGGCCCTCTTTGTGAGTGGATGTAGAGGACCACTGTGAGAGGCCAAAGGAGGAGGTAAGAGAGAGGTAGCAGAATCTGCTACATAAATGGGGATGTTGAAGTCCCCCATGATAATGGAAGAGGAAGTGAAGAAGCCAGGTATTAAAGTGCTCAATGAAAGTGGTGTTGGGTGTTGGTAGATGACAACCACTTGGAGGGGAAGGGGAAGAGCTGATGGTTTCAGCCTGAGTAGGCCACACCCCTAGAATCTCTATAGATATCCCTGGATATCTATACCCAGTAGGGTAATAGATGACCCCTACCAAGGGGTATATCCATTCACATACATTCCTTCCTGTCCAATACTCATCCCACGAGGCCCAAATGCGATCCACAGTGTTCTATAGAAGATCCAAGATCCATGAGGTGACCATTGTGGGAACCTCATGGACTCTTGTGCAGAGGTCAACCTAAGAAGGTGGTGTGGGTTGTTTCCATTTTGCTGAGATTAAACATCTAGCTGCTGTAAGAAGGTGCAAGAGTAGTTCTCTTTGTATTGGACACATTGTGGATATTTATCAGGGCCTCTGCACCAGGTCAGTGGCGTAGAAGCCCTGAAATAATCACAAATGCTAGCTTACTGCTAGCACTTTCGATTATTTTCCCCAATCCTCCACCTTCACGCCACTGGGGGCATGAAAGGATGTGAAGGGGAGGCGCAGCCACGGCTGCACACGGCCGAAACCTCTTGATGTATTGGGCAGTGCAAGAGCACCTACAATAGGTATAGAGACCTACCGGTCTCTAAGTGCCATACAATGAGGATAGAAAAGACTTAATCTGCACATAACTATACATAGAAGAAGGTTGAAATCTATCCATAAGGTCTAAAAAGTCTATTGCTTTAGAACTGCAGTCAACTATTTCTACAAAGTTAAATAAACCCTTAAGATACCGGGGTCCGGACGTAGAGTCTGTTAGACACAATGGCAACCCCGATTTATATAAGGAAGACGTTATAGGAGAGTGGCTACATTCTAGAGGGAATAGTTTGCTACATTTAAGCCATATTGATTAAGTGTGCTTCACTGGGCTCAGGAAGGAGATTTAGGTGGGATTGAGGCAGTAGCCTATAAGTACACATTAGGGTGGACACAAGACTTCTATATATCCATCCATTTAGAATAATAAGCAGGAGGAGTGGACCACACTGGAACCCTATAAAGGTGTGCTTCCCAGTAATACTTAAACAGATCGGGCACCCCAAGATCCCCTCTATCCCTGAGTTGTAACATGAGCTCACAAGGTAACTTAAGACTTTTGTAAATGAACTGCAGAAGGGAATTCCTCGACAATTCTTTTATCGACAGTGTAAAGGTCCAACTTTGGAGTAAGGAATTTGACTCCCTCTGCCTTTCCTCCCTTTCCCGCAACCCCTGGTGGATGCTGTCTATATACAACATCTAAGAGGGATCAAGAGACCAATGAATTTCTATTCCCAAAATATAAAGGAGAGGTTATATAGGGTTACACAAGTCCAATTAATATTTCTGCCGTGTAACAGGTCATCCTTCAATTTATTTCCAAAATTTCAACAAGAGATTGTATAATGTAACTCAATGTCTGTACTTTACTTTACGACGACCCCAGACATTGGACAAGAATCAGGAAAGTTCTATCTATAATCTATAAAAATTCAAACTTAGAATAATTACTATAATTAGGACCACAAGGATATTCGCTTGTGGCACAGAATCAACTTTTATTCTCCTGGTGTAAAGGAATCAAACTCTATATAAACCAAAACTAGAGAAGCCTAAGACACAGCCCAGGGTATGACACAGACACTGCTGACTATATCACTGCTAGTGTTGTAAGATTATCTTCATGGCTTCATGGCATATACATCTTACCTTCTTGTGTTTTCTTCAGAGTACAATGGATAAAATACACTTTTATTGAATCAAGGAATCCTGGATGATGTCCTCAAAAAGAACTTCAAAAACATCCATCCATTGGTTGAGGGATGCAGCACATGGATCACTTACGTTTGTCTTGATTGTGTTTATATTACTTGTTCCTTGTGGATAGGTGTCCAGGCATCTCTAGCATAGCTGTGCCATGTTTCTATGGTCTGGTCGGTATTATGCCCAACTTTATTCTGTGATTTTCTCTAATTTTGCTTAATTATCATTTTTTTTTGTATTACTCTATATCATATTTTCTTCTTTTTTGGTGTTTTACAGTCTTCCTCACTTGGCCTTTTGTTGAGTGTGATAGATGTGGGCTACAGAGTAAACTGATTTTACTGATTACCACTATATATATGCAGTACATATATAATCTCCAGCTCTGTAGAGTTTGCATATACACAAATCCTGGGTTGTACGGGCTGATGGGACAAAAACATTTGACCTCATGTAAGACACTTTTTCATTGTAATCAATCACTGAATTAATTCAGGTTTTTTTTTACACTGAAAATAAATTTCTGTAATCTTTCACCTTTTAGACTTCTATGAAGGCCTCATGGACAACCAGACGTCTGTAAAATTCCACATTCTTCCTTTTTTCTTAGAATCCAAAGATAAACCAATCATTTTTGGAATTTTCTTGAACATTTACTTGACTGGAATTGTTTTGAATTTGGTTGTTATTGCGGTGATCTGTCTCGATGCCCATCTACACTCTCCTATGTATGTCTTCTTCTGTAACTTGTCCTCCATAGATATCTGCTACACCACAGTTACTATCCCTAATCTCCTGTACATATTATTATCGGGGGATGACCTGTTATCTGTCACCCAGTGCTTCTCCCAGATGTACTTCTATGTTTTATGTGCCAGTGCGGAGGGGACACTTCTTTTTGTGATGGGATTTGACCGGTACGTCGCCATTTGTCATCCTTTGTCCTACCACCGAATCTTAAATAAGAAGATCTGTATCCTGATAATGTCTATGATCTGGTTAACTGCTTCACTCAATTCATTACTATTTATCATTCCACTGGTTAGATTGATGTTCAATAGGGTTGTAAGTATTAAAAATTTCTTCTGTGATGTCATTGACATCTTCAACGCTTCTCGTGGGGGCAGCTATGAGTTGCATGTAATGCTCTATGTAGACATTGTGGTCTTCGGACTCTTCCCATTCATTTGCAATGTCTTGTCCTATGTAAATATAATACAAGTAATTGTACAGATTAAGTCAAGGGAAGGAAGGAGGAAAACCTTCTCCACCTGCTTGTCCCATCTCATTGTCATTACAATTTACTACTCTGCAGGTTCTCTGGTGTATGTTATGCCATTCCCAGATAACATGGAGATCATGAAGCAGATCTTATCGGCGTTCTATGTCACAGTGGTGCCCATGATCAATCCCCTCATCTACAGTCTACGCAACAATGAAGTCCAAAGAGCTTTTCAGAAGTTGTTGAAGATGAAATGAAATCAGTGAAATCATGATGGATTCTACATGTTGCTATGATTGCGGTGACAATAAATGTATAGAGAATCTTACACATATTGAGGGTCATTTACTAGGGGCCCAAATCGCTTTTTTTGGGGGGGGGGGGGTGTTTCCCGAAAATTACCGGTTTGCGCCGAATTGCCCCGGGTTTTTGGCACACGCGATTGTGGCGCATCGGCACCGGCATGCACAAGACGGAAATCGCGGGGCGTGGCCAGTGGAAAACCTGACAGATTCAGAAAAAACGCAGAATTTTTTTAAAAAATGTGTCGCTTGACACGCACTTACCTGCACCCAGGATAGCTTGGTGAACTCCAGTGAACTCGACGGACTTCAGCGCAGCAGCGACACCTGGTGGACATCGGGCCCACTACCTTAGTGAATCGCCGGAAGACCCGATTCAGCGTCGGATAACCCGCCGCTGGATCGCGAATGGACCGGGTAAGTAAATGTGCCCCATTATGACATTTCGACATCATTTTTTTTTTTTTATGAAGTGATTTGATTTTGTGTTTTTATATTCTATTGAACATCATTTTTTCATTTTCTGGTCAATGCGCAAAAATGCAACTTATTTTTATAGGGATGAGATGGCGTTTTTATCTATACTCCTTTTTTTCATTTTAGCATTATAAATTATCTTCTTTTTTTACTCTTTTGGTGTTTTTTTTTACAGTGAATTTATTTACATATGTAATTTTTTTAGGAAAAATTTGATTTCTTAACCAAATTGTGACGACATCTTTGATACAAAAATTGCTGAGCAAATGTTTCAGAGAATCAGTCACCTTCATTTTCCTCCTTCTTCTTCTCTACAGTGAAATTTCAGCATTGTGTCCATCGCTAGTTTTACATTCACTTTTAAAATCAGTTTTTTTGCAATTTTTTTTATGGCTTAAAATTATTTTTGTACTTTATTATTATCTTGAATTTTTTTTTTCATTTTTATAAACAAGAAAAAGAAATACACATTACGGAAGACATAGATAATAAATACAGGCGGTCCCCTACTTAAGAACACTCGACTTACATACGACCCCTAGTTACAAACGGACCTCTGGATATTGGTAATTTATTGTACTTTAGTCCTAGGCTACAATAATCAGCTATAACAGTTATCACAGGTGCCTGTAATTAAGATGTATTGTTAATCCTGGTTCTTATGACAATCCAACATTTTTAAAATCCAATTGTCACAGAGACCAAAAAAGTTCTGGCTGGGATTACAATGATAAAATATACAGTTCCGACTTAAATACAAACTCAACTTAAGAACAAACCTACAGACCCTATCTTGTATGTCACCCGGGCACTGCCTGTACATAAGGTCTTAGTTTCATGTCTCCAATATTACTCCTAACTAGAGATGAGCGAGCACTAAAATGCTCGGGTGCTCGTTATTCGAGACGAACTTTTCCAGATGCTCGAGTGCTCGTCTCGAATAACGAGCCCCATTGAAGTCAATGGGAGACCCGAGCATTTTTTTAATAAAACTGAACAGTAAAAGAACAGTGCAAAAAAAAAAATTCCAGATGTTTCCATATGTTTTACTTGTAAGAACACATTGAAATAACACTATTCTTCACTTTGCAGGTGTTCGCGCGTGTCTCCCGCTAAGTTAGGAGATGTGCACGAACATCTGGAATGTGAAGAATAGTGTTATTTCAATGTGTTCTGCACTTAAATGCTCCTGTGTTCACTGTTTTTAATGTTTTAATTCTATTCTTCACATTGCAGCTGTGCGCGCGTGTCTCCCGATAGGTTCGGAGATACGCGCGCACATCTGCAAAGTGAAGAATAGTGTTATTTCAATGTGTTCTAACAAGCAAAACATCAGGAAACATCTGGAATATGTAATTAAGCACTGTTCTTTTACTGTTCTGTTTTAGCAAAAAAATGCTCGGGTCTCCCATTGACTTCAATGGGGCTCGTTATTCGAGACGAGCACTCGAGCATCAGGAAAAGTTTGTCTCGAATAACGAGTACCCGAGCATTTTAGTGCTCGCTCATCTCTATTTATGACTAATCCCTAATTTATTGCATTTTTTTTTTGTATCTTTTAAAATAATCAGATCTCTATCATGTTTAATTATCGGGTTTGGGTAGTCATGAAGAATGTTTTGTAGAGCCTGACCTCTAACCGTGAGATAATATTTTGATTGTTGTATGTAAGTCGGAACAGGTATATTTTATCATTATAATTAGAGATGAGCGAACACTAAAATGCTCGGGTACTCGTTATTCGAGACGAACTTTTCCCGATGCTCGAGTGCTCGTCTCGAATAACGAACCCCATTGAAGTCAATGGGAGACTCGAGCATTTTTCAAGGGGACCAAGGCTCTGCACAGGGAAGCTTGGCCAAACACCTGGGAACCTCAGAAAAGGATGGAAACACCACGGAAATGGACAGGAAACAGCAGGGGCAGCATGCATGGATGCCTCTGAGGCTGCTTAAACGCACCATTATGCCAAAATTATGGGCAACAGCATGGCCATGACAGAGTGACAGAATGAAGCTAGATAGCATCTAAAACATCCAATAATTGACCCTGACACTATAGGGGACGGCATGCAGAGGCAGCGGCAGCAGCGGCAGGCTAGAGAGTGGCATGGCGACATACTCTAAATGGACTCAGGCTTCAAACCAATGGGTGGCAGAGAGGAACCAAAGGAGGTGAGCAAGAAGTGCTCAAATAATATCGGTACATGATAAAAGTTTGCCAGTATATTTTGTGGATTACACAGCAGGGTGGCGACAAAGTTAACATGGAAGCCATGAAAACAACCCAAAATTCTGCCTGACACAGCTCGTTTGATAAGGGGACCATGTATGGAGGCAGTGAACTAGTAGTAGATTAAAGGTGCTGCAGTTAAAACTATGTTAGTTGGATCTTGGCATGGAGCTGGCGCTCCGCTGCCAGACGAGCTTTCGCCAATCCAAGCCCCTGTCTCTAGGCTACTCCCCAAACAGCACTTTTGTATAAGATCAAGTGTAGTAGCGTTCTTATAAGTTTAGGATATGCCGGGTGAGGGGAATGTAAACAGATGCGCAAGAAGCGCATGATGCGCATGGAGCTGGCGCTCCGCTGCCAGGCGAGCTTTCGCAAATCCAAGCCCCTGTCTCTAGGCTACTCCCCAAACAGCACTTTTGTATAAGATCAAGTGTAGTAGCGTTCTTATAAGTTTAGGATATGGCGGGTGAGGGGAATGTAAACAGATGCGCAAGAAGCGCTGAAATAATATCCCTAAATGGTCAAAGTTTGCAAGTATATTTTGTGGATTACACAGCAGGGTGGCGACAAAGTTAACAACTTTGATGTGGAATGCCCTGTAATAGCTCTTGGGCGGTGTGCCTTTTATCGCCTAGGCTCAGCAGTTTCAGCACCGCCTGCTGTCGCTTAGCGACGGCACTGCTGCTGTGCCTAGAGCTACCGACTGATGGCGCCATGCCCACGGATGGTAATTCGGAGGAGGAGGAGGTGGAGGAGGGGTGGGAGGAGGTATAGTAGGCCTTTGAGACCTGGACCGAGGTAGGCCCCGCAATTCTCTGCGTCGGCAGTATATGACCAGCCCCAGGGTCAGACTCGGTCCCAGCCTGCACCAAGTTAAGTGTAGTAGCGTTCTTATAAGTTTGGGATATGGCGGGTTAGGGGAATGTAAACAGATGCGCAAGAAGCGCATGATGCGCATGGAGCTGGCGTTCCGCTGCCAGGCGAGCTTTCGCCAATCCAAGCCCCTGTCTCTAGGCTACTCCCCAAACAGCACTTCTAAGAACCTTTTGTATAAGATCAAGTGTAGTAGCGTTCTTATAAGTTTAGGATATGCCGGGTGAGGGGAATGTAAACAGATGCGCAAGAAGCGCTGAAATAATATCCCTAAATGGTAAAAGTTTGCCAGTATATTTTGTGGATAACACAGCAGGGTGGCGACAAAGTTAACAACTTTGATGTGGAATCCATGAAAACAACCCAAATTTCTGCCTGACACACCTCGTTTGATAAAGGGACGATGTATGGAGGCAGCTATATGGACGACTTTTGGAGGTAGCAATGGAGACAACGTGTGGAGGCTGCTATGGAGACAATTTAATTTGGATAGTGCCTGTATGTGGCAGTCCCAAACATTTTTCAAACCAGAGGAGCAGGTAGGTGGCCCTCCAGTAAAATGGAATAGATTGAGTGCCTGTATGTGGCAGTCCCAAAAATTCTTCAAACCAGAGGAGCAGGTAGGTGGCCCTCCAGTAAAATGGAATAGATTGAGTGCCTGTATGTGGCAGTCCCAAAAATTGTTCAAACCAGAGGAGCAGGTAGGTGGCCCTCCAGTAAAATGGAATAGATTGAGTGCCTGTATGTGGCAGTCCCAAAAATTCTTCAAACCAGAGGAGCAGGTAGGTGGCCCTCCAGTAAAATGGAATAGATTGAGTGCCTGTATGTGGCAGTCCCAAAAATTCTTCAAACCAGAGGAGCAGGTAGGTGGCCCTCCAGTAAAATGGAATAGATTGAGTGCCTGTATGTGGCAGTCCCAAAAATTGTTCAAACCAGAGGAGCAGGTAGGTGGCCCTCCAGTAAAATGGAATAGATTGAGTGCCTGTATGTGGCAGTCCCAAAAATTCTTCAAACCAGAGGAGCAGGTAGGTGGCCCTCCAGTAAAATGGAATAGATTGAGTGCCTGTATGTGGCAGTCCCAAAAATTCTTCAAACCAGAGGAGCAGGTAGGTGACCCTCCAGTAAAATGGAATAGATTGAGTGCCTGTATGTGGCAGTCCCAAAAATTCTTCAAACCAGAGGAGCAGGTAGGTGGCCCTCCAGTAAAATGGAATAGATTGAGTGCCTGTATGTGGCAGTCCCAAAAATTCTTCAAACCAGAGGAGCAGGTAGGTGGCCCTCCAGTAAAATGGAATAGATTGAGTGCCTGTATGTGGCAGTCCCAAAAATTCTTCAAACCAGAGGAGCAGGTAGGTGGCCCTCCAGTAAAATGGAATAGATTGAGTGCCTGTATGTGGCAGTCCCAAAAATTCTTCAAACCAGAGGAGCAGGTAGGTGGCCCTCCAGTAAAATGGAATAGATTGAGTGCCTGTATGTGGCAGTCCCAAAAATTCTTCAAACCAGAGGAGCAGGTAGGTGGCCCTCCAGTAAAATGGAATAGATTGAGTGCCTGTATGTGGCAGTCCCAAAAATTCTTCAAACCAGAGGAGCAGGTAGGTGGCCCTCCAGTAAAATGGAATAGATTGAGTGCCTGTATGTGGCAGTCCCAAAAATTCTTCAAACCAGAGGAGCAGGTAGGTGGCCCTCCAGTAAAATGGAATAGATTGAGTGCCTGTATGTGGCAGTCCCAAAAATTCTTTAAACCAGAGGAGCAGGTAGGTGGCCCTCCAGTAAAATGGAATAGATTGAGTGCCTGTATGTGGCAGTCCCAAAAATTGTTCAAACCAGAGGACCGGGTAGGTGGCCCTCCAGAAAAATGGAATAGATTGAGTGCCTGTATGTGGCACTCACAAAAATTGTTTCAAACAGAGGACCGGGTAGGTGGCCCTCCAGAAAAATTAAATGCATGAAGTACTATAGCAAGAGCCAGTGGGCCCTGTCAAAAAATAGCCATTTTCCTCTGCTTTACTGTACAAAGAGGAGGAGAAGGAGGAAAATGAGGAGGAGGAGGAGGAGTGGATCAATTATTCAGGTTGAGCTTCCTTCACCTGGTGGAGATTGGAAATTCTGAGAAATCCAGCCTTTATTCATTTTAATAAGCGTCAGCCTGTCAGCGCTGTCAGTCGACAGGCGTGTACGCTTATCGGTGATGATGCCACCAGCTGCACTGAAAACCCGCTCGGACAAGACGCTAGCGGCAGGGCAGGCAAGAACCTCCAAGGCGTACAGCGCCAGTTCGTGCCACATGTCCAGCTTTGAAACCCAGTAGTTGTAGGGAGCTGTGTGATCATTTAGGACGATGGTATGGTCAGCTACGTACTCCCTCACCATCTTTCTGTAAAGATCAGCCCTACTCTGCCGAGACTGGGGACAGGTGACAGTGTCTTGCTGGGGTGACATAAAGCTGGCAAAAGCCTTGTAAAGCGTACCCTTGCCAGTGCTGGACAAGCTGCCTGCTCGCCTACTCTCCCTCGCTACTTGTCCCGCAGAACTACGCACTCTGCCGCTAGCGCTGTCAGAAGGGAAATACTGTTTCAGCTTGTGCACCAGGGCCTGCTGGTATTCATGCATTCTCACACTCCTTTCCTCTGCAGGGATGAGAGTGGAAAGATTTTGCTTGTACCGTGGGTCCAGGAGAGTGAACACCCAGTAATCGGTGCTGGAATAAATTCTTTGAACGCGAGGGTCACGGGATAGGCAGCCTAGCATGAAATCTGCCATATGCGCCAGAGTACCAACGCGTAAGAATTCACTCCCCTCACTGGCCTGACTGTCCATTTCCTCCTCCTCCAACTCCTCCAACTCTTCTTCTTCTGCCCATACACGCTGAACAGTGAAGGACTCAACAATGGTCCCCTCTTGTGTCTCGCCAACATTCTCCTCCTCTTCCTCCTCATCCTCCTCCACCTCCACCTCCTCCGATATGCGCTGAGAAACAGACCTCAGGGTGCTTTGGCTATCAACAAGGGAATATTCTTCCCCCATCTCTTGTGACGAGCGCAAAGCTTCCGACTTCATGCTGACCAGAGAGTTTTTCAACAGGCCAAGCAGCGGGATGGTGAGGCTGATGATGGCGGCATCGCCACTGACCATCTGTGTTGACTCCTCAAAGTTACTCAGCACCTGACAGATATCAGACATCCACGTCCACTCCTCATTGTAGACTTGAGGAAGCTGACTGACCTGACTACCAGTTCTGGTGGAAGTTGACATCTGGCAGTCTACAATCGCTCTGCGCTGCTGGTAAACTCTGGATAACATGGTCAGTGTTGAATTCCACCTCGTGGGCACGTCGCACAACAGTCGGTGAGCGGGCAGTTGGAGGCGGCGCTGCGCTGCCCTGAGAGTGGCAGCATCTGGGCTGGACTTCCTGAAATGCGCACAGATGCGGCGCACCTTCGTGAGCAAATCAGACAGATTGGGGTATGTCTTGAGGAAACGCTGCACTATCAGATTTAACACATGGGCCAGGCATGGCACATGTGTCAGTCTGCCGAGTTGCAGAGCCGCCACCAGGTTACGGCCGTTGTCACACACAACCATTCCCGGCTTGAGGTTCAGCGGTGCCAGCCACAGATCAGTCTGCGCCGTGATGCCCTGTAATAGCTCTTGGGCGGTGTGCCTTTTGTCGCCTAGGCTCAGCAGTTTGAGCACCGCCTGCTGTCGCTTAGCGACGGCACTGCTGCTGTGCCTAGAGCTACCGACTGATGGCGCCGTGCCCACGGATGGTAGTTCGGAGGAGGAGGTGGAGGAGGGGTGGGAGGAGGAGGAGGCATAGTAGGCCTGAAACACCTGGACCGAGGTAGGCCCCGCAATCCTCGGCGTCGGCAGTATATGAGCAGCCCCAGGGTCAGACTCGGTCCCAGCCTCCACCAAGTTAACCCAATGTGCCGTCAGCGATATATAGTGGCCCTGCCCGGCAGCACTCGTCCACGTGTCCGTGGTCAGGTGGACCTTGTCAGAAACGGCGTTGGTCAGGGCACGGATGATGTTGTCTGACACGTGCTGGTGCAGGGCTGGGACGGCACATCGGGAAAAGTAGTGGCGGCTGGGGACCGAATACCGAGGGGCGGCCGCCGCCATGAGGTTGCGAAAGGCCTCGGTCTCTACTAGCCTATAGGGCAGCATCTCCAGGCTAAGCAATCTGGAGATGTGCACATTAAGGGCTTGGGCGTGCGGGTGGGTTGCACTATATTTGCGTTTCCGCTCCAGCGTCTGGGGTATGGAGAGCTGAACGCTGGTGGATGCTGTGGAGGATCGTGGAGGCGACGATGGGGTTTTTGTGCCAGGGTCCTGGGCAGGGGGCTGACTAGCAGCTGACACAGGGGAAGGAGCAGTGGTGTGCACGGCCGGAGGTGAACGGGCTTGTTGCCACTGAGTGGGGTGCTTAGCATTCATATGCCTGCGCATACTGGTGGTAGTTAAGCTAGTAGTGGTGGAACCCCTGCTGAGCCTGGTTTGGCAAATGTTGCACACCACAGTCCGTCGGTCATCCGGTGTTTCCTTAAAGAACCTCCACACTTCTGAAGATCTAGCCCTCGCCGCAAGAGCCCTCACCACGGGAGCTTCACTAGTTGACAGTGGCGCTGATGCACCAGCTCTGGCCCTGCCTCTCCGTCTGGCCCCACCACTGCCTCTTCCAACCTGTTCAGGTCGAGGACTCTCCTCCGTCTCAGAAGCACTGTGTTCACCCGGCCTCTCAACCCAGCTTGGGTCTGTCACCTCATCATCCTCCGATCCCTCAGTCTGCTCCCCCCTCGGACTTCCTGCCCTGACAACAACTTCCCCACTGTCTGACAACCGTGTCTCCTCATCGTCGGACACCTCTTTACACACTTCCACTACGTCAAGAAGGTCATCATCACCCACAGACTGTGACTGGTGGAAAACCTGGGCATCGGAAAATTGCTCAGCAGCAACCGGACAAGTGGTTTGTGACTGTGGGAAGGGTCCAGAAAACAGTTCCTCAGAGTATGCCGGTTCAAATGGCAAATTTTCCTGGGAGGGGGCAGACTGGGGGGGAGGAGGCTGAGGTGCAGGAGCTGGAGGAGTGGGGATTTCGGTGACATGGGTGGACTGCGTGGAAGACTGACTGGTGGTGGACAAATTGCTCGAAGCATTGTCAGCAATCCACGACATCACCTGTTCGCACTGTTCTGGCCTCAACAGTGCTCTACCACGAGTCCCAGTAACTTCAGACATGAACCTAGGGAGTGTAGCTCTGCGGCGTTCCCCTGCTCCCTCATCAGCAGGTGGTGTCTCACCCCGCCCAGGACCACGGCCTCTGACCCCTGCAGTAGTTGGACGCCCACGTCCCCGCCCTCGTCCTCTACCCCTAGCCCTGGGGTTAAACATTTTTAAAATGAGAGTTATAACTTTTTTTTTTTTTTTACTTTTTTTTTTTTTTTTTTTGTGTTTTTTTGTGTTTTTTGTTTTTTTTTGTGTTTTTTGTTTTTTTTTGAGTTTTTAGAACCAAACAATCCTATCCTATTGCTATGGCTATTTTCTAGCCAAGTATCAAAGGAAGCACACTACTATGCCAGATGAGATGACACTGAGTTATTGCCTAATAGAAATCCAACCCCTACTGAATTTTGCCACTTCAGCCTTTGCTATGGATATGTGCGCCACTAAGCGCAGAACACAGCGGTCGCAAGTCTCACTACAAATTGCTCAGAATTGGCAAGTACATGCACTGCAGAAACTACAGCCACCAGCAGATCAACCAGAAATCAAATATATAGAACGCTACTGTAGGCTTCAAGAAGCTATTTGTATTCTCCTATGGCTATTTTCTAGCCAAGTATCAAAGGAAGCACACTACTATGCCAGATGAGATGACACTGAGTTATTGCCTAATAGAAATCCAACCCCTACTGAATTTTCCCACTTCAGCCTTTGCTATGGATATGTGCGCCACTAAGCGCAGAACACAGCGGTCGCAAGTCTCACTACAAATTGCTCAGAATTGGCAAGTACATGCACTGCAGAAACTAAAGCCACCAGCAGATCAACCAGAAATCAAATATATAGAACGCTACTGTAGGCTTCAAGAAGCTATTTGTATTCTCCTATGGCTATTTTCTAGCCAAGTATCAAAGGAAG
This sequence comes from Engystomops pustulosus, assembly GCF_040894005.1. Lineage (NCBI taxonomy): Eukaryota > Metazoa > Chordata > Amphibia > Anura > Leptodactylidae > Engystomops > Engystomops pustulosus. The sequence continues at coordinate 12,766,227 of NC_092418.1, forward strand.
CACACTACTATGCCAGATGAGATGACACTGAGTTAGTGCCTAATAGAAATCCAACCCCTACTGAATTTTCCCACTTCAGCCTTTGCTATGGATATGTGCGCCACTAAGCGCAGAACACAGCGGTCGCAAGTCTCACTACAAATTGCTCAGAATTGGCAAGTACATGCACTGCAGAAACTACAGCCACCAGCAGATCAACCAGAAATCAAATATATAGAACGCTACTGTAGGCTTCAAGAAGCTATTTGTATTCTCCTATGGCTATTTTCTAGCCAAGTATCAAAGGAAGCACACTACTATGCCAGATGAGATGACACTGAGTTATTGCCTAATAGAAATCCAACCCCTACTGAATTTTCCCACTTCGGTCTTTGCTATGGATATGTGTGCCACTAAGAGCTAAACACAACGGTAGCAAGTCCCCCTGCTAATTCCTCACAAAATGGTAAAAGATGCAAATTAAAATAAAAAAAGTAGAACGTTATTGTAGCCCTAAGAAGGGCTGTTGGGTTCTTTGAGAATCACTCCTGCCTAACAGTAAGCTAATAGAACACCCTAACGCTTTCCCTGACCAGCAGCAGCTCTCTCCCTAGCGGCATCCAGAGACAGAATGATCCGAGCAGCGCGGCCAGCGGCTAGTCTATCCCAGGGTCACCTGATCTGGCCAGCCAACCACTGCTATCGACGTGTATGGGTACCACGTCATGCTGGGTGGAGTGCAGAGTCTCCTGGCTTGTGATTGGCTCTGTTTCTGGCCGCCAAAAAGCAAAACGGCGGGAGCTGCCATTTTCTCGAGCGGGCAAAGTATTCGTCCGAGCAACGAGCAGTTTCGAGTACCCTAATGCTCGACCGAGCATCAAGCTCGGACGAGCATGTTCGCTCATCTCTAATTATAATTGATATTTTGTTCTGTCACGGAAGTAAGGATTATCAATAAAGCTTCATAACAGATGTCCGTCTGTAACTAGCGTTCGTCTATAAGTTGGATGTCCTTAATTTTCCTGTATTTCTATTTTCCAACACTATTTTGGTGAAATTTTTGGTGCACACTTAGAGCTGATGCAAGTTCGTCTGTAGATTTCTATTTCACCATCATGAATGTGGAGACAGTTTTCGGTTATGCGCGAATTCATTAATCCCTTGCACCACAATCTAACATTCCAGTGTATGCTAAAAACATAGACACTGCACCAACATGGATTAGTAACCCACAGTGGTTCTTCAGCCAAATGAAATAGTATTGGGGACAAGGGGCTAAGTATACCTGTTGTATGTATTTGGGATTTCGCATTATGGTAAATAATATTTAAAAATTCCCAAAAATTACCACTTATGCCCATTGGGGCAGATTTACTTACCCGGTCCATTCGCGATCCAGCGACGCGTTCTCTGCGGTGGATTCGGGTCCGGCCGGGATTCACTAAGGTAGTTCCTCCAACGTCCACCAGGTGGCCCTGCTGCGCTGGAGTTCCCTGAGGCCCGCCAAAATGCACTCAAGTTCACCGGCCTATTCCTAGTAAAGGTAAGTGCAAGTGAAGGTAAGTGCAAGTCTCGCGACACTTTTTTTTAAAAAATGCAGCGGTTTTTCCGAATTTGTCGGTTTTCGTTCGGCCGCACCCCCCGTATTCCGTCTCGCGTGCATGCCAGCGCTGATGCGCCACAATCCGATCACGTGCGCCAAAAACCAGGGGAAATACAGGGAAAATCGACGCAAATTGGAAATATTTGGGTAACACGTCGGGAAAACGCGAATCGGGCCCTTAGTAAATGACCCCCATTGGGGGACCCCATTCGGGGTCATTTACTAAGGGCCCGATTCGCATTTTCCCGACGTGTTACCCGAATATTTCCGATTTGCGCTGATTTTCCCTGAATTGCCCCGGCATTTTGGTGCACGCGATCGGATTGTGGCGCATCGGCGCTGGCATGCACGCGATAGAAATCGGGAGGCCTGGCCAAACGGTAACCCGACGGATTCGGAAAAACCGCCGCATTTAAAAAAAAATAAATGGTCGCACGGCCCATACTCACATGCACCACGATGAAGACGATGAACTCCCCGGCATCTCGGCGGACATCGGCGCAGCAGCGCCACCTGGTGGACATCGGCCGCAGGACCTTGATGAATCGCCGGAAGACTCGAACGCTCTTCAGAGAAGCCGCCGCTGGAACGCGAATGGACCGGGTAAGTAAATTTGCCCCATTGTCTCCAACCCCCCCAAAAAAAGCCATATCCTCCATCAAAGTTTTAGAAAGGTCAGTAGGGAATCCACCAATCCTCAGGCTCTTACCGTTCAATAACTTTTTTATTTCCGCAATAGTAATTTGGGAATTCAGCAATTCCAATTCTATTATTTCTAGTCGGGGCAGATAAGATTAATTCAAAAAATGCTTGCCCTTCTTTCAACTGATTTCTGATGGGGAATATAGCTTTCGAATAATAGATCTTGCATTATATCGCCATTCTCACATTCTCATCTTTCGTACTTTTTATCATTACTTCAGCCTTGATAAGATGAATTTAATTAGCCAATAATGTCCCCCCCCCTTTATTTCTGTAATTGCGCCATTTCTGTCTTTCCATCAAGATACCTCACTACAATTACTTTCTAGCTATAAGGCCAAAATTGACCATCTCAGTCATGTTCTTTATATGAGGAAGGCAAAAAGTTTCATTTCTTACATAAAGGACAAGAATTCAACAGAAGTTTGAGACAGAACGAAAAAAATTTATAAAAAGAAAACGTTTGTGGTCAACCCATGTAAAACATAATTGAATGAAATATAAACATATGTTATGTATTTCATCAGTAGGTCTTGGAGTTGATTCATTTCTTCGTTGTCCATATTCCAGCCTTGTGAACATTTATGGACATTAGAACATCTCAGATGGATTTTTTCTGTTTTCATCTAGAGGGGTTTTTTGACGTTTCTATATTTGAAAGTTAAAGGGGTATTCCGGGAATATGAACGTCTGACACAAAAACCCATGATGATATAAATAAATGAATACAACAATACTCAATGTCATTAGTCACAAAACGGAGCTTAAATAATTTGATTTTATGATTTACAAAATTTATGGCCTCTCTAAAGTAGGTGGAGTTATCACTAAGATGGCCGCCACTGGAAACTACAAGTTCCATGATCCTTTAGTTCTCAGTAACTCCTCCTACCACTTATGCTCGGCTCCCAGTGATGATATAACAGGTTTTCTTGCTCTGTTACCATAGTATTGATGTGTAACTGCCATCACCACAACACCGGCCATACTGTATGCACTGCAACCAACCGACTACGGCCAAAGCTGGTGGTGGTCACATGACCCTGCCCAGGCAGGTGCAGGACATGTGATGTGGACATGTGACCAGCAGCCATCTTCTGTCCTGCAACGGACCGCGTGGAGGAAATTAAAGGACTGATTAAAGGGCCAGTAGCATTTTAATTCTTCATTACAGTGTATGTCATCAGCATTTTCTGCTAAGGAGAGCAAAATTTTAAATAACAACTAATTACACATTAGCTTATATTTTGAGTGCCCACTTGTATATGAATTATGCTGATTCCTGGAATAACCCTTTAAGGCCTTTCTTTGGTAAGAAGTAGAGATGAGCGAACATGCTCGTCCGAGCTTGATGCTCGGTCGAGCATTAGCGTACTCGAAACTGCTCGTTGCTCGGACGAATACTTCGCCCGCTCGAGAAAATGGCAGCTCCCGCCGTTTTGCTTTTTGGCGGCCAGAAACAGAGCCAATCACAAGCCAGGAGACTCTGCACTCCACCCAGCATGACGTGGTACCCTTACACGTCGATAGCAGTGGTTGGCTGGCCAGATCAGGTGACCCTGGGATAGACTAGCCGCTGCCCGCGCTGCTCGGATCATTCTGTGTCTGGATGCCGCTAGGGAGAGAGCTGCTGCTGGTCAGGGAAAGCGTTAGGGTGTTCTATTAGCTTACTGTTAGGCAGGAGTGATTCTCCAAGAACCCAACAGTCCTTCTTAGGGCTACAATAACGTTCTACTTTTTTTTTTTTTATTTGCATCTAGTACCATTTTGTGAGGAATTAGCAGGGGGACTTGCTACCGTTGTGTTTAGCTCTTAGTGGCACACATATCCACCTCAAAGACCGAAGTGGGAAAATTTAGTAGGGGTTGGATTTCAATTAGGCACTAACTCAGTGTCATCTCATCTGGCATAGTAGTGTGCTTTGATACTTGGCTAGAAAATAGCCATAGGAGAATCCAAACAGCTTACTTACGCCTACAGTAGCGTTCTATATATTTGATTTCTGGTTGATCTGCTGGTGGCTGTACTTGCTGCAGTGCATGTACTAGCCAATTCTGAGCAATTTGTAGTGAGACTTGCGACCGCTGTGTTTTGCGCTTAGTGACGCACATATCCATAGCAAAGACCGAAGTGGGAAAATTTAGTAGGGGTTGGATTTCAATTAGGCACTAACTCAGTGTCATCTCATCTGGCATAGTAGTGTGCTTTGATACTTGGCTAGAAAATAGCCATAGGAGAATCCAAACAGCTTACTTACGCCTACAGTAGCGTTCTATATATTTGATTTCTGGTTGATCTGCTGGTGGCTGTACTTGCTGCAGTGCATGTACTAGCCAATTCTGAGCAATTTGTAGTGACCGCTGCGACCGCTGTGTTTTGCGCTTAGTGATGCACATATCCATAGCAAAGACCGAAGTGGGAAAATTTAGTAGGGGTTGGATTTCAATTAGGCACAGTCTGCCATTTGTCCTTTTTTATTTTACGTTTATTTTGTTTAATAACTCAGTGTCATCTCATCTGGCATAGTAGTGTGCTTTCATACTTGGCTAGAAAATAGCCATAGCAATAGGATAGCATCGTTTGCTTTTAAAAACTCAAAAACACAAAAAAAAACAAAAAAAACAAAAAAAAAACAAAAAACACAAAAAAAAACAAAAAACACAAAAAAAGTAAAAAAAAAATTAAAGTTATAACTCTCATTTTCAAAATGTTTAACCCGAGGGCTAGGGGTAGAGGAGGAGGGCGGGGACGTGGGAGTCCAACTACTGCAGGGGTCAGAGGCCGTGGTCCTGGGCGGGGTGAGACACCACCTGCTTATGAGGGAGCAGGGGAACGCCGCAGAGCTACACTCCCTAGGTTCATGTCTGAAGTTACTGGGACTCGTGGTAGAGCACTGTTGAGGCCAGAACAATTTCGAGCAATTTGTCCACCAGTCAGTCTTCCACGCAGTCCACCCATGTCACCGAAATCGCCACTCCTCCAGCTCCTGCACCTCAGCCTCCTCCCCCCCAGTCTGCCCCTTCCCAGGAAAATTTGGCATTTGAACCGGCATACTCTGAGGAACTGTTTTCTGGACCCTTCCCACAGTCACAAACCACTTGTCCGGTTGCTGCTGAGCAATTTTCCGATGCCCAGGTTTTCCACCAGTCACAGTCTGTGGGTGATGATGACCTTCTTGACGTAGTGGAAGTGTGTAAAGAGGTGTCCGACGATGAGGAGACACGGTTGTCAGACAGTGGGGAAGTTGTTGTCAGGGCAGGAAGTCCGAGGGGGGAGCAGACTGAGGGATCGGAGGATGATGAGGTGACAGACCCAAGCTGGGTTGAGAGGCCGGGTGAACACAGTGCTTCTGAGACGGAGGAGAGTCCTCGACCAGAACAGGTTGGAAGAGGCAGTGGTGGGGCCAGACGGAGAGGCAGGGCCAGAGCTGGTGCATCAGCGCCAAATGTGTCAACTAGTGAAGCTCCCGTGGTGAGGGCTCTTGCAGCGAGGGCTAGATCTTCAGAAGTCTGGAGGTTCTTTAAGGAAACACCGGATGACCGACGGACTGTGGTGTGCAACATTTGCCAAACCAGGCTCAGCAGGGGTTCCACCACTACTAGCTTAACTACCACCAGTATGCGCAGGCATATGAATGCTAAACACCCCACTCAGTGGCAACAAGCCCGTTCACCTCCGGCCGTGCACACCACTGCTCCTTTCCCTGTGTCAGCTGATAGTCAGCCCCCTGCCCAGGACCCTGCCACAAAAACCCCATCGTCGCCTCCACGATCCTCCACAGCATCCACCAGCGTTCAGCTCTCCATACCCCAGACGCTGGAGCGGAAACGCAAATATAGTGCAACCCACCCGCACGCCCAAGCCCTTAATGTGCACATCTCCAGATTGCTTAGCCTGGAGATGCTGCCCTATAGGCTAGTAGAGACCGAGGCCTTTCGCAACCTCATGGCGGCGGCCGCCCCTCGGTATTCGGTCCCCAGCCGCCACTACTTTTCCCGATGTGCCGTCCCAGCCCTGCACCAGCATGTGTCAGACAACATCACCCGTGCCCTGACCAACGCCGTTTCTGACAAGGTCCACCTGACCACGGACACGTGGACGAGTGCTGCCGGGCAGGGCCACTGTATATCACTGACGGCACATTGGGTTAACTTGGTGGAGGCTGGGACCGAGTCTGACCCTGGGGCTGGTCATATACTGCCGACGCCGAGGATTGCGGGGCCTACCTCGGTCCAGGTGTTTCAGGCCTACTATGCCTCCTCCTCCTCCCACCCCTCCTCCACCTCCTCCTCCGAACTACCATCCGTGGGCACGGCGCCATCAGTCGGTAGCTCTAGGCACAGCAGCAGTGCCGTCGCTAAGCGACAGCAGGCGGTGCTCAAACTGCTGAGCCTAGGCGACAAAAGGCACACCGCCCAAGAGCTATTACAGGGCATCACGGCGCAGACTGATCTGTGGCTGGCACCGCTGAACCTGAAGCCAGGCATGGTTGTTTGTGACAACGGCCGTAACCTGGTGGCGGCTCTGCAACTCGGCAGACTGACACATGTGCCATGCCTGGCCCATGTGTTAAATCTGATAGTTCAGCGTTTCCTCAAGACATACCCCAATCTGTCAGATTTGCTCACGAAGGTGCGCCGCATCTGTGCGCATTTCAGGAAGTCCAGCACAGATGCTGCCACTCTCAGGGCAGCGCAGCGCCGCCTCCAACTGCCCGCTCACCGACTGTTGTGCGACGTGCCCACGAGGTGGAATTCAACACTGACCATGTTATCCAGAGTTTACCAGCAGCGCCGAGCGATTGTAGACTGCCAGATGTCAACTTCCACCAGAACTGGTAGTCAGGTCAGTCAGCTTCCTCAAGTCTACAATGAGGAGTGGACGTGGATGTCTGATATCTGTCAGGTGCTGAGTAACTTTGAGGAGTCAACACAGATGGTCAGTGGCGATGCCGCCATCATCAGCCTCACCATCCCGCTGCTTGGCCTGTTGAAAAACTCTCTGGTCAGCATGAAGTCGGAAGCTTTGCGCTCGTCACAAGAGACGGGGGAAGAAGATTCCCTTGTTGATAGCCAAAGCACCCTCAGGTCTGTTTCTCAGCGCATATCGGAGGAGGTGGAGGTGGAGGAGGATGAGGAGGAAGAGGAGGAGAATGTTGGCGAGACACAAGAGGGGACCATTGTTGAGTCCTTCACTGTTCAGCGTGTATGGGCAGAAGAAGAGGAGTTGGAGGAGTTGGAGGAGGAGGAAATGGACAGTCAGGCCAGTGAGGGGAGTGAATTCTTACGCGTTGGTACTCTGGCGCATATGGCAGATTTCATGCTAGGCTGCCTATCCCGTGACCCTCGCGTTCAAAGAATTTATTCCAGCACCGATTACTGGGTGTTCACTCTCCTGGACCCACGGTACAAGCAAAATCTTTCCACTCTCATCCCTGCAGAGGAAAGGAGTGTGAGAATGCATGAATACCAGCAGGCCCTGGTGCACAAGCTGAAACAGTATTTCCCTTCTGACAGCGCTAGCGGCAGAGTGCGTAGTTCTGCGGGACAAGTAGCGAGGGAGAGTAGGCGAGCAGGCAGCTTGTCCAGCACTGGCAAGGGTACGCTTTACAAGGCTTTTGCCAGCTTTATGTCACCCCAGCAAGACACTGTCACCTGTCCCCAGTCTCGGCAGAGTAGGGCTGATCTTTACAGAAAGATGGTGAGGGAGTATGTAGCTGACCATACCATCGTCCTAAATGATCACACAGCTCCCTACAACTACTGGGTTTCAAAGCTGGACATGTGGCACGAACTGGCGCTGTACGCCTTGGAGGTTCTTGCCTGCCCTGCCGCTAGCGTCTTGTCCGAGCGGGTTTTCAGTGCAGCTGGTGGCATCATCACCGATAAGCGTACACGCCTGTCGACTGACAGCGCTGACAGGCTGACGCTTATTAAAATGAATAAAGGCTGGATTTCTCAGAATTTCCAATCTCCACCAGGTGAAGGAAGCTCAACCTGAATAATTGATCCACTCCTCCTCCTCCTCATTTTCCTCCTTCTCCTCCTCTTTGTACAGTAAAGCAGAGGAAACTGGCTATTTTTTGACAGGGCCCACTGGCTCTTGCTATAGTACTTTATGCATTTAATTTTTCTGGAGGGCCACCTACCCGGTCCTCTGTTTTAAACAATTTTTGGGAGTGCCACATACAGGCACTCAATGTATTCCATTTTTCTGGAGGGCCACCTACCCGGTCCTCTGTTTTAAACAATTTTTGGGAGTGCCACATATAGGCACTCAATCTATTCCATTTTACTGGAGGGCCACCTACCTGCTCCTCTGGTTTGAAAAATTTTTGGGACTGCCACATACAGGCACTCAATCTATTCCATTTTACTGGAGGGCCACCTACTTGCTCCTCTGGTTTGAAAACTTTTTGGGAGTGCCACATACAGGCACTCAATCTATTCCATTTTACTGGAGGGCCACCTACCTGCTCCTCTGGTTTGAAAACTTTTTGGGACTGCCACATACAGGCACTCAATCTATTCCATTTTACTGGAGGGCCACCTACCTGCTCCTCTGGTTTGAAAACTTTTTGGGACTGCCACATACAGGCACTCAATCTATTCCATTTTTCTGGAGGGCCACCTACCTGCTCCTCTGGTTTGAAAACTTTTTGGGACTGCCACATACAGGCACTCAATCTATTCCATTTTTCTGGAGGGCCACCTACCTGCTCCTCTGGTTTGAAAAATTTTTGGGACTGCCACATACAGGCACTATCCAAATTAAATTGTCTCCATAGCAGCCTCCACACGTTGTCTCCATTGCTACCTCCAAAAGTCGTCCATATAGCTGCCTCCATACATCGTCCCTTTATCAAACGAGGTGTGTCAGGCACAAATTTGGGTTGTTTTCATGGATTCCACATCAAAGTTGTTAACTTTGTCGCCACCCTGCTGTGTAATCCACAAAATATACTGGCAAACTTTTATCATGTACCGATATTATTTGAGCGCTTCTTGCTCACCTCCTTTGGTTCCTCTCTGCCACCCATTGGTTTGAAGCCTGAGTCCATTTAGGGTATGTCGCCATGCCACTCTCTAGCCTGCTGCCGCTGCCTCTGCATGCCGTCCCCTATAGTGTCAGGGTCAATTATTGCATGTTTTAGATGCTATCTAGCTTCATTCTGTCACTCTGTCATGGCCATGCTGTTGCCCATAATTTTGGCATAATGGTGCGATTATGCAGCCTCAGAGGCATCCATGCATGCTGCCCCTGCTGTTTCCTGTCCATTTCCGTGGTGTTTCCATCCTTTTCTGAGGTTTCCAGGTGTTTGGCCAAGCTTCCCTGTGCAGAGCCTTGGTCCCCTTGAAAAATGCTCGAGTCTCCCATTGACTTCAATGGGGTTCGTTATTCGAGACGAGCACTCGAGCATCGGGAAAAGTTCGTCTCGAATAACGAGTACCCGAGCATTTTAGTGTTCGCTCATCTCTAGTAAGAAGGTTATGTTAATTGTGCGTCAATTAACCGAGATATATACGAGTGAATTATAGGGGATTCATAATAATAAGAATCCACAATAATTACCCTTTACTTTTACAACCCTCTCGAATTAAGAAGATAATTTTGCCCCGTTTTCTGGTATGGTTGCAATTTTGTTAAATTCACATCTAAACAAAAAATACACCAAGGCATTAAAGGGAACCTATACAGCTACAGACAGGTTCCCACAGAGCCACCACGCTGGGCCAGGAAATAAAGATGATGTGAAGGTCTGACGACATACTGGTAATGTCTTATTTTGCTGACAGGTTCCCTTTATCCGGCCCAATCATTGTCCCTAAGTCCAAAACAGCAATGAATTTTGCCATTTTAACAACTTTTACCAATGATTGCTTCACATCCGAAGGCCCCTAAAGGTTGGACAGATATATTTGTTTGCAATACCCCTGCTTGGCATTGAAAACTTGCCTTTGAATGTGTTTAGCGCTACATAAATTTGTATGCTGCTATATGAGAACGTAAAAGTTAAGAATTGCAAAGTGCCTGGCAAGAATCATGTCAGGACTCACTGATTTATACTGTAGTGGTGTGATTGGGATCAGAATTCAGACTTCTTTGCTTGTAGCAACACCAAGTTCCTCTTGGTTGGGAGAGTTGATTGACAGCTGCATTTCAGAGATAGTTCCCTTGGATGAGCTGAGTGTGTTTTCCTCTGGAAAGCTGGGTGGTTGCATCAGAACCTGTATGCTAGCATAAGCTGTGAGCTCAGTGATGGATGGCTGAAACAGTAGCTGCTGGGGGCGGCATCCAGGTACTCCTTTTTGTATGACTCTATTGATATTGCTCTCACTCTGCTATACTGTCCTTTCTAATCCTGCTATGTTTATGACCATTCTCTTGCCATTCGATTCTGTGTCTTTCCACCATGGTGGATTTGACCTGATTCTATCTGACTGTACTTGTCTGTCTATTATCTGTTGTTTGTCCCTGTGTGTCTTGTCTCTCCGGGTGCGACCTTGCTTTCCCTGATTTAGACTTGGGTTTGGATTTTGCCTTGACGTAGTTCTGTGAACACTGATCTGTTTCTGGTTTCCTGTTGCCTGTCCACTCCACCATCCAGCAGCTGCCCGATGAGTAAGATTCCTTTCCACCTTGCAGGGTCTCTCAGGGTCTGTTAGTAGGTTCCAGGTAGTGGTTTTGTCCCTTGTCAGGGCAGTTTATCTGCTGTAGCCAGGGCCCTAGCCCACAGCTTGAGTCTGGTCTGGTTCTGATTGTGCTGTTTGTTGCACAGGTTCTTGACGAATCGTTCATGTTTCTGACTATGTTCTGATTGAGAATTGTGAAGGTGATTCCCTAGATGCCGATGCCCCATCCAACAGCTAATGTGCAGTGTTGGTGCTATCTAAATATAAGTGTAAAATTCATTATCTATAAAAAGTCAAAACCAAAATCATTGTTAGAACAATTACTATAATCAGAACCACAGGGAAATTTCCTTGTCGCACATAATCAATTTGTGTTAACGTCAAGTACTATATAAACCAACACTAGAGAGGCCCTAATACGCAGCTCGGGGAACAACACAGAGCGCCGCTTACTATATCACTGCGAGTGTAAGGTTATCTACATGGAATTAATGCATTTTATACTTTACTTTCTTGTGTTTTCTTCATCCTTTCCATCAGTAAAAAGAGCAAGTGCAGAGTAAAATATCTAAATAATTATGTTAATGAATATGCATATTTTTTGCAGCATCCAAGTAGCGTCTTCTCTCTAAGCTGGACCATCAGGTGTCCAGTTCTGGATGATGTGGATCGGGTCTCCTTTGTCTCTGCCTCAATATTTTCTCCAGCTTGGCCCCCCATAGTCTGCATTAATTGAATATATTGCAGATATTACAATACAGGCGGGCCCCTACTTAAGGACACCCGACTTACAGACAACCCATAGTTACAGACAGACCCCTCTGACCTTTGGTGAAGTCTCTGGATGCTTTACTTTAGTCCCAGACTGCAATGATCAGCTGTAAGGTGTCTGTGATGAAGCTTTATTGATAATCCTTGGTCCCATTACAGCAAAAAATGTTTAAACTCCAATTGTCACTGGGGCCAAACATTATTTTTGTTTGGATCTACAATTATAAAATATACAGTCTCAACTTACATACAAATTCAACTTAAGAACAAAGCTCCGGACACTATCTTGTACGTAACCCGAGGACTGCCTGTATTCAATTCTTAGATTTACTTATGAAATCTATTGCGAGGGTTCCGGCTTTTATTAAGTCAACAAATTTGAGATGATTTTGGGGGTAAAAGGTCTGATCAGTTTGGCGCCTCTCCAGTAGAGATCATGTAGTGTAAAATATTCTAGTAATGAGTTGAAGTCATTTTATGATATTGAAATTGTCCAAAAATATCTAGTGGTCTTCCATGGAGAAGCAGTAAATAATATGATAGAAAATTTTACGTATGAATTAGGACAAGTTGCCATGACTGTGACTAACATGTTTTTATCATTCTTTATGTAAATGAAGACTGAGATGCTAAGAATTTTCTATTTTATGACACTTTATGACACTTTTCATAAAAAAAAACTCCATTCCTTCAGACTGACTTGGCCTAAAGAGTGAAAAATGTTCAACAATAATTTATAACAATCTCCACTGCAGTGGAATTGTGAGTTATACTGGTCTATGAGGCAGTCGGGGACAGGCAGGAGGTCAGGACGGGCAGCACGGAATCAGAGTCACAGAGCAATAGGTCAAGGCAGGCAGCGATGGTGCGTAGCCAGGAACCTAACCAGGCTCACATCATTAAACATCATGACTTAATTTTTTTATGGTTTCAAAACCAAAACTAAACCTGAGATTTATTCTTTTTATATAGAGAAATTACATTTCTAAAGTTTTCTCATGGACAACCAGACGTCTGTAAAATTCCACATTCTGCCTTTCTCCTTAGAAGCCAAAGATAAGCCACTCATTTTTGGAATTTTCTTGGCTATTTACTTAACTGGAATATTTTTGAATTTGTCTGTTATTGCTGTGATCTGTCTCGATGTCCATCTACACTCTCCTATGTATGTCTTCTTCTGTAACTTGTCCTCCATAGATATCTGCTACACCACAGTCGTTATTCCTAATCTCCTCTATATATTACTATCTGGGGATGACCTGTTATCTGTCACCCAGTGCTTCACCCAGATCTACTTCTTCATCGCATATGCCAGTGCAGAGGTGACACTTCTCTTTGTGATGGGATTTGACCGGTACATCGCCATTTGTCATCCTTTGTCCTACCACCAAATATTGAATAAGAAGATCTGTATCCTGATAACAGTCACTATCTGGATCACTGCTTCACTAAATTCATTACTATTTTTCATTTTACTGCTTCGGTTGACATTCAGTAAAGTTGTAAGTATTAAAAATTTCTTCTGCGATGTCATAGACATCTTCAATGCTTCTTGTGGCGGCAGTTATGAGTTTAACATCCTGCTCTATGCAGAGATGGTGGTATTTGGTCTCTTCCCAGTTATTTGCAATGTGTTTTCCTATGTGAATATTGTCCGTGTGATACTACGGATTAAGTCAAAGCAAGGAAGGAGAAAAACCTTTTCCACCTGCTTGTCCCATCTCATCGTCATGATAATTTACTACTCAACAGGTTCTGTCGTATATGTCATTCCGTTCCCAGACAAAACGGTGATCATGAAGCAGATCTTATCAGTAATTTATACTGTAGAGGTACCCATGATCAATCCCCTCATATACAGTCTACGCAACAGCGAAATCAGAAAAGCTTCTCGAAAGTTGTTGAAGATTAAATGAGACATTAGTAGAGTATATTCAATAAAAACGGGAAGTGTAGGGTAGATTTCCTCCATTCAACTTCAGAGTCAATCACTGAACTCTTTTGTGGTACTCATTAAAATTACATGTAAAACACTTTTGAATTCCAGCCTGGGCTCTTCTTCAGTTATAAATTTTCAAACAAGGATACGCAGGGTTTCCTTGATGAATCTATCCCACACCGGGGTGATTTGTTTTGGTCCAAAGATACAAGGATTAGTTCATATTAAAAAATGCACTTGTACATTGTAAATTAATGCATGAATAAAAGATTATATACAGAAATAAATACATTAAAACCCATATACAGGCGGTCCCTTACTTAAGGACACTCGACTTACAGAAGACCCCTAGTTACAGACGGACCTCTCTGCCCCCTGTGACCTCTGGTGACCTCTCTGGATGTTACTATAGTCCCAGGCTAGAATTATTAGCTGTAAGGTGTCTGTAATGAAGCTTTATTGATAATCCTTGGTCCCATTACAGCAAAAAATGTAAAACTCCAATTGTCACTGGGGCAAAAAAAAATTTGGTCTGGATCTACAATTATAAAATATACAGTTTCAACATACATAAAAAATCAACTTAAGAACAAACCTATGGAACCTAGGGAATGCCTGTACTTAAAAAGAGAATGTCTTGAAATAATTTATACTGATATACAAAAACCATTGGATGTTCCTGGTATCCTGTTCCATTAGGGTTTTATTACTGCCCTACCTTTCAGCGTCTATAGGAATACATGAAAGTGATGGTGGTGCAGTGGTTGCCAGGCAACTGTGCACTAGCTACTAACTACGGAGGCTGCCATGGAAATAAACCTTTACTACAATGAAACTGCTTCCAGGTACATAAGAACGGTAGAAACGGTAGATCTGCAGTGGATCAAAAGTCTTTAACTATAGAACAATTGCATAATTCCAGTCCACCGGGGAGGATTGTAGTAAGTTTTAAAAGGCTATTCTTCCAACTTCCAACTTCGCACGATCCTATCCGGTAGGTTGGAATTACCCAATTGTACTATAGTTAAAGACTCTTCATCCACTGCAGCCAGAGAACAGTCCCATCCCCACTGTTCCTGAGTAACCGAAAGCAATTTCATTATAGTAAAGGTCTTTCCTGGCAACCACTGCTCCACCATCATTTTCATGTATACAAATAGATTCTGAAAGGTAGGAAATCCGTACATAAAATTATAAAGTACAAATGCATAAGAACTAATTCGAGTATCTTTGGACCAAAACAGATGACCACGGAGTGGGATAGATACATCAATGAAAAACACTACATTTACAATACAAGTGACGTAAGTCAATTTCCCGCTAAGGTCTATGTATTAAATCCCTTTGAATCCTTGTTTGTGTGTTTTATTTAAGACTGATGAAGAACCCGTTTGGGCTTTTTAATGAATACAAATAAAGAGTTGGAACATCTTCAATATCACAGTAAGTTATTGGCCCTGAATTTGAACGGAGGAGGGCTACCTTACACTTTCCACTATAACATCTCAACGAGAACGCCGAGCACCTCCTGATGGACAACCTAAACCGCCATAGTGACACAAAAAGGAGATAATGTGAAAAAAACATTTAACATTCAACTGCATCTAAGATTTTACACAAGTGCTGCCACTGCCTTTTCTCTTTATCTTTCTATCATTGAGCAATACAGGTGGAAAACAGTCAATGGGGGTCATTTACTAAGGGCCCGATTCGCGTTTTCCCGACGTGTTACCCGAATATTTCTGATTTGCGCCGATTTTCCCTGAATTGCCCCAGGATTTTGGAGCACGCGATTGGATTTTGGCGCATCGGCGCCGGCATGCACGCGATGGAAATCGGAGGGCGTGGCCGAATAAAAACCCAATGAATTCAGAAAAACTGCCGCATTTAAAAAAAAAAAAGAAAAAAAAAAGTGTTGCGAGACTTGCACTTACCTTCACTAGGAATAGGCCGGTGAACTTGAGTGCATTTCGGCGGGTCTCGGGGAACTTCAGCGCAGCACCGCCACCTGGTGGAACTACCTTAGTGAATCCCGGCCGGACCTGAATCCTCCGCAGAGTAAATCTGCCCCAATGTCTCCTCAACTCTTCTTCCCCCTGAAGTTTTGATTTTTGTTTGTGTAACCAATATAATTCTAATAACGAAGACAATAATGTAATAATTATATCACATTTGTTATTGATGAAACCACATAAGAAACTATTTTCAATTAAAAGATTCTTCTAATGGTGAAAGTTCCTGAGCAAAGGTCCCTGGTCTCTAAATTTCTCAAGCTTTATGGGAACTTACTATCCCCCCCCCACCCCCCACATTTCTCACTTTCGAGTATTCCTCTTAGGCTTAGGCTACCCGAGGTTACCTTAGGGTAAGAGCAATTCAAAAGTGAGAAATGGGGACTAGTAGATGGCAGCGGTCTATGGAGGACAAGTTGTGTACCTGGTTTCTGTTTCCCACCAAGTCATTTGGCAGTGCAACAAGATTACTAAAGGGCAGTCAAAGTGATAGTGGCAGTGGAGCAGAAGAATTTTACAAGAGTTTCAAGCTTTGCACTTCACACAATGAAATTTTGTATACGAAGTGGTAGATAAAATGAAGTACCTAGGGATAATGGTTAGTAAAAATGTAAAGGATTACGTTATTCTAAATATTAAACCTTTGATTCATAGTATAAGACAAAAAATTACAGTATGGAGGAAAATATCAATGGCGGCCAGAGTGGTGCTGTTTAAAATGATAATATTGCCCCAGATTCTCTTCAAGTTTCAAAATAGCCCCCGTAATTATATCAAATAAAATTAGAAATGTGTTGAACACACTGGGGGTCATTTACTAAGGGCCCGATTCGCGTTTTCCCGACGTGTTACCCGAATATTTCCGATTTGCGCCGATTTCCCCTGAATTGCCCCGGGATTTTGGCGCACGCGATCGGATTGTGGCGCATCGGCGCTGGCATGCACGCGACGGAAATTGGGGGGATGGGGGTGTGGCTGAACGAAAACCCGTCCAATTCGGAATAACCGCCGCATTTAAAAAAAAAAAAGTGTTGCGAGACTTGCACTTACCTTCACTGGGAATAGGCCGGTGAACTTGAGTGCATTTTGGGGAACTTCAACGCAGCAACGCCACCTGGTGGACGTCGTAGGAACTGCCTTAGTGAATCCCGGCCGGACCCGAATCCTCCGCAGAGAACGCAACGCTGGATTGCCAATGGACCGGGTAAGTAAATCTGCCCCACTGTTGAGGGAGTTTTTATGGGATGGGAAGAAAGCACGTATAAACTTAAATAAATTATATGCACAAATAGATGAAGGGGGGGTTAGCCCTTCCGGATTTTTTTTCTTATTTTATAGCAGCACAATGGCAAAATTTGGTGGATCATGAATGGTTCATAATAAGGCATATACTAAATAAGAAATATAAGATATTGAATGTTTATAATATTTGGTCACTTTTAGAATCTGGAATATTCTCAAAAATAGAATTTAAAGCACAGTATCCTATGTTTGAATTAATGAAGTGGGTTTGGGAAAAAACTAAAGAGAAGTTGAGTTGCACTATAAGGGATTCCTAGAATGTTCACCACCACGGGGGTTTTCAGAAAAAAGTTTAACACTTTTAGATTACTCAAGGTTTTGGTTAAGGAAGGGAGTGTGGTTTTTTTGCCCAATTTTGAACAATGGGGGTCATTTACATTTTCCCGACGCGTTACCCGAATATTTCCGATTTGCGCCAATTTTCCCTGAATTGCCCCGGGATTTTGGCGCACATGATCGGATTGTGGCGCATCGGCGCTGGCATGCATGCGACGGAAATCGGGGGCCGTGGCCGAACGAAAACCCGACGGATTCGGAAAAAACGCAGCATTTAAAAAAAAAAAAGTGTTGCGGGACTCGCGCTTACCTTCACCAGGAATAGGCCAGTGTACTTCAGTGCCTAGGGGAACTTTAGCGCAGAAGCGCCACCTGGTGGACGTCGGAGGAACTGCCTTAGTGAATCCCAGCCGGACCCGAATCCACCGCAGAGAACGCGCCGCTGGATCGCGAATGGACCGGGTAAGTAAATCTGCCCCAATGGGTATTTAAGATCTTTTGAAGATATATCTGAGGAATTTAATTTAAGTGGAAGAAACTGGTACTATTACGTGCTACTTAGTTGTTCTTATAAAGAGCTTGTAAAAAAGGGTAAAATACTCAGTGGAAAAACACCCACTTAGTTTTGTTTTTGATTCTGAAGTAAAACAAAAGGGTTTAATGTCTAGAGCGTATAAAACATTATTGAACAACCATTATTGACGGCGTCCCTTTAAGTGGGGTTAAGCTGATAGGTCCGTGTGTGTGTGTCCAGACCTCACAGACCAATCGGCCCCTACCAGCATCTGATCGGAAGGGATACCTTTACATTTTGGCCACTGCCTAACAACCTACATAAAGAGACTTTTTGGAGTTACCGCCCATATTTTCCAGTGGTTAGTAAGCTGGATACTGCTATTGTAATGCTTGCACCTCCTCATCTCCAGCCAGACACGTTGTTGTTGCGGTCTATTGAACCCCTGATGAGCCTGCAATGTTCAGGTGAAACATGCCATGTTGAGGTCGTGACCACAGTTGTATCTCAACACTGATGCACATAACCTTATACTACGGTGCTGGGATACATGTTTCTGTTCTATGAAATACAAACGTTTTTCAATACATGTAGAGGACATGAATATACAAACTCATCCACTTCTCCTCGTCCTTCTTAAGTGTAGGGTCTGAAGGCCGAGTAGAGGGCTAGGTTCCAGACGGGGTGGCAGCTGGTTAGGGCTGCGATCCCGTGTTGAGGCATAAGGGCTTATTCAGGACCCTTCCCCATACGGTTAGGGACAATTAGGGTCATTGTTGTGCACCCAGTACTATTAAAGTGCACCCCTGCCCCAACTATCTAGTGCATCTACATGACACTCATATTTACCTTTTACTGTCCTTTGGTGGCTACTCTTCATGATTTTTTTTACTCTGCTACATGCAGAATATTAGATAGAGAAGGAATGGGTCTGGACACGGAAAAGTTAAGGAGAGCATGGTTCTCAAGAATTTCCCCACCTTGAGGTAAAGGAAGAACCACAAGATAAATTTATATCTTAGATGAATATAGTGTTATGTATAAATTCCAAACTGTGTTGTTTTTCCCTTTTTATGCCCACTTTGTTCCAGCTACATATTTGGATATATAAAAGTATCTGTCAACCTCCGAGGGCGGGATGGGGTGAGGGTATAGGATCAGAAGGAATAATGTTATAAGAATGCATAAAGGGTTAATATCTAGGGTATGCTGTATCAATTAACATTGGAAGTAACTCTTGATTACTTTTGTATGTTACTTGTCTTTTTTTATTTATTGTAATGTAAATTTAAAAAAATTAAAAAAAATAATAATTTTGTATATCAAAAACTTAGATTTATTATATTGTTGGGATTTATAATTTTAATACGCGCCTTAAAGCTCAAAGGAAATAACTAAATCACTACCCTATCCATAATTTTTTTCTTAAATTCTCTATTGTCTATTCTTCTGACTGTCTAAAAATTAGATGGGGCTTATTTATTATATCATGCCTCGGCCTCTTGATGTATCCGGCGATGTCCCCCACAGCAATTATCTGTACGCCACCCCCTACCTGGCGTGAAAATACACAAAGGCAGTGAATTTTTATGTATGAAAATTCACCGACTGCAGCGAATGTGCAGGTGCCGGAACAGGAATGCCCCGCACTGGTCCACACCTCAACGGTTGCGCCCACCACTGGCTGGCTGAACCCCTCTTCCTTTGTGCCCCTCCACCCTGGTATAAAGGTGGTGGATAGGAGGTGGATCCATCAATGGGTGGATTTTTCAAGCAGAGCGCTTTTTTGCACAAGGAATGATGTTTCTCTGATACCCTACATTATACTTTAGTCATTAAAAATTCAAATAATGTGTCTTCGTCTTCTTGATATGAGCTAGTAGTTTACTCGCATCAATCACCATGTACTATGTCCTACTGGGTGGCTGTGAATTGTATTCAACACACCCGTATGCCAGACCCTGGACCAACAAGAGTTAACACCACGTTATGTGAGTGCCTGCTCCTACCCCACAGGGAGGTCCTGGTCAAATTATTTTACAAGTTCATTTACTGCTTGGCTGTAATCACTAATTCTGAACTATTGGTATTTGATTCTTGGCTTTGTTTAGTGACTATTCTTCTGTAATTGAAAATCTGTTCCTTGTATACCTGGACTGTTTATTTAACTTTGGTGTGTTTTTCAATTTGTTTGTTTTGTTACTTGTCTGCACAATAACCACGGAAAGAATTGCCTAAAGTGGTTGTACTGTATCCAATAGGTCCCTATTACAGAAAGCACTTTTTTTGCATACTATCTAAAACAAACTTCTGAGTGGATGCCAATTTCACACTTTATTGCAGCCTTCCACTACATTTACAGGACTGAATGCAATGTAGCCCTTTATTGGCAGCAATTTTCAACAACAAATATGGGCCGTGTGACACCTGTAACCTATATTGTCAGAGCTGCTGTAAAAATACAGTGGGCTAGCAAATTATGTCAATAACTTGGCCAACCCACTGTGATTTAGACCATTGCAGGGGCAATTTCAACTATCGGCTTGCCTGTGCAAGACAGTGGGGCAGATTTACTTACCCGGTCCATTCGCGATCCAGCGGCGCGTTCTCTGTGGTGGATTCGGGTCCGGTCGGGATCCACTAAGGTAGTTCCTCCACCGTCCACCAGATGTCGCTGCTGCCCTGAAGAGCATCGGAACGCCCTGGAGTTCACCGGCCTATTCCTAGTGAAGGTAAGTGCAAGCTCCGCAACACTTTTTTTAAAAAAAATGCGGCGGTTTTTCTGAATCCGTCGGGTTTTCGTTCGGCCATGCCCCCCCATTTCCGTCACATGCATGCCAGTGCCGATGCGCCACAATCCGATCGTGTGCGCCAAAATCCCGGGGCAATACAGGGAAAATCGGCGCAAATCGGAAATATTCGGGTAACACGTCGGGAAAACGCGAATCGGCCCTTTATAAATGACCCCTAGTGTGTGGAGTGTTCCTATGGGATTTTTATGGCAGGTTCTCCATAGTTCAATTTAGATGGAGCCAACAATGTGAAGCTGGTATCCTGCACAACTACCTTCAGATCCATGACAGTACTTCAAATGGTGACCTGGAGAAACATCATTCAACAGCAAATACCCTTGCACCTCACTCTTCATCTAAAACTGGAATCACCAGGATTATTTATCAGTGAGCAATTTGCCTCCTACTACACTTCCCCAAAGGGTGTGGTTCCTTGGCTGATGGGTGCTATTGGAAGATGCTAGAGTAGTTTGAGATTCCTTACTTTAGCTTTTTTTTTACATTTGTTATTTTAGCTAGTTAAAGTTGGGACAAACAAGAGACATGGTTGTGAGTTTAAAATTTTTTTTTACCCTTTTTATTCAATTTTAAAAATTTGAGTAAAAAAGGTAAGAAAAGAGAAATTTAAAGAAACAAGAGCGTTCAGCCGTATGTCAAGCTGTATGGTAATAAAGATATTTGAGTTAAACAAAGTTGATCTCATCGAAGATACATTTTCATGAGAATTTGAAAGAAACAAGATTGCTTTTTTTTATTCCTATGGTTAAAAATTAATTTAAGTTGGGTGTTATTTTTTATTCACAGTTATGGTGAGTACTAATTGCCTTAGGCTAGGGATAAAGTGTAGGGCAGTGTCAACTCAAACCATAACAGTACATACTTGGAATTCATTATACAGCATTCATTAGAGAACAGTTATGGTGAACCCTAAAACCCCTAGACTAGGGCTAAGCTTTGCATATATTCAACCCATATCATAATCCTGCTCTGGTTAGGGTTAACCATAACCCTACCTTAACCTGATTCAGGGCTTTGGTTAATCGTGAATGTTCCATTGGTTAAGCAGTTGCCCGTACCCAAGTGTTGGGGTTAATACTGTAAAATATTAATTTTAACAACGGTTTCAAACTGTAAACATCCGTAACAAATAACATTTTGATAAAATGAAAAAAACATAAAATTTCCATCGCTCTTAAAGAGACCAGAAGAGGCTCCCTGGCTGTGGATGGGCATTTGAGAGCCTGATACGTACTGCCCACTCTTGCAGGTATCTTGTCTTGCCAAAGGATAGTGGTTGGGTGTATTTTAATGTTCTGAAACACATCCTGGACATTATTATGAGGCGTGGTGAAAACTTGTATAACACCAGGAGTCGCTGCTTTGCAACTCAATTTTAAGTCTATTGGCACAGTTTTTTGGTCTCCCACCAAAATCTCATGCTCAAATAGGCTATAAAGTGTTATGGATTCTGCATTTTTTTATTTGCTCACCTCTTTGGTGGTCGTTGGGAAATGAAAAGCAGATGGAGACACAACCTCCACTGCAGTGTCACCAGCTGCCTCTTCCTTCTCCATTGGCTCATATAGTGCCGCTGTGCTTCCAAAGGAATGTTCTCCAGATTCTCTTTTGTTCTATGTTAAAAACCAACAGAAAATGCCCAAAAAACACTACTAAACAAAAACGGCCTTACACATGGTAGACAGACATTTCCTCAACCATAAAGCATGCATTACTTTTCTGCATGTATGCAGTTTACTGTGATAGAAAGGCTTTCTACCTCCACATTAGCACACATTAGTGTGTAAAAATGCAAAATCACATTTCTTATTGGGCCACTTCTGTGACAGTATCTAGAAAGGTCAAATAAATTGAATACACATATGGGCAATTGTGAATTGACTTGAACCAGTTTTTGCATTCTGACTTTTCCTTAGTGTATATATCACGGACAAAGCATCATATAAAAAGATGTCTTGGACAGCATAGCAAGGGACTCCTTCCATTCTATCCTGCAATGATGCAGGGAGCTGCTGTGGATGGTCTATGACATCTTGAATATCCAGTACGTGGATTGGGCATGCATTGGGTGGGCACTTCGTCACTCATCCAGGATCACATGGTCAGTTATTTTCTCCTATTCATGGTATTTCTGACCCCGATCCATGTTGTCTTCTACCATTTTATCCAACAAAAGTGGGTGTTCATCAACAAGAGCTATAAGGTGCTCCATAGCACCTTACTCCTTCCTGCTCTCTTCGGAAAACCTCAGTCAGCAGAGTTCACATGATTTGGTCTTCCTGGGAACCCAAAGCAAAGAAATGGGCCACATGTGCAGACAAAGTGCCATCACATGCTTTTTTCTTTGCCTTCTCAATGATTTTTGTTGAGGTTCCCGTGACACAAATCCGAGCAAGAATAGGACATGAAAATTGCCGTGCAGGGCCAGCAACTAGGACAGCTCACCATCTTGCAGCAATTATTGGCTACCCACCAGCAGCGTCCAGTTCCTGCGTCACCTCCCGTTACTGTGGCTACTCTACCTACTGCAGAACCTAGACCTTATCTTGGCCATTCAAGTACGACAGAGGCGCCAAGTTGTGCAGGGGTTTTACACAATTGTCCTTGCCATCGCAGTTTGCCACAGAGCAGTCCAAAGTGGCTTTCATGATCAGTCTTCTCTCCGGGAAAGCCCTGGCATGGAACAGTAACAACATGGTCCCAGCTAATATCACCACATTCCTCGCTGAATTCTTACGACTGCCCTAAAGACCTGTTGCCAGGCACGTCACCTTCGACTGGGTCAGGTGTATCCACCGTCAGTGCCTGTCCTCTTCCCCTGCTAGTGCTAGATACTTCTTCGTAGTCAAGAAGCATAGTTCCCTCTGCCCATGCAGTCAATAAAGAAAGGGTGAAGAACCGCTACCCACTACATGGAGCCAAGGTATTCACCAAGTTTGATCTACAGGTGTCATTTAATCTCATTTGCATCCGTGGAAGTGATGAATGTAAGACCACCTTCAATACTCGTGATGGGCACCTCGAGTGCCCTTTGGACTCTGTAGTGCACCTGCCATATTTCAAGAGTTCTTCAATGACATTTACAGAGACTTGCTTTATAACTGTGTCGTGGTCTACTTGGACAATATCCTGGTGTTCTCTATGGCGCTTAAATCCCATCAGGTCCAAGTATGACAAGTTCTCAGGCACCTAAGGGCCGATCGCCAATATGCCAGGTTCGAGAAGTGACAGTTGCAACAAAGGGTTTTCCTTTCCTTAGGTATATCAGCTCTGACAAGGGTCTACAGTTGGACCCCACAAAGTTGTCTGCGGGACATCAGTGGCCTTGCACAGTAGGACTTTGTGCTATCCAGAGACTGCATTTTTTCCTCCCTCATATCTCCCATCATGGTGTTGACCAAGAAAAATGCCAATCCTAAGCTGTGGCCTCCGGTGGCTGAAGAATCTTTCTCCAAGCTGAAGTCCATTCTCCCGGTCTGTATCTACACAGGTCACAACAATCTCCTATACCTCCAAACCACTCAGCATCTCAATCCATGACAGGCTCGTTGATCCCTGTTCTTCTCCCACTTTAACTTCCTGATTCATTTCCGTCCAGCAGAGAAGAATGTCAAGGCAGATGCTCTCTATCATGCCTAAGATGTAATTGGGGAAGAACCAACTCCTCAACATATTGTACCTCCCGAACGGCTGGTTGTTGCCACTCCTGTGGACCTACGGCAGCTTCCTCCTGGCAAAACCTATGCCTGACCGGCTCTCTGGGAGAGCATTCCGACTTGGGCTCATTTCTCTCATGTGGCTAGGCGCCCTGGGGTGCAGGGGTCTGTCACTCTCATTTCTTGTTTCTACTTGTGGTCAGATCTGGTCAAGGATGTATGAGACTTTGTGAGTTTATTCACTTCCTGTGCTGGTAACAAGTTGTCATGTCTCAAGCCTGCAGGTCTGCTCCTGCCAATACTGATACCCAGTTGCCCAGGGACTCACATAGCCATGGACTTTGTTACGTATCTTCCGCCATCTTCCGGTAATACCATCATTTGGGTGGTCACCGGCCAGCTTTCCAAGATGTTTCCAGTTCTGGCGTTCCCTGTGCAGCCAACTTCAAGTAAAGCTGTATTTCTTCTCTGCATACCATTCACAGTTTAATGGATAAGTGGAAAGTATTAATCAGACTCTGGCTTGCTATCTACACCTCTTTGTCTCCTGCCTTGGACAGAATTTTCCAAACTCCTTCCATGTCTCTCTCCTAAATCCTGAATCGTTTCCCCTGGCAAGTACCTCCCCCTTCTCCTGAGGTTGATTCCACCAATGTCTTTGATGTAAAGGAGATCCTCGACATGAAGTTGGTTAGAGGGAAGCGGTTCTTTTTGGCTGGAAGGGGTTCTGGCCTGAAAAAAGATCCCGTGTACTTAAACATCCGTTACCCCAGTGTTCTCCAGAGATTTCTCCAGACCGAGAAGAGGGGCAGGCAAACAGGGGGTACTGTCTTGGGTGCTCCTGTGTCCCGGTGTCTCTGTGCTGCTCCCCAGTGTCTCTGTGCTGCTGCCCCGATGTCTCTGCGCTGCTCCCCGATGTCTCTGTCCTGCTCCCCGTGTTCTTCACATACTATTTTGTTCGCACAGTTCCGCGCGTATCTTCTGATACGTAAGCAGATGTGCCGAACATCTGTAATCTATTCTTCACTGCGTTTTTCACTGTGTTCTTCACTTAAATGATCCTGTGATCACTGTGTTCACTGTTTTTATTCTATTCTTCATTGTTCTTCACTGTGTTTTTTTAATTAAATGCTCGATGTCGAGCAGGGGAAATACTCGCTCATCTCTACTCAAATCCAGTTTTTGCATTCTGACCTTTTTCAAGTCTGTATAGATCACAGACAGATCATCAGCACTTGCTAATGTTTTCCACTTTAGAAATGTTTTTTTAAAAGTTAAAGACATCATCATACATTATTTGAAAAAAGATGTCTTGGACAGCATAATTGGAACATATGCAAAGAGTCCCATTTTGCAATATGAATAGCGACACCAAAATGGAACAATGGGGGTCATTTACTAAGGGCCCGATTCGCGTTTTCCCAACGTGTTACCCGAATATTTCCAATTTGTGCCGATTTTCCCTGAATTGCCCCGGGGTTTTGGCGCACGTGATCGGATTGTGCCGCATCGGCGCTGGCATGCACGCGACGGAAATCGGGGGCGTGGCCGAACGAAACCCCACGGATTCTGAGAAACCGCCGCATTTAAAAAAAAAAAAAAGTGTTGTGGGACTCGCGCTTACCTTCACTCGGTCCGGCTTGGTGAAGATCAATGCATTCCGGGGAACTTCAGCGCAGCAGCGCCACCTGGTGGACGTCGGAGGAACTGCCTTAGTGAATCCCGGCCGGACCCGAATCCACCACAGAGAACGTGCCGCTGGATCGCGAATGGACCGGGTAAGTAAATCTGTCCCAATATGTCCCACGGGCTGAAAGGTCAATGCTATCTCACAATGATGCAGGGAGTTGCTGTGCCTGGTCTTTGACATCTTGTCCACAAATATCCAGTAAGCAGATCGGGAACCCATAGTGAACAAAGGTTTGGGAGAAGACAGAACTTACCAAGAGCTTCATGCTGTTTAGGGTGGGCACTTCGCCACTCATCGAGGATCACATGGCAGTTATTTTTTCCTATGCACGGTATTACCGACCAACGCTCCTGGTAGTCTTCTACCGTTGGTGTTCATCAACAAGTGCTATAGGGCACGCCAAAGCAATTCAGCAATTTGAACTCTTTTCTATTATCCACACAATACTCCTTCCTGCTCTCTTCTGCAAACCTCTGTCAGCAGAGATCACATGGTCCGGTCTTCTGGGCAACTCACAGCAAAAAAATGGACCACATGCCCGTTTCTTTGCGTTGTCACTGATTTCTATTAGGGTGGCCCTGGCACAAATCCGAGCAGGTATGGGACTCTATATCTTGCAGCTTGGTTAAGGAGCAGGCATAACAAGAACAAGCTCACTGTATCAGGGTGTCATAGAGGTCAACACTGCTGTCACATGACCTACATGGAAGTCTTTTGGCAAGGGAAAGAGGTTCTTGGCTGTTTAGTGACAATTAAGTTACTGATATAATTGTTATGATTAGGGGATACTTAAATCCTAGCTGCTTAACCCCTTAAATAGCATGGACAGTAAAAATTTCAAGCAGTTTACAGTGGGTATGGGACTCTTTATACCATTGCAATCACCTCTGCTTGATAAAGATTGGCGAAACCAATGGCTTTCCATGGCACTTGGGGCTTTATTAATATTTACTGAAATTCTACTCCTAATAAACCATCCCATGAGCAGAATGATGTATAATGACAAACTGGTAACACCCATTTGGAAAATAAATGTAGATAATGCTGATAGAACCAGTCCCCAGCCCAGTCCCCTGCAGCCATCAATATTTACAGGGTGCATCGGGCTGCCAAAAAAACCTTTAATGTCATGAAGTGGTGAGAGATTTCATAGACAGGAGGAGAAATCAGCGAAGGATTAGAGAAAAGAAAGTGAAAGTTACATGGAGTTGGGGAATGTGATAGGCCTAACTGAAAGGATGGGTTTTTAGGGCACATAAAATTGACATTATGGTAGGGTTAATTATGCTCCGTGGAAGCACTAAAATCTTATCCTCTATCCTAAATAAATCCCTAAAAAGCTTTTTATTACAGTTAGTTAATACTTGGATTAAAAACAAGCAGTTGTTTGGATTTAGTTTGCAAGTATAGCCTAAGAGAGAAGAAGGGGCGACTCCACATTATCAAATGTCCTCACAGAGACCACATGTCATAAGACCTGGAATAAGAACTTATGAGGAAAGGCTATGGTAAAGAATGGAGAATATAACACATGGGGGCAGATTTACTTACCCGGTCCATGCGCGATCCAGCGGCGCGTTCTCTGCGGTGGATTCGGGTCCGGCCGGGATTCACTAAGGCAGTTCCTCCGACGTCCACCAGGTGGCGCTGCTGCGCTGAAGTTCCCCGGAATGCACTGAAGTACACAGGCCTATTCCTAGTGAAGGTAAGCGCGAGTCCCGCGACACTTTTTTTTAATTTAAATGCGGCGGTTTTTCCGAATCTTTCGGGTTTTCGTTCAGCCACGCCCCCGATTTTCGTCCCGTGCATGCCGGCGCCAATGCGCCAAAATCCGATCACATGTGCCAAAGTCCCGGGGCAATTCAGGGAAAAATCGGCGTAAATCGGAAATATTCGGGTAACACGCCGGGAAAACGCAAATCAGCCCCTTAGTAAATGACCCCCATGGCGTTGGAATTGTAATGGAATAAAGAAAAAGTCTCTCTATGGAGATAAGAGGAGGACGAAATGTAAGAAGGATCATAAGTAAAAATCAGCAGACCCGATGGTCAGGTTTGGGTTCAATGTTAAGGTTCGGCCGCCAGACCTGGACCAATCTGGCAAATTACTAACATAGAAAATTCATTCGGAACTCCAGCATCCAAACTTTATATTAGTTAAAAAACTCACTTTATTTAAATACAAAAAGGGAATATAATTACACCATAACGTCTGAAAGATCTGACGCATTTTGGACACTTGTGCCCCCACACTGCTCTTCATGCACCCACTTTGAATCTGGCAAATTGACACCAGTAACAAATAGTCATGGCTAGTTGTTAAAGGGGTGTTCCCATCTGGGTAATTCACTTTTAATTTAATTCATTTGCCATATGTAAACATTTCTTCAATCGGATGTTATTAAAAAAAAAATGTTTCTGTGTGAAGATAATTTCTCATAAACGTTGCCATGTTGTCCCTTTAACCCCTTAAGGACGGAGGGTTTTTCGGCTCATTTCTCGCTCTCCAACTTCAAAAATCCATAACTTTTTCATTTTTCCGTGTACAGACCTATGTGAGGGCTTATTTTGTGCGTAACAAATTTTACTTTCCCGTAATGTTATTTATTTTAACATGCCGTGTACTGCGAAGCTGAAAAAAAATTCCAAATGTGGAAAAATTGAAAAAAAAACTGCACGTGCGTCACGTTCTTGTGGGCTCAGTTTTTACGACTTTCACTCTTCGCTCCAAATAACACGCCTACTTCATTCTTTGGTTTGGTGCGATCGCGGTGATACCAAATTTATACAGGTTTTATTGTGTTTTAATTAGAGATGAGCGAGCACTAAAATGCTCGGTTGCTCGTTATTCGAGACAAACTTTTCCTGATGCTCGAGTGCTCGTCTCGAATAACGAGCCCCATTGAAGTCAATGGGAGACCCGAGCATTTTTCAAAGGGACCATGGTTCGGGAATAAAATGTGTTATTTAATTGAAAAAGAATGTCTTCTGATAAGTGATCAGATGTATGCAAACATCTGCAATCTATTCTTCACTGTCCCGCGCATATATTATCTCCCGACAAGTTAGCAGATGTGAAGAACAGTGAAGAATAGAATAAAAACAGTGAACACAGGATCATTTAAGTGAAAAACGCAGTGAAAAACACAGTGAAGAATAGATTACAGATGTTCGGCACATCTGCTTACTTGTCGGGGTGATACGCTGTCCCGGGATCCCTCCTCTTCTTCCACTGAAGTCTCCCCGTGCTGCCCGATGTCTCCCCGTGCTGCCGATGTCTCCCCCATGCTGCCCGATGTCTCCCCCGTGCTGCCCGTTGTCTCCCCCGTGCTGCCCGATGTCTCCCCCGTGCTGCCCGATGTCTCCCCCGTGCTGCCCGATGTCTCCCCGCGCTGCCCGATGTCTGCCCCGTGCTGCCCGATGTCTCCCCCGTGCTGCCCGATGTCTCCCCGTGCTGCTTGATGTCTCCCCCGTGCTGCCCGATGTCTCCCCCGTGCTGCCCGATGTCTCCCCCGTGCTGCCCGATGTCTCCCCCGTGCTGCCCGATGTCTCCCCGCGCTGCCCGATGTCTGCCCCGTGCTGCCCGATGTCTCCCCCGTGCTGCCCGATGTCTCCCCGTGCTGCTTGATGTCTCCCCCGTGCTGCCCGATGTCTCCCCCGTGCTGCCCGATGTCTCCCCCGTGCTGCCCGATGTCTCCCCCGTGCTGCCCGATGTCTCCCCGTGCTGCCCGATGTCTCCCCCGTGCTGCCCGATGTCTCCCCGTGCTGCCCGATGTCTCCCTGCTGCTTGATGTCTCCCCGCTGCCTGATGTCTCCCCCATGCTGCCCGATGTCTCCCCGTGCTGCCCGATGTCTCCCCCGCGCTGCCCGATGTCTCCCCGTGCTGCCCGATGTCTCCCTGCTGCTTGATGTCTCCCTGCTGCCGCTCCGCGTGTATCTTCCGACAAGTAAGCAGATGTGCCGAACATCTGTAATCTATTCTTCACTGTGTTCTTCACTGTGTTTTTCACTTAAATGATCCTGTGTTCACTGTGTTCACTGTTTTTATTCTATTCTTCACTGTTCTTCACTGTGTTTTTTTAATTAAATGCTCGATCTCGAGCAGGGGAAATACTCGTCCGAGCAACGAGCCATTTCGAGTACCTTAATACTCGAACGAGCATCAAGCTCAGACGAGTATACTCGCTCATCTCTAGTTTTAATACATTTTCAAAAATTAAACGAATGTGTACAAAAAAGAAAAAAAAATTTTTGCCATCTTCTGACGCTAATAACTTTTTCATACTTTGGTGCACCGAGATGTGTGAGGGGTCATTTTTTGCAAAATGAAGCGACGTTTTCATTGCTACCATTTTGAGGTCTGTGCGACATTTTGATCATTTTTTATTACATTTTTTATGTTATGTAAAAAGGCGTAAAAGTCGCATTTCGGACATTTGGGCGCCATTTCCCGCCTCGGAGGTCACCGCCGCCCATAACCGTTTTTATATTTTGATAGATCGGGCATTTTGGGACGCGGCGATACCTAATATGTTTGTGATTTTTACTGTTTATTATGTTTTATATCAGTTCTAGGGAAAGGCGGGTGATTTGAATTTTTTATATTTTATTTAAACTTTTTTTTTTCTTTTTTTTTTTCACTATCTTTTAGACCATCTATAGTACATTAACCCTAGATGGTCAGATCGCTCCTACCATATACTGCAATACTTCTGTATTGCAATATATGGCATTTTTGCAGCACATTCATTACAATGAGCCACTGGCTCATTGTAACGAATCTGCAGAAGCCATTAAGCCTCGGGTCAAACGAAGACCCGAGGCTACCATTGCAACCAATCGCCGCCCCCCGATGACGTTCGGGGGCGTGGCGATCGAAAAAAAGATGGCGGCGCCCGCGCTACCGTCTTTTAAATGCCGCCGGCGACTTTGCCGGCGGCAACGGAGGGGTTAATAGCCGCGATCGGTGCAAGCACCGACCGCGGTTATTAGCGGTGGGGGTTTTATGCAATATGCAAAAACACCCACCTTTGTATGAAGAGGACTCAGCCCGTGAGCCCTCTTCATACATCCCTTATACCTCTGCGCCGTAGAGCTATGGCGCAGAGCGGTAAGGGGTTAAAACAAGATAGCTTCCCTGGATACGACCACCCCATACTCTGGCAGCAGTGGCCAGACATGATTTATTGGGTCCTCCCTGACCACCTGGCTTCAGCAATCATTACCACAGGACGGCTTTGGGACCTGCAGTAACTCCCGGACATTTCATATACAAACACCTTTTGTTTATTTGCGCAATCTCTCCAGCAGAGGTGGCCGTATCCAAGGACACAGTCTTGTTTCTAAGGGACCATATGACTACATTTATTAGAAATGATCTTTACCCAGGAATATTTTTTTTTAAATAACATCTAATTGAAGAAATGCTTATATATGGCAGATTAATGAAACTGATGAGAGGAGAATACCCCTTTAAGGGCATCAATTTGCTGGATTAGCTGTTTGGCTGGCAATATGTCCGAAAGAACAGCTGTACCCAAACCCCACCACTAGTTCCACTCATCTCTAATCACAAGAGCAAAGAGTTTCTCCTGCCAATAAATGTCCTGTATATGAAGGAACGGTTCTCTTGAATTACTGATTGGACTTCCAGAAACAGATTGAATGAAGTAAAGCCAAGCCTGTCTGTTTCTACTTACTATATAAAAAGCTCTTGGGCGATCACTGACCCCTAAACTAGAACTTGTAACGTCAATATGTAACCAATTATATTAGGTATTGGACAAACAGTATAAAAGTTTAGGATATGAATATGAAGTCTAGAGCAATTACTATAATCAGAACCTCAGGGAAATTCCTTCTGGCACAAAGTCAATATTTTTCTTCTACTGCTTAAGGGTTCGATGTTATATAAGCCGAGGCTATAGGAGCCCTTCTTAATACACAGCCCGGGGTATGACACAGACGCTGCTCACTATATCACTGCTAGTGTCATTTCATCTTCATGGAATCTTCTGTATTTTAGCGTTTATCTTCTCTTCCAGCTGAGGAAGCCTCCATACAAATCCATTTTCTATATAGTTTATACGGTTGAAAAAAGACACTTGTCCATCAAGTTCAACCAAGGAAGGGAAGGGATTGGATGAGGAAGGGATTTAGGGGAAACAATTCTATATGACATAACAATCAATGTTATTTAGGTGTAAAAAGGCATCTAGACCCTTCTTAAAGCTCTCTGCTGTCCCTGCTGTGACCAGCGCCTGAGGCAGGCTATTCCACAGATTGACAGTTCTCATAGTAAAAAAGTATATTCTGCCTAGTAACATTTGTAACAGTATATCCCCTAGTTCTATAGACTGTAGCATTAGTGCAGGGAAATAGAACATTGAGCATCATGGATATGAAATGTTTTACAGTTTCATAGTAAATGTGATTACTTATGACTTGATCTATTCTCTTTGTGGAAAGCAATGACATTTCTCAAAGGTTCTTCATTGCAGAGATCTGTCTATGGACAACCAGACGTCTATACAATTCCACATTCTGCCTTTCTCCTTAGAAGCCAAATATAAGCTGCTCATTTTTGGAATTTTCTTGAACGTTTACTTGATTGGAATCTTTCTGAATTTGGCTGTTATTGCTGTGATCTGTCTCGATGTCCATCTACACTCTCCTATGTATGTCTTCTTCTGTAACTTGTCCTTCATAGATATCTGCTACACCACAGTTACTGTCCCTAATCTCCTCTACATGTTACTATCTGGGGATGACCTGTTATCTGTCACTCAGTGCTTCTCCCAGATCTACTTCTTCATTACATGTGCCAGTGCAGAAGAAACTCTTCTCTTTGTGATGGGATTTGACCGGTACGTCGCCATTTGTCATCCTTTGTCCTACCATCGAATCTTGAACAAGAAGATCTGTATCCTGATAATGGTCTCTATATGGATAACCTCCTTTATAAATTCTTTCATAGTTATCATTCCTCTCCAAAAATTACCATTCCGTAGAGTTTCAAGTATTCAAGATTTCTTCTGTGATGCCATAGACATCTTTAATGCGTCCAGTGGTGGCTCCCAAGATTATTATAGCCTGATTTATGGTGAGATAGTGGTCTTTGCACTTGTGCCTTTTATTTGTAATCTTGTGTCTTATGGAAATATAATCCGTGTGATTTTACAGATTAAGTCGAAGGAAGGAAGGACAAAAACCTTCTCCACCTGCTCGTCCCATCTCATCGTCATGATAATATATTACTCTGCTGGCTCTCTCTCATACTTGATACCATTTTCAGAAAAAACTGTTCTCCTGAGGCAGATCTTATCAGTAATGTATATAATAGTGGTGCCCATGATCAATCCCCTCATCTATAGTCTACGCAACAAGGAACTCTTAAGGTCTTGTCAGAAGTTACTGAAGACTTAAATAAAAATGTTGACTTTTTAAACACAATAAGAAATGGACAATTCAGATGCCGTAACCCATCAAATCACTATTTATAGCTCTATTTATGACTACAATCCATTATAGGACTGAATGATGGGAGAAGATGTTTTTTATTTAGTTATACATTTTTTGTATGACCTACGGTGTTATCAAGATTGTGATCTGCTAATTATTCCTGACAAAAGAACAACAAATATTAACAACGATGACCCTCAAAATTATGGGTGAAATGATCCGATGAAAACACTGGTAATGGAAGATGAGAAAGCCCTGACAGTCTACGAAGCACTCGAGAGATGGATAGAACAGAATAAGAAGGGAACAAATATAATTAAAAAGGCCGATAAAGGGTGGAGCGTTATGAGGACATTAATCACATTAATGGTATTATAGAAGACACTCCACTGTGGCACAATCCCGACTTCCCAGAATTAAGTAATCATCCAGATCCGATTTTTTGGGGTAAGCAGGGGGTGCGTCTATTCTCACAGATATTGGAAAATGGGAAAGTGATTTGCTTTTCATCACTTAAATTAAAAGTAAGTTTGAGTAATGGGGATTTTTTTGAGACATTTGCAGTATACTGTGAGTTATTAATAAGTGTATAAGTGAAGAAATGTATAAGAAATCGATGTTCACAGTTTTTCGGATGATAAAATTCTGTCTATTTTTGTAATATAAAAATAAAAAAGCTATTGGGACTACCGTATGAAGGACCTGCCATATTTTTTTTAAATACTGACTTATGGGGGCTTATTTATTAAGGGTCGCAGATCGCAGTTAGCACACGCAATTAAAGCAATAAGGGCCCGTAGAAGTATAAAATTAGAAGCACATCAATGTATAGATTTCATTAAAAACACTAGTACAAAAAGGTTTGGTTGGGAAAATTTGATAGGACAGATCTCAGAGCATGGGTGGGAGGGGATTTGTAGGACTCTGAAGGTAGGATTGATTAGTGAAAATCACAGAACTATTCAGGTGAAAATCTTATATATGTTATATTACTCTCCAGTTGCGTTGTATAAGATGAAAGTAAGGGTGTCCTCTAAATGCTTTAACTGTGAAATAAAGGAAGCCGATTTCCTTCACACAATTTGGTCGCATCCTAGAATAAAATGTTTTTTTGGGATGGAATATAGCAGTGGATAAATAACGCCCTAGAGATATCCCTGACTGCCTTGATTTGTGTGGCGGTCATGGGAATGTTTGGGGCTAGTGACAACATTAGATCAAATGCGCCACATCACAGGATGATAACATCCGGCACCGAGTAAGATACCGAGGGTCTTTTTGACCTATCCAATGCAGCCTAATAAGCATCATTTACTTTTTAATTTCAAAAACCAGACCTCATTGGTACCCGGTCTATCCACTCTAGACGCAGAATGATGATCATGGGAATGGTAAGTTAAATAAGCTTCCAATAGCCATTAATTACGCCTCAGTCAGCCCTAAACCCCCAGTCAAGGCGAAACATGTCGGGTGGGCTTAGCTGATGTGTTGTATGATTTTTAATGAGCAGCAGCCAGTGTCCTATACCTGCCATTATCCCTAGGGATTAAGACTATAGGCTGTGCCATAGGATCTACTCTAGGGCTGATAGAACCACCTCCCCTTTGGTCTATCTGGAACTTAGGGATAAATAGGGATAAGTCTATCCGCAACTTAAACTATGAATGATATATAGGGGAAAGTGAATTCAACTTCCCTTCATCCAGATACATTGTTGCTATAGGATAGTTCCCCTATATCCCATATTACTATGGGTCCGGGCACTGCTTGCTTGTAATTTTAATCTTCCTCACTGAATTGGTCTTAACAAATTATGAAATAAAAGTTACATTCAATCGATTCATTTTAGCCCTAGTGGACGAAAAGGGTTTTTTTGCTCACGAGCCGGGCGACTTTTTGGTAGTATTTATTGTTGGCGTTACCCTTATCCACTTAGTGCTTATGACCTTGGCGGGTCCAGTTGGTTTTCCTCCCCTTCCCCGGGGATTGGTTTATGTTTAACATTGGATAAAAGGAGCTTGTATTGGTAACAAGGCTCTTGTCAATAGCTAAGGTTCTCATAAATCGGGAATGGGGGAGTGGTATAATTCCTACTGTAAATCACTGGTACGATCTTTCCCAGAAAATTAAAAAATATGAACAAATCCACATGATACAAGAGGAACAAGGGGGAAATGGGCCGAGATTTGGAGCAATTGGAAATAGAAAAATGAGACAGTGAACTGAGCCAACTTGATGGAATCGGTAATCAATAGATAGGGAAATTGTGTCTCCTTTTTTTTTCTCTTTTCTCGCTTGCCGGTGGGGTGGGAAAGGGATGGGGGGGTATTGATTAAATATACTGTGAGTTATTAATAAGTGTATAAGTGAAGAAATGTATAAGAAATCGATGTTCACAGTTTTTCGGATGATAAAATTCTGTCTATTTTTGTAATATAAAAATAAAAAAGCTATTGGGACTACCGTATGAAGGACCTGCCATATTTTTTTTAAATACTGACTTATGGGGGCTTATTTACTATGGGTCGCAGATCGCACTTTCGTCAGACTGTTCAGGGTTTTCAGGATTTGCGCAGCTTTGACAGGTATTTAACAGGGGTTTGCAATGGGATTGTGTCGCACGTGATCAGATTGTGGCGCGGCTGCGACAGAAATACATTTTTGATAGGACTTTCCAGAACAACGTTTTGGAAAACTACCTAGACATAGGGAATATACAGTATCTTATAGTGGAATTATTTTTTTAGCAGAATATCCTTAACTTCTATATTCTGTCCCCATAGGCCGAGGGGGAATATAACATTGAGCCTTATTTTTTAAAAGATTTAAAGTAAAAGGCTAATTATTTATGGTTCTAATTATTTTTGTCTAGAAAGGAGCTAAACTCCTAAAATGTTCTTCCTCGCAGAGATCTGTCTATGGACAACCAGACGTCTATAAAATTCCATATTCTGCCTTTCTCCTTAGAAGACAAAGATAAACCACTTGTTTTTGGAATTTTCTTGAACATTTACTTGACTGGAATATTTTTGAATTTGTATCCTGATATTGGTCATTATCTGGATGTCCTCCTTTCTAAATTCCTTACTATTTATCATTCCTCTCTATGAATTGCCATTCCCTGCAGTTGCAATCATTCAAAATTTCTTCTGTGATGCCATGGACATCTACTATGCCTCTTGTCGTGACTCCCACAAATTTTATATCGTAGTGTATACAGAGATGGTGGTCCTTGGACTTGTACCTTTCCTTTGCAATGTTGTATCTTATGTGAACATAGTCTGTGATTTTACGCATTAAGGCAAAGGAAGGAAGAATAAAAACCTTCTCCACCTGCTCGTCCCATCTCATTGTCATGATAATATATTACTCTGCAGGTTCCATGGTATATGTAGTGCCATTCTCTGACCACACAGTGATCATGAAACAGATATTATCGGTAATGTATATTATAGTGGTTCCCATGATCAATCCCATCATATACAGTCTACGCAACAGCACAATCTTAAGATCAAAAGTTGTTGAAGACTAAATTCAATATATTGACATATTTAAAAAAAGTGTAAAATTGATCATTTTGTGTGGCCAATGAAATTATTTTGATTCACATAATAATGTGATAATAGTTAGTGACAAATGTAAAAAAAAAAGTTCATAATGCTGTGGTTTACAAAAATCTTTTTTTATTGTATTCTGTGATCTGACTCCAAAATAATGAAATCTAAATGGGTAACAAAGTCGGACTCTAACGTCCTGTTTAATAGAGGTCCAAGTCTTGGGGGGAATCTAAAATTCTTTTTTATTACCTCCAGCATATTTATGTATAAATACATTGTATTTTAATCGTTTTCAAACTAATTTCGGACATTTCTTATGTGATTTGTATTTATTTTTTTAATGCTCATGAAACAATAAAAATATTCATTTACATCTGTGCGGGTTCGCGTTTTAGCAACATCCTCTATCCATACATACGACTGAGGATGCACTGATTAATGTACTTCTTCCAAGAACTTGTTCCATTCTGTCTTTGCTAGTCTGAACACTGGTGAACTCCTTTCCCATAAGCCTTATTTGATCTCCACCATACCTGTCTGTCTCCTGTCAACTCTGCTCTGGTTTGCAAACAGTTTATCTGCTGTGATTGACCAAATCTCCCGCCACTCACTTTTTTGTCATGTATGAAGTCAGAGAACTGATCCACTCATTTTATAAAATGCTATGCTTATTATTGGTTTTTGCATGCTATAGTCCAACACTGAGCTAGCAGCTAGCATTCATTTTGTTCTCTGTGGTCTGGCATCTCTATTATTGGCCTATCCTTATAACAATAAACTCACTTTAATGCTCAAAATGGAAGTTTTAGAACTTCTGGATATTATCATAAAAGTATGATGTGATAAATCATATGTTTTCACAGTCTAATAATCCTGAATTGCAATATTGTGCAAAATGTAATTGTAAGAACATTAAAAATTTTTGCTACGACAAATTTTGAAAGCAGTCATAAATAAATGCTACATTACCAAGTGGGTTTATATTTTGTCACAAGGACTGTTTATATGGAGATAAACACTGACATTGGGGCAGATTTACTTACCCGGTCCAGTTGCGATCCAGCGGAGCTGATTCGGGTTCTGCCGGGATTCACTAAGGTCGTGTTCACTAGTGGTCTCCCGATGTCCACTAGGTGTTGCTGCTGCGCTGAAGTCCACCGGAATTCCCCTCCTCCGTCTCTGTGTATGTAAGTGCTATTTTTGCGACACAATTTTTTAAAAAAAATTCCCAGTTTTTTCCGATATCGTTGGGTTTTCCCGATTTCTGTCACGTCAAAGCCAGCGCCGATGCCCTTATTGGCTATGCTTCATTTTTGCACTGGAACTATTATTATAATTTCTGAGCATTATTCTATAGAAACTCTGGAATTTTGTCCAGAAGAGAGGAGATATCTGGACCACAATATGTGTGTCATAAGAGTGGTAGTTAAAGCTGTGGGACTTATTGAGCTATCATAGGCCAGGGAAATAGATGGAGAAGATTTGGGGTCCCAGGACAGAATCTTAAGTTGCACCAACACAGATTACAGGTCACGAGGTGAAGAGCTGGTATGAAAGCGATAGACACTGAATGTCCGGTTGGAGAGGTATGAGGAGATCCATGAAAGGGTCAGGTCAGTGATACCAAACGTTAAAGAGTTAGACCTGGGATGAGCACAGTGGTGAGGTTGGGGATAAGATGCGATGGAATTAGGTCAAGCAACAAGTAGTGAGATATGAGCTTGATAGCATGAAGGACACTTTCTCATCAGTATTAGAAGAACTTTTGATAGCAATGCTGGTGGAA
The DNA here is from genome assembly GCF_040894005.1 of Engystomops pustulosus. Taxonomy (NCBI): domain Eukaryota; kingdom Metazoa; phylum Chordata; class Amphibia; order Anura; family Leptodactylidae; genus Engystomops; species Engystomops pustulosus. The sequence continues at coordinate 12,804,917 of NC_092418.1, forward strand.
TTTTAAAAAAATTTGGATTGATAAATTGTTAAAGAATATTTTATCTACAAATACAGAATTATGTTTACAGCAAATAAAAATTTGTTTAGTTTCATTTAACATGTTTGTTAGTTTCTTCAATGTGACCCTAGACAATTAATTGAATAAGAAGTAGTTTATAGAACTTTCCAAGGATTTCTCAGGGAAAAGGAAATGCTAATTTTTTTCTAGACCATAAAAAATAAAAAAAAAACCCTGTGCAATCATTAGTAACATGCATTGTAATAAAGATCCATGCCCACGACGTGTGCTCAACCAGGATGGTTTAAGGCTATAACATATGGTCATGTGAAGAATGGAGTAAGCGCCCCTCATGCCCCCTTTCTTTCGACAGAAAGTTGCGCTGCAATCGGTCTAAAGATTTTTTTTGCGGTGCCACTGCCCGGCTCACATACGCTGCGTGGGAAATATCAAATTACCCATTAAAGCAAATGTAAAAGTAAAACGTTATGGCTAACCAAGGAAATATCATCATGTACAGGGATCTAAGGGTTTCGCAACTCAGACATTGGACTCATATATAGAGCGATGGAAACCACAGCTATTGTATGCGGATGAATAAATCCCTCCATGTGCCATCTGTTGACTCAACATATAACACAGAGAAAAAAACAATAGGGGGGTTTGTCATGTGTTTTGCTTCTTGTGCTCGCTGTCATTGGTTGTACACCATTTTTTAATGCGTCAGACACATGATGATCTCCTATCTTGCATGATACAAGTCTTTTCTCAGGGTATTGGGTGGCTTTGAAAAAAAATGTTAACGGAAAGTCTCAAATTGTAAATCTGGCAAAAAGCACATTTACTTACCTGCCACGATTCAACAAGATCGTGCGTCCAATTTCCTGCAGGAGTGTCGCTTCCCCGCTCAGATCCGCCGGAGTTCACCATCTTCGCCGGTGTATGTGAGTGCATGTCTTGCGACACAATTTAGAATGTTAAATCCCGCGCTTAGTCCGAATCAGTCGGGTTGTCCGACGTTGCAAAATGGAAAAAGTCGGAAACCCAACGAAAATGCGGTCCGCGGACCCTTAGTAAATGTGCTCCACTGTGTATAAAGTATATTGAGAACCTGTGCAATATGGATTTTTTGTTTTAAGGGTCATATTACAGACCAATTGTATATTGAAAGTATTAATATAACTATATATAACTTATTTATCTTGGGTAGACATTAGAGATGAGCGAGTATACTCGTCCGAGCTTGATGCTCGTTCGAGTATTAAGGTACTCGAAACGGCTCGTTGCTCGGACGAGTATTTCCCCTGCTCGAGATCGAGCATTTAATTAAACAAACACAGTGAAGAACAATGAAGAATAGAATAAAAACAGTGAACACAGTGAACACAGGATCATTTAAGTGAAGAACACAGTGAAGAATAGATTACAGATGTTCGGCACATCTGCTTACTTGTCGGAAGATACACGCGGAACGGCAGCAGGGAGACATCGCACAGCAGGGAGACATCTGGCGCAGCAGAGACACATCGGGCGCAGCAGAGACACATCGGGCGCAGCAGAGACACATCGGGCGCAGCAGAGACACATCGGGCGCAGCAGGGAGACATCGCACGCAGCAGGGAGACATCGCGCGCAGCAGGGAGACATCGGGCACCAGGGAGACATCGGGCAGCAGGCAGACATCGGGCACCAGGGAGACATCGGGCAGCAGGGAGACATCGGGGAGACTTCAGTGGAAGAAGAGGAGCGGATTCCGGGACAGCGTATCTCCTCTCCCGACAAGTAAGCAGATGTGCCGAACATCTGTAATCTATTCTTCACTGTGTTCTTCACTGTGTTTTTCACTTAAATGATCCTGTGTTCACTGTTTTTATTCTATTCTTCACTGTTCTTCACATCTGTTAACTTGTCGGGAGATAATATACGCGCGGAACAGTGAAGAATAGATTGCATACATCTGATCACTTATCAGAAGACATTCTTTTTCAATTAAATAACATATTTTATTCCCGAACCATGGTCCCTTTGAAAAATGCTCGAGTCTCCCATTGACTTCAATGGGGCTCGTTATTCGAGACGAGCACTCGAGCATCTGGAAAAGTTCGTCTCGAATAACGAGCACCCGAGCATTTTAGTGCTCGCTCATCTCTAGTAGACATCTTTTTTCAGTTTAAGTCGCTATTTTAATGTATATTTTAATGTGATGAAGAAAAGATGTTTATATGATATTTGTAACTACCCCCCCTGTTTTGTGTTATAGTAGAATAGCGGGGTGGTACCGTTTTGTGAGAAAATTCATCTGTTTCCCTGCATTTTGTATAGGTGTTGAGTAATTTGGAAAAAAAATAATTTGTGCTGAACCGATTTATTCATCTCTAATAAATTCAAAAATTATTTGAAAATTTGTTTTCAATAGAAACAAATTATTACGTAATAAAAAAAAGTCTTTGAAACTTTTCATATGTATAATAGAACATATTCCTGCTCCACTCATATCCTATCTACTTGTATCAATTCTTTCACTTAGGATAATAGACAAATACATTTCTCATAAACCACTTCCCTAGTGAATACAGGGAATTATGTTAAAACAAGGTTACAAAAAATTACAAATTACATTAGGGAGTTGATTATCACATTGCGATCAATAAAGCAAATTGCCGAATACAAACAGGAATTGTTGTTAGACAAGATGTAAAAATACATCAGGAAAAAGCTGTAAATCATCTTCCAGGAAACCACAGAGAGAGAACAAACACAATAAAACTTTTCTTTATGTTAATCTACGTGTAACTAAAATATAATTGTTTATTAAAACATATTTTATTTTTTTTGCTATTTTTTAAAAGATAGTTTTGTGGTCATGGGCGCTCAGTGTCACATGACTTTAGGGAGATTTTTAAAGGTAAACAGGTGGCATTTAACATAAAGGAGGCAATTCTAGAAAGGACATTTCATCCTGATCTGAGGGGGCGGGTAGTTTAATGGGGTAACATATGGTGGCAGGTTCCCTTTACTTATAAAATTGCCAACCTTAGAGGAAATCTGCTATCAAAATCCATCCTGATAAACCAGGGTCATTACTCATAGATCCAGGTACAGTGACTGTGGTAATCGTCTTAAATTTGTCCTCAACCTTGAATTTGGCTTATGATTCTGTACTTCACTTTGGCCGCCACCATGGACAAAGTCGCGCCTGTGGAACGACCTGGGGGTATCACGCCACAACAAGTGCAACCTGCTTTGCAGCGGGCTCTGGTGAAAACCAGGTACCGCTTACACTCTGGTCCCAGGTGTCGGCTTACATCATTGTCCACGGTGGTCCAGTGGGTCCACTACCCCTGGAGCCTGACAGTAAGATCTGGCCATGGATCCCACCAAGATCAGCTACATGAACTGGCTGATCTTACCACCATTATGGTCCAGCAGTCCCAACGGATTACCGCACAAGGCCAACAACTTGGACAACTCACTGCCATCCTGCAGCAATTGTTGGGTTCACTGAGCTGATGCCTACACAGTTTGCCACAGAAAGGCCTAAGATTGCATTCATGCTAAGTCTGCTTTCCGGTAAAGCCCTGTCATGGGCTACTCCTCTCTGGGACAGGAAGACCCGGTCATGGCCATCTTTGAGGAACCATCCTGGGCCTTGTCTGCAGAAGCCGCTCTGCTGAATTTACACCAAGGGGACTCATCTGTTCACATCTGCATTTTTGCATCTGAGCTCTCGTGGAATGAAGAGCCTTTGGTTGCCACTTTAAAAAAGGACTGGTCAAGTCAAAGATGCCCTGTCTGCACGGGACCTGCCGTCTTCCCCGAGTGGTCTGATCTATCCTGCTTGGCTCCTGTCTTCCAAAGACCACCTCTGCTGCTCTCCGTGTCTGCCGCTGAGGAAGACCACTCCTGACGACAGGAGAACCTTTGCCTCTATTGTGCCAGCCCAGAACATTGTGCCAGCCCAGAACACTTTCTTTAGTCTTGTCCAAATGCTTGCACCTAGGGTTCTTGGGAGGAAAATCCCTAGGTGCAAGCAAACCTTCTCCATGACTAAACTTGCCTGTTTTACTCAGCTCCAGGATAGGTACTCCAAGCCACTGCCTTCTTGGATTCTGGTTCTGCAGGAAATTTCGTGGATGCTGTCCTAGTCTCCCAGTATCGCCTTCCTGTGGTCCGCCTAGAGAAGCTGCTGGTTATCTCCTCCATTAGTGTACAGGTCCTCAGCAATCCTGTATATTACCGCACCATGCTGTCATGAGACTGTCATTTTATGTGCTTCCCCGATGTACGTCTGCCATTTTGTTGGGTTGCAGCTACATGCTCCAGTGCTCAACTCGCAGAGTGGGGAGGTTCTTGGCTGGGGTCCAGAGTGCTAGTCTTGCTGTCTCTTGGATCTTTGGCCGGTGGCCACAATGTTTTCTTCGATATCCTCAAAGCCTCTGGTGAGTCTTCCTGCTGCTTAAACAGACTTTGCCGGCGTCTTCTCAGAGAAGCAAGCAGAGACTCTACCCCCACACAGTCCTTACAACTGTCATCTAGTGCTGCTGCCGGGCACATTACCACCATGAGGTCCGTGACTGAGACCACGGCTATGTCAGCTGATATTAAGGAGAATCTGCAGAAAGGGGTCATCCACAAGTCTTTGTCTCCTGCTGCTCCGCCCCTGCATAGACAATCGTGGGCTTAATAAGGTTAACATGAAGAACAGTTACCCATTACCCTTGATCACTGAACTCTTTGACCACCTTCATGGAGCTAAGGTTTTCACTAAGTTGGACATTTGGGGGATAAAAAATCTCCTGCCACCGCTAATTAGCACTGGCCACCCGACTACCTATAAATGCTCAGCCTCTTTCTGTGACCCCTGCCAGATCTTTGTGCTTCTATTCCTGAGAGAAAGCTTTGTTCCATGCCCTTTGTGATTATCCTGATTTCCCATTGTGACCTCGATTCTGTTACCAAGTCTGATCCCTCGCTGCCTGTCCTGACCTACCACTACGTCCCTGACTTTGATCCTGTGCTGCCTGTCCCTACCTCCTGCCTATCCCCGACCATGAGTTTCCCTTACGATTCTGTACTCTGCCTTGGCTGCCACCATGTAAAAAGTTACGCCTGTGGAACGACCTGGTTGTACCATGCCGCAACAAGTCCAAACTGTTTTGCAGTGGGCTCTGATGAAAACCGGTCCCAGGTGTCAGCTAACACAGTCCTCTGTGGTGGTCCAGTGTGTCCACTACACCTAGCCTGACACCTATCTTACTTGTTGTGTTGTTTGTCCTTTTCATAGTATCATAGTATATAAGGCTGGAAGGAGACACAAGTCCATCAAGTCCAACCTTTAAGAATTAAATAAATGTTTTATCCCCATAACCCGTGATATTTTTTCTCTCCAGAAAGTCATCCAGGCCTCTCTTGAACATGTACATAGAGTCCGCCATAACAACCTCCTGTGGCAGAGAGTTCCACAGTCTCACTGCTCGTACAGTAAAGAACCTTTGTCTATGTTGATGGTAAAATCGCCTCTCCTCTAGGCGTAGAGGATGCCCCCTTGTCCTGGTCACAGGCCGAGGTATAAAAAGATCTTTGGAGAGATCCTTGTACTGTCCGTTCAGGTATTTGTACATTGTAATGAGGTCTCCCCTCAGTCGTCTTTTTTCTAAACTGAATAATCCCAAATTTTTTAATCTGTCAGTGTATTCTAGTTCCCCCATTCCCCTAATAATCCTGGTTGCTCTCCTCTGCACCCGTTCCAGCTCTACTATATCCTTTTTATACACTGGTGCCCAAATACACAATATTCCATGTGTGGTCTGACCAGGGATTTGTATAAGGGCAAAACTATGTCTTTATCATGAGAATCTATTCCTCTCTTGATACATCCCATAATTTTATTTGCTTTAGCAGCAGCCGCCTGGCTCTGGTCACTAAAATTAAGTTTACCATCCACCAATACCCCCAAGTCCTTTTCAGCTTCATTTTTACTAAGTAATTGACCGTCTAGAACATAATTATACTTTTTGTTTCCATGGCCCAAGTGCATAACTTTACATTTATCTACATTAAACCTCATCAACCATTTCTCTGCCCACTCCTCAAGCTTCCACAAATCCCTCTGTAATGCTAAACTATCGACCTCAGTATTTATTACTTTACACAGCTTAGTATCATCTGCAAATATTGAACTTGACTGTGTAAACCCACTACAAGGTCATTAATAAAAATATTAAAAAGAAGTGGCCCCAATACTGACCCCTGTGGCACTCCACTGGTAACATCAACCCAATCTGAGAATGTGCCATTAATGACCACCCTCTGTTTTCTATCACTAAGCCAATTACTTACCCAAATACACAGATTTTCTCCTATTCCCAGCAGTCTCATTTAATATACCAACCTTTTATGTGGCACGGTGTCAAATGCCTTTGAAAAGTCCAAATATACAACATTTACAGCGCCCCCCAGATCCAGTCTTGAACTTACCTCCTCGTAGAAACCAATCAGATTAGTCTGACAGGACCGATCTCTCATAAACCCATGCTGACGCTGGGTTATAAGGTTGTGCTCAGTGAGATACTCCAGGATAGCATCCCTAACAAACCCCTCAAACATTTTCCCCACCACAGCAGTTAGACTCACGGGTCTGTAGTTTCCAGGATCGCTATTTGATCCTTTTTTGTATATTGGTACCACATTTGCTATGCGCCAGTCCTGTGGAACATAACCAGTCCTCAGTGAATCTTCAAATATTAAAAATAACGGTTTGTCTATCACCGTACATAATTCATGCAGAACCCGGGGGTGTATGCCATCTGGCCCAGGTGATTTATCTATCTTAGTGGTTGTGAGGCGGCGCCGTACCTCTTCCTGGGTTAAACTGTTGACATTATAAAAAGAATTAACATTATTCCTCATTGTGTCTTCCATTTTTTGGGGGGGCTTTTGTCTTTGAGAACATTATCCCAGTCTATGCCTTTAAGGTCTTCCCTTAGTTGCTGAAAATTTGCCCTCCTGAAGTTTAGAGTGTTGGTTGCCCCTTCACTAACGCTCTTAGTAAAGCGTAGTACAAAATCAATGATATTATGATCACTATTCCCCAGGTTCCCCCCAACCTGTAGTTTTGATACCCTATCAGGTCTGTTGGTCAGGATAAGGTCCAGCAGTGCCCCCCTCTTGTTGGCTCCAGGACTAGTTGCGACAGGTAATTGTCTTTTGTTGTTGACAAGAAACTGCTGCCTTTGAAGGACCTGCAGGTTTCTGCCCCCCAGTCGATATCTGGGTAATTGAAGTCCCCCATGATAAGTACTTCACCATGCTTTGAAGCCGCATCCATTTCACTTATCAGCATTTCCTCTGCTGCCTCCATTATATTTGGAGCCTTATAACAAACCCCTAGTAATATTTTATTATTCTTTTTCCCTCCTCTTATCTCCACCCATAGGGACTCCACATTTGCGTTACTGATGTCATCTCGCAGGACGGGCTTGAGGCAAGAATTCACATATAAACAAACCCCTCCCCCTTTTTTATTTATACGATCCTTTCTAAAAAGACTATAACCATCTATAGTAACAGCCCAGTCATAGCTACTGTCCAGCCATGTCTCGCTGATACCCACTATATCATATTTCTCTCCAACATCAAGAGTTCCAGTTCCTCCATTTTGTTTGTGAGGCTTCTGGCATTTGTGTACATACACTTTATATGGTTTTCCCTGTCCGTATTCCTTTTGTCCTTATTCCCCAATCTCATTCCGCCCCCCTTTCTCCCCCATGGACTATGACTCTTCCCAGCTCTCTATCTACACTGTCTATTTGCCCGGCACAAGTGTACTTGCCCTCCCCCCAGGTCTCTAGTTTAAACACTCCTCCAACCTTCTAGCCATTTTTTCCCCATTGAGGTGCAGCCCATCCCTACTGTAGAGCCTGTAGCCGACAGAAAAGTCAGTCCAGTTCTCCATGAACCCAAAACCCTCCTTCCTACACCAACTTTTGAGCCACTTATTTACCTCCTTGATCTCCCGCTGCCTTTCTGGTGTGGCACGTGGTACAGGTAGTATTTCGGAGAAAATTACCTTTGAGGTCCTTGCCCTGAGCTTATGGCCTAAATCTCTGAAATCATTTTTAAGGACCTTCCACCTACCTCTTACTTTGTCATTAGTGCCAATGTGGACCATGACCGCTGGTTCCTCACCAGCCCCTCCCAGTAATCCGTCAACCCGATCCGCAACATGCCGAACCCGAGCACCCGGCAAACAACACACTGTTCGGTAAGCACGGTCTTTGTGACAGATTGCCCTGTGTGTTCCCCTAATAATGGAATCTCCCACTACCAGCACCTGTCTGACCTTGCCTGTGCTCCCATTACCCTTCTTACCGGAGCAGACATTCCCCTGGTTGCTAGCGGCCACGTCTTGCTGCAGCATTGCTACCCCAGAGCTGATATCCCCCTCATCCACCAGCCTGGCAAACTTATGCTTGGTGTAACGATGAACAACAGTTCTAATGAGTTGTTGGTTGAGGATAGAGCCCTATTATACTCCCCTTACTACTAGTTTACCCTTATTTTAATTTCCTATGTACATGTGTTATACTTGTTATGTCCTGTTTTTGTGTACGTGAAAATATCAAAAAAAGAAGAAAAAAATACAAATCTGCAAATTATAAGAGTGTAAGATTTTTTTTTTCAACTAACAAAGTAAATTTTATTGGATTCTGTGGGAGCAAACTCTTCAAAACACACCTCTAGCTTGAAATGGATTAAAGGGGTCTTAAAACTATTTGGGTTTAGTTGTTTCATGGTGGGTTTAAAAAAAACTCACAAAGTTTATTAAGTTTACTTTAAAACATAACATGTTTATAATATTACAAATAGTATTTTAGGAAAATTGCTCTAATGTCATTCAATTAATAATTTATGTTATTCAACAAATGGTTTGTCCTTATTAGTTATTTTTGTTATGTTTTATGCACCCTCGATATTTTTATTATTATTTTTCTAAAATATAGTTTTTTCATGACGAAATGTAATACATTCATTTAATTTAATCCTAGTCCGAGAGAGGAAGAGCTCATCCTGCCAGTGGTAATATTATACCAGTAATTAGATTCCTGTTCATGTATAAAAGAACAGCTAGAGACGTCTCCCAGTGATGATTTTCTAAACTTATAACTGAGCAATGTCTTTCTCTAATAGTCTATGGGGCCCGGGGATCAGTTTCACTTCTTTGTCCTCCTAGAATACTGCAGGAATCCCAAACTTTCAATAAACCAACTTCCCTGATGAATAGCGGGACGTGTCCGTACAAATAACACATTTGGGAACTGATCTTAGTATTTTACCGTCTCAGATTCTAGTGAACTGTAAAAAGATTAACTCAATAGAATTTAGATTTATAATCTGAGTATATGTCTAATTTATTGTAATTTTTATACAGTTTTATATATTATATAAAGTGTAACTGTTATTTTATTTTTTTTTTGTCCTTGGATTTTTTCTATATATTTTGCCAAGGGGCATGTATGACATAGCAAACTGTGTGGCTTATGTAATGAAAATGGTGAGTTTTTTGCCATTTTTGACCACTCCTCACTATTCTAGATAAGGTTAGGATCTAGTGGGTGTGGCGAGCCTCCCGGACACAACCAGTGCAAAAAATAGCTGTAGAAGTGGTGTGGACTGTGATAGTTTCAATAAATAGGGGACAGACATTCTATATCAAAATATCCTTCACTGAATTAAAAATCCTAAATAATATGACATTTTTTTTAAATACACTACGTGTTTCGCATCTGCAATCGGGAGTTTCGTCATGTTGACCGGACCTGTTGTGACTTCCCCATGTAAAATATAATACTAAAATTGATATAATACTAAATACTGTGACAGTTCCCAGTAAATGCTACATGATTCACAGTGATAGATCTTGCCAAAGCTTTGTTTTCTATTACATTGGACAAAGTTATATAAAAGTCTGACATTAAAAGTGAATGAAATTTAAAGAATAGGGAAAAAACATATATAGGGTGGTCTGCATGTCCAAAAATGCCCAATGGTAAAATTTTAAAATAGGTAAAAATGTTCCAAAGATTTACATTTTGTAGTTATGTAATCAAACTAGAAAAACTTGCATTGTTTGTATCACTTTGTTAATCATGTTCTGTACTTTACTTCTTTCTCATTTTAGAAATTCAGTTATTTTTTTAAATTGTACTTTTATTGTAGTGGAGTTTGTTCCATGCTGTTCTGCTGCGGCTGCTAGTAATTTACCTTTGCAGTCGGACATCTCCTGTTCCCTGTCTAGACCCCTCATACTCTCCACCATGTTGCTGATGATGATACTGTTTCTGTTATCCCTCCATAGTTGTCAATTATGTTCTTTACTACTTTTTCAGTCACCCTACACTCTACAGGTGCATGTAAGAAACTGTGAAGAAACGGAACGGTGAACGAAGTGTCAGAACACTTTTGGCGGTTTCATCCAGGTCCGTTTTTCTGCTGTAAGCAGAGGTTTCTTGTTGCTCACCTTGGAACTGAATATATGTGTAAGTTGTAGTTTGAGTGATGGGCAGCATCCAGGAACTCCATCTATACTTGATACCACTATGCTCAGTACTGGTTATTCTGTCCTCTTGTTACTTTCTCTATGCTACTCTTGCTACATTATTCACTATTCTTTGCTTCAGCATTTGGTACCTCGCATCCATCTTCATTTTGACCAGGTTATCCTGACTTTACTTGTGACTAATGTTCTTTTTGTTAGTCATCTGTTCTGAGCGGATACTCAGAGTAGGGAACGTCATCCAGTTGCTTCCTGTGTGTTAGCACAAGTCCTGGCAAGTAGGTGGGGGTTCTGAATACATGAGGGCCTGCAACTCTTTCCTATCTTGACAAGTAGACTACCATTACGTTTCATCTATGCTCTTCTGTGACAGAAAAGAATAACAAAATTGTAGGGTAAGGTAAACTGGGTCTCATGCACAAAAGGGACTAATTTTGGAGACCTTTGTGTTCGCTTTTCTTTATATGTCTGTGTCCTGTTAAATACTTAATGTAGCTTTACTATTTAAACACTTTATTGACAAGAACAAATTATTTTTCACAAGAACAACCAGTGACAGGCTCCCATAGATAACTATAAGATAACTTACACCCTTCTTTTAGCTAAAAATTGTTTCCCTCACATCCCTATGAAATCAACTTTATTTTATATTACCTGGCATAATAGGTGGTGTGTCCTGCTTGGCCGGTCCCTCCCATATACCTTATGCAAGAGTGATGTCATCTAAGGTCCTTTCCCTGTTACATTTGCAAAATGTACCCTATGTATGTATCAGATCACATGAAATCACAGCACAGCACAGTCTCCATGAACTTCTACTCCTCCACTTCCTCCATGGATTTCTAACCCTCCACATCTTCCATGGTGGCATGCTGTTATTTCATGTGATCAGATACATACATGGGGTTGATTTTTGCAAAAATGTAAAGGGGGGAAGGACCTTAGATGTCATTACCGTTGTCACATGACATGAAGTTAACACAGGGCCCCATTTACACTATATGTCCTATAAGTAAGCAGAGCTTTATATGTCTATAGTTGAATATTGGCAGACAGTCCATAAGTACTGAAGATCCATGCAGCAGCATAACCCACAGGTAAAATTCTGGTTTCTTTAAGTACAACTTTTATTTGTGCATCTTATGTCGGAATTAAGAGGATAATCTCTATAGGCAACATGCGAGAGGGACCAGGAATAAAAAGTAAGAACTTAAAACTAAAGTCACAGTTAGTTTAGAGTAATTACCATGATCAGAACCTCGGGGAAATCTCCTTGTGGCACAAAGTCAATTTTTTCTTTTATTATCCAAGGGCCGGATCCTATATAATCCGACACTAGAGAAGCCCTTCCTAATACACACCCGGGGGAGGACACAGACGCTGCTTACCATCTCACAGCAAGTGTAAGCTTATCTTCATAGAATTATTTACTTCTCTTTGTTGTTTTCTTGGGCTTTATCTCTTTAAAACTTCAAGAATTTTATCATATTTAATAAGAAAATAGAACAGAATAAGGAGAGTAATTGATTTAAAACTTTTTAATACTGAAAATAATGTAATTTCTGTACCTTCCCCTGACCCTACACTGATCTCTTACTGCTCAGCTCTGTACACAGAGAGACTTCATAGTCTTCAAAAATATTCTGCATAAAGGAGCTCATTTACAGAAAGTGCATTGTCCGTGTATAATGTGCTGTGCAGGGAGTCACTAAGATCATGCACCCGATATCCTGCATGTGTCGCTTCCCCGCTCAGGTCCCCGGAGTTCACCTTCTTCTTCCTGGTGCATGTAAGTGCATTGTCCGTGTATAATGCGCTGTGCGGGGAGTCACTAAGATCGTGCGCCCGATATCCTGCATGTGTGGCTTCCCCGCTCAGGTCCCCGGAGTTCACCTTCTTCTTCTTGGTGCATGTAAGTGCATTGTCCGTGTATAATGTGCTGTGCGGTGAGTCACTAGGATCGTGCGCCCGATATTCTGCATGTGTCGCTTCCCCGCTCAGGTCCCTGGAGTTCACCTTCTTCTTCCTGGTGCATGTAAGTGCATTGTCCGTGTATAATGCGCTGTGCGGGGAGTCACTAAGATCGTGCACCCGATATCCTGCATGTGTCACTTCCCCGCTCAGGTCCCCGGAGTTCACCTTCTTCTTCCTGGTGCATGTAAGTGCATTGTCCGTGTATAATGCGCTGTGCGGGGAATCACTAAGATCCTGCGCCTGATATCCTGCATGTGTCGCTTCCCCACTCAGGTCCCCGGAGTTCACCTTCTTCTTCCTGGTGCATGTAAGTGCATTGTCCGTGTATAATGTGCTGTGCGGGGAGTCACTAAGATCCTGCGCCCAATATCCTGCATGTGTCGCTTCCCGGCTCAGGTCCCCGGAGTTCACCTTCTTCTTCCTGGTGCATGTAAGTGCTAGGGCTTGGGACACAATTTGAATGTTAAATCCTGCGCTCAGCCCGAATCAGTCGGATCGTCTGACGGCCGACCCCGATTTCTTTCTCATGTAAGCAGCGCAGCTTCGCCAAAATCCGGTGACAAAGGTCCGACAAAAGTGAGCAGCATGAGAACCAAAGCGTTAGTAAACTTTCATTACAACCGTGCTTTTAGTACCTCATAATGGGGCAGATTTACTTACCCGGCCCATTCACGATCCAGCGGCGCGTTCTCTGTGGTGGATTCGGGTCCGGCCGGGATTTATTAAGGTAGTTCCGCCACCGCTGCTGCGCTGAAGAGCATCGGAACGCGCTGGAGTTCACCGAGCCGTGCTGAGTGAAGGTAAGTGCAAGCTCCGCAACAGATTTTTTTAAAAAATGCGGCGTTTTTTCCGAATCCGCTAGGTTTTCGCTCGGCCCCCCCCCCCCCCATTTCTGTCATGTGCATGCCAGCGCCGATGCGCCAAAATCCGATCACGTGCGCCAAAATCCCGGGACAATTCAGGGGAAATCGGTGCAAATCGGAAATATTCGGGTAACACGTCGGGAAAACGTTAATCGGGCCCTTAGTAAATGACCCCCAATGTGTTATATAAAGCTGAGCGATACATGCATCATTACTTATCTCTCTACTTTGTGAATTGAAGGGATGTAAATAGATTTAATGGGGGACATTTATCATATGTTGGCGCTCCTGGCAGGGCCTGGCGTAGAAACAAGATGTAAGCAGAATCACTCCGGCACCGACGTGGCTTAGTTAAAACCATTTTTCCAATCTTTATTTTCTTCCAAATGATAAAACACAGAGCATGACTCCCCAATGGCAACACCAGTTGTTACATGTTGCGTGACAAGGCCTACGCGTTGTCAGTTGGCAGTGCCATGATTAAGGGTGCCTATAGCGGACGAGATCTTTTTTTCAGGTACATAACTAATTTTGTGAGAAATTTGTTTGTTTTTGCATCACCATGTATCAATGGGCATAATATTTATATTGTTTGTTAACAGAGCTGTTTAAGGGCTTGTTTTTTGCAGGACAATCTGTACTTTTTCCTGGTATCATGTTGTGGTAAATGTTACTTTTTGATCAATTTTGTGAGATTTTTTGTGTTTCATTTATGGCCTTCCTGGAAGGGTTCAGTGACAATTCTATTTTATTGTACAGGTCTACACAGACGTAAGTGCTGTTTTTTAGTGATTTTTACTGTTTTATGGTGTATTAGACTGACATCAGCCCTGTAAGATTGTTCATTCAGCACGATCTAGGCAGCACTGGGGTCCTTCATCAGACCTCAAGGCTGCAATAACATTGCATGGAGCGTGCCGATCATCTCGTTAATGCCCTATAGATGCCTTGGTCACTACAAAAGCTGGGTTAAACTTCTGGGATTGAGATAGTCGAGATATCATTCATGACAAACTTCATAATTTCTTATTTCTAAAGATCATCTTCTTTGTGAACATTGCACCACAGGTGTCATGCTCCAGGCCATGTCCATGTATGTTTATAAATAGAGATTAGCGAACACACTCGTCCGAGCTTGATGCTCATCTGGTGTGAACACACGGCTCTACCGAGGGATGAAGGCACTCCTTCCCCCTCCCCCTTCAGGCTAACCAGACTTGGAGGCATTAGCTCTATGGGCTACTTCTGTGTTGGTATATATTCTCCCTCTGATGAGACCTCTGTCGAAATGTGTCAGGGAGGTGTGATACTTGTTTTAGTACAAGGGACAGTTTTTGGGACTGCTCTTGTAAGGGCGGGAGTCATGGGGTAATAGGGTTAGACTGTTTAGAACCCTACACCTTCCTGTCTGTAATGACGATAGGCTCCCACCCAGCCAAACATCATCCTCGGGTATCGTATGCTGGTAAGGTAAGAAACAACATATATCAGTTGAAGGTATAATGTCAGCCAACCTAGGCTGTTAAACTCTTCACGATTACATTATCTGCCACCTAGCATTTTTGTGCCCATATATACATACCTGTTTTGTTGTTAGCCGTATTTTGTTCACTCGTTTTGTCTATCTGTATGTATCACTTTGACATTGTAAATTAGCAATGTCAAATAATAAGACATAACGCATCTCGCTCCTTAGTGAGTAGTTGCTAATTTTTAGAAAATTTGTAATAAACTTGAGATTTTATAAATTACCTAGGTGCTGCTAAGCCTTGATGCTCGTTCGAGCATTAGCGTACTCGAAACTGTCAGACAGTGGTGAAGTTGTTGTCAGGGAAGGAAGTCCGAGGGGGGAGCAGACTGAGGGATCGGAGGATGATAAGGTGACAGACCCAAGCTGGGTTGATAGGCCGGGTGAACACAATAATTCTGAGACAGAGGCGAGTCCTCGACGAGAGCAGGTTGGAAGAGGCAGTGGTGGGGCCAGACGGAGAGGCAGGACCAGAGCTGGTGCATCAGCGCCAAATGTTTCACGTAGTGAAGCTCCCGTGGCGAGGGCTAGATTTTCGGAAGTCTGGAGGTTCTTTAAAGAAACACCGGATGACCAACGCCCTATGGTGTGCAACCTGTGCCACACCAGGATCAGCAGGGGTTCCACCACTACCAGCTTAACCACCACCAGTATGCCCAGGCATATGAATGCTAAACACCTCACTCAATGGAACCAAGGCCGTTCACCTCTAGCCGGGCACACCACTGCTCCTTCCCCTGTGTCAACTGCTGCCTCTGCTAGTCAGCCCCCTGCCCAGGACCCTGGCCCAAACACCTGCCATGCGAAAACCACACCTTCGCCTCCACGATCCTCCACAGCATCCACCAATGTCTCCATGCGTAGCGTCCAGCTCTCTATACCCCTGGAGATGCTGCCCTATAGGCTGGTAGAGACCGAGGCCTTTCGCAACCTTATGGCGGCGGCCGCCCCTCAGTATTCTGTCCCCAGCCGCCACTACTTTTCCAGATGTGCCGTCCCAGCCCTGCACAAGCACGTGTCAGAGAACATCATCCGTGCCCTGACCAACGCCGTTTCTGACAAGGTTCACCTGACCACGGTCATGTGGACGAGTGCTGCCGGGCAGGGCCACTATTTATAGCTGACGGCACATAGGGTTAACTTGGTGGAGGCTGGGACCGAGTCTGACCCTGGGGCTGGTCATATATTGCCGACGCCGAGGATTGCGGGGCCTACCTCGGTCCAGGTCTCTCAGGCCTACTATGCCTCCTCCTCCTCCCACCCCTACTCTACCTCCTCCTCCGAATTACCATCTGTGGGCATGGCGCCATCAGTCGGTAGCTCTAGGCACAGCAGCAGTGCCATCGCTAAGCGACAGCAGGCGGTGCTCAAACTGCTGAGCCTAGGCGATACCACTCAAGAGCTATTACAGGGCATCATGGCGCAGACTGATCTGTGGCTGGCACCGCTGAACCTGAAGCCAGGCATGGTTGCGTGTGACAACGGCCGTAACCTGGTGGCAGCTCTGCAACTCGGCAGACTGACACATGTGCCATGCCTGGCCCATGTGTTAAATCTCATAGTTCAGTGGTTCCTCAAGACATACCCCAATCTGTCTGTTTTGCTCACGAAGGTGCGCCGCATCTGTGCGCATTTCAGGAAGTCCAGCACAGATGCTGCCACTCCCAGGACAGCGCAGCACCGCCTCCAACTGCACGCTCACCGACTGCTGTGCGATGTGCCCACAAGGTGGAATTCAACATTAACGATGTTATCCAGAGTTTACCAGCAGCGCAGAGCGATTGTAGACTGCCAGATGTCAACTTCCACCAGAACTGGTAGTCAGGTCAGTCAGCTTCCTCAATTCTACAATGAGGAGTGGACGTGGATGTCTGATATCTGTCAGGTGCTGAGTAACTGAGGAGTGAACACAGATGGTCAGTGGCGATGCCGCCATCATCAGCCTCACCATCCCGCTGCTTGGCCTGTTGAAAAACTCTCTGGTCAGCATGAAGTCGGAAGCTTTGCGCTCGTCACAAGAGACGGGGGAAGAAGATTCCCTTGTTGATAGCCAAAGCACCCTCAGGTCTGTTTCTCAGCGCATATCGGAGGAGGTGGAGGAAGATGAGGAGGAAGAGGAGGAGAATGTTGGCGAGACAGAAGAGGGGACCATTGTTCAGTCCTTCACTGTTCAGCGTGTATGGGCAGAAGAAGAGGAGTTGGAGGAGGAGGAAATGGACAGTCAGGCCAGTGAGGGGAGTGAATTCTTGCGCGTTGGGACTCTGGCGCATATGGCAGATTTCATGCTAGGCTGCCTATCCCATGACCCTCGCGTTCAAAGAATTTATTCCAGCACCGATTACTGGGTATTCACTCTCCTGGACCCAAGGTACAAGCAAAATCTTTCCACTCTCATCCCTGGAGAGGAAAGGAGTGTGAGAATGCATGAATACCAGCAGGCCCTGGTGCACAAGCTGAAACAGTATTTCCCTTCTGACAGCGCTAGCGGCAGAGGGCGTACTTCTGCGGGACAAGTAGCGAGGGAGAGTAGGCGAGCAGGCAGCTTGTCCAGCACTGGCAGGGGTACGCTTTACAAGGCCTTTGCCAGTTTTATGTCACCCCAGCAAGACACTGTCACCTGTCCCCAGTCTCGGCAGTAGGGCTGATCCTTACAGAAAGATTGTGAGGGAGTACGTAGCTGACCATACCATCGTCCTAAATGATCACACAGCTCCCTACAACTATTGGGTTTCAAAGCTAGACATGGGGCATGAACTGGCGCTGTACGCCTTGGAGGTTCTTGCCTGCCCTGCCGCTAGCATGTTGTCTGAGCGGGTTTTCAGTGCAGCTGGTGGCATCATCACTGATAAGCGTACACACCTGTCGACTGACAGCGCTGACAGGCTGACGCTTATCAAGATGAATAAAGCCTGGATTTCTCAGGATTTCCATTCTCCACCAGGTGAAAGAAGCTCAACCTGAATAATGTATGCACTCCTCCTCCTCATTTTCCTCCTTCTCCTCCTCTTTGTACACTAAAGCAGAGGAAACTGGCTATTTTTTGCCAGGGCCAACTGGCTCTAGATATAGTACTCTGTGTATTTAATTTTTCTGGAGGGCCACCTACCCGGTCCTCTGTTTTAAACAACTTTTGGGAGTGCCACATACAGGTACTCTATGTATTTAATTTTTCTGGAGGGCCACCCACCCGGTCTTCTGGTTTGAAAACTTTTTTGGACTGCCACATACAGGCACTCAATCTATTTAATTTTTCTGGAGGACCACCTACCTGCTCCTCTGGTTTGAAAACTTTTTTGGACTGCCACATACAGGCACTATCCAAATTTAATTGTCGCCATAGCAGCCTCCACACGTCATCTTTATAGCTGCCTCCACACGTTGTCTCCATTGCTACCTCCACACATCATCTCCATAGCTGCCTCCCAAAGTCGTCCATATAGCTGCCTCCATACTTCGTCCCCTTAGCAAACGAGCAGTGTCAGGCAGAATTTTGGGTTGTTTTCATGGCTTCCACATCAAACTTGTTAACCTTGTCGCCACCCTGCTGTGTTATCCACAAAATATACTGGCAAACTTTTATCATTTACCGATATTATTTCAGCGCTTCTTGCGCATCTGTTTACATTCCCCTCACCCGTCATAACCAAACCAATTACTTATAAGAACAGAACTACACTTGATCTTATACAAAAGGTTCTTAGAAGTGTTGTTTGTAGCCCCCGCCTGCTTTGAAAATTATAATTTTTTCAAAGTAAACGCTTCTGGCCCCCAGGCCCATTTTGGGAGGGGAGGAGCCGAGAGGCAGGGGCTTGGACAGGAGAAAGCTCGCCTGGCAGCGGACCGCCATCTCCATCCCAAGATCCAACTAACATAGTTTTAACTGCAGCACCTTTAATCTACTACTACTTTACTGCCTCCATACATCGTTCCCTTATCAAACGAGCTCTGTCAGGCAGAATTTTCAGGTGTTTCACCAGATACATAATGGAACTCGGCCCATCTGTCGCCGCCATGCTGGAGACCTGAAGTTGCAATCATGCATCCATGCATACTGCCCCTGCTGTTTCCTGTCCATTTCGCCTCCACGATCCTCCACAGCGTCCACCAATGTCTCCATGCGCAACTTTCAACTGTCTATACCCCAGACGCTGGAGCGCGAGAGGAAATACAGCACATCATCCCCTTATCAAACGAGCTGTGTCAGGTAGAATTTTCAGGTGTTTCACCAAATACATAATGGAACTCGGCGCATCTGTCGCCGCCATGCTGGAGACCTGAAGTTGCAATCATAGCAGCGCAATATGGATGCCCCATACTGTCGCTCTTAATCATGGAATTCGTCTCCATGGCTGCCTCCACATGTCATCCCCTTATCAAACGAGCTGTGTCAGGCTCATTGTTTCACCAGATACGTTATGGAACTTGGTCACTATGTCGCCACCATGCTGTGTTATCGACTAAATATACCGTCAACCTTTTGTTCACATAGGATTTCATTTCAGCACTTCTTGCTCACCTCTTTTGGTTCCTCTCTGCCGCCTTAACCAGGCAAAATACTGATACATACAGTGCTACACGTTATACTTGCCAAAAGGAATTTTTTAAATTGGTTTGAAGCCTGAGTCCATTTGGGGTATGTCGCCATGCCACTCTCTAGCCTGCCACTGCTGCCGCTGCCTCTGCATGCCGTCCCCTATAGTGTCAGGGTCAATTATTGGATGTTTTAGATGCTATCTAGCCTCATTCGGTCACTCTGTCATGGCCATGCTGTTGCCCATAATTTTGGCATAATGGTGCAATTAAGCAGCCTCAGAGGCATCCATGCATGCTGCCCCTGCTGTTTCCTGTCCATTTCCACGGTGTTTACATCATTTTCTGAGGTTTCCAGGTGTTTGGCCAAGCTTCTCTGTGCAGAGCCTTGGTCCCCTTGAAAAATGCTCGAGTCTCCCATTGACTTCAATGGGGTTCGTTATTCGAGACGAGCACTCGAGCATCGGGAAAAGTTCATCTTGAATAACGAGCACCCGAGCATTTTAGTGCTTGCTCATCTCTATTTATAAATTATGAAGTTTTGCCATGACTTGTCCCGCAGTGTAAAACACGCTCAAGAATAATTTTAAACTCTCCACTTCTGTTTGCAGTTGAACTGTGAGTTCTACTGGTCTAAGGAATAATTTAACCTCATGAATTAAATTTTATATGGATTTCAAAATCACTAATTTGTTTTTCTCTTTTTTTATACAGAAACGACATCTCAAAGTTTTCTCATGGACAACCAGACGTCTATAAAATTCCACATTCTGCCCTTCTCTTTAGAAGCCAAAGATAAGCCACTAATTTTTGGAATTTTCTTGGCTATTTACTTAACTGGAATATTTTTGAATTTGGCTGTTATTGCTGTGATCTGTCTCGATGTCCATCTACACTCTCCTATGTATGTCTTCTTCTGTAACTTGTCCTCCATAGATATCTGCTACACCACAGTCGTTATCCCTAATCTCCTCTACATATTACTATCTGGCGATGACCTGTTATCTGTCACCCAGTGCTTCTCCCAGATCTACTTCTTCATTGCATGTGCCAGTGCAGAGGTGACACTTCTCTTTGTGATGGGATTTGACCGGTACGTCGCCATTTGTTATCCATTGTCCTACCACAGAATCCTGAATAAGAAGATCTGTATCTTGATAACGGTCATTATCTGGATCGCTGCTTCATTCAATTCATTTCTATATTTTATTTTACTGCTTAGGTTGACATTTAATAAAGTTGTAAGTATTAAAAATTTCTTCTGTGATATCATGGACATCTTCAATGCTTCTTGTGGTGGCAGCAATGAGTTTAACATCTTGATATATGCAGATCTTGTGGTCTTTGGTCTCTTCCCAGTCTTTTGCAATGTGTTGTCCTATGTGAATATTGTCCGTGTGATTGTACGGATTAAGTCAAAGAAAGGAAGGAGAAAAACTTTCTCCACCTGCTTGTCCCATCTCATCGTCATGACAATTTACTACTCAACATGTTCTCTGGTGTATGTTATGCCATTCCCAGACAACATGGTGATCATGAAGCAGATCTTATCGGTGTTTTATAATATAGCGGTTCCCATGATCAATCCCCTTGTCTACAGTCTACGCAACAATGAAATCAGAAAAGCTTATCAAAAGTTGTTAAAGACTAAATGACATGAATACATCAGTTGATTCTTTTCAATTTAAAAATAAGTAAAAAAGTTAATATTCCCTCATGTCTTCTTTCTTCTGAAGTTTTGAATATTTTGTATTATCAATATAATAGAGGATGATAATGTAAGAGAAAAGTTCTAATGGTGAAGTGCCCGAGGAATGGTCTTTGTTCTCTCGAGTTCTTGTCAAGCTGTATGGTGATCTCCCCATTTGTCACTTCTGATTCTTCCTCTTCCTTAAGTCTGGCCGATAGTGCCTTGACTATCCTTGCCTGCTGCCTTAACCTGCTTTCTTTTTGGATTTTCACTAAGTGCTTTGTCAGTGCAACAAAATTTTCAGCGAGCCACCGGCAGTTGGAAGCTGAGCCATGATTGGTTGCTGCTCTGCTACAGGTCGTTAATATGAGCTCTGAGCTTTGATTGTGCAACACCCCTGCTAACTCATAGGCAGGGTGATTGTTGGAATAGCACACTCTGCTGTTAGGAAGAATGATCACCTCTTTAAGTGGTCTCTAAATACTGGAAAACTTTGTAATTTCAGATTTTAGGCAAGAGTTAACAATGTGAAATGTTGTTGTCCTATAAGAATCTCTATACTATTGTAAAGCAAGCTAGAAGCTGCTTGGAGAGTGCTACCACCTGACCAAGGGAGTATAAAAACCCCTAGTGGGCGTGAGCACATGGTCAGGGCAGGGAGACAGACCTCATGATCTGCAAACTCAGTCAAAGTCAGAACTAGTCAGAGAGCAGAGACTCCATCTGGTACTCATGTCAGCAAAGCATGTCAGCGGAAGCTGCGGAGGACGCCGCTGGAGCCGGGGGAGGTGAGAGGAGCCGGGGACCGGACCCTGAGGAGGCACGGGTGCAACCCATGACAGTACACCCCCCCCCCCCTTCGGCCTTCCCCTCTTCTTCTTGGTCCCAAGAAATTTCTGGAGGAGAGTCCAATCCAAAATGTTCTCTTCGGGCTTCCAAGATCTCTCCTCAGGCCTGAACCCCTTCCAGTCTACAAGAAAGAACCGCTTAACCCTTATGGTCTTCATGTCCAGAACCTCCTTAACTTCACAGACATCTGGGGAATCAGCTTCAGGAGCAGGAGGAGGGGATTGTTGGGAGAAGCGGTTCAAGATGACTGGCTTCAGGAGGGAGACATGGAAGGAGTTCGGGATGCGGATAGATGGAGGAAGGCGGAGCTTGTAGGCTACTTGATTGATGCGCTTGATTATCACAAAGGGACCAAGGAACGAGGACCAAGTTTGTAGCTGGGTATCTTAAGCCGGACGTATTTGGAGGACAACCATACTTTATCACCCAGGAGAGAAGACAGGAGGAAGTCAACGTTTCTTATCAGCCTGGATTTTGGTATGGTCCGGAGCTCGTAGAAGAGACTAGCGGGTCTGATCCCAAACAGACTTGAGGTCCTGCACCAAATCTTCTACTGCAGGGACATCAGAGGGAGTAGACAACGGGAGAGGCGGGCGAGTAATACGACCATAGACCACAAAGAATGGAGCTGAGCCGGTGGACCCAGAGTCCAGGGAATTGTAAGAGAACTCCAAGGTAGAAGGTCAGCCCAGTTGTCCTGACGGGCTGAAACGAAGTGATGGAGGTAACAGCCCAAAGTCTGGTTCACCCTTTCCACTTGACCATTAGACTGCGGATGGTAGGCAGGGGAAAAATCAACGTTGATCTGTAGTTGATTGCATAAGGAACGCCAGAATTTTGATACAAACTGGACTCCTCGATCGGACATGATGTGTAGCGGAAGACCATGCAGTCGGAAGATGTGTTTGAGGAATAGACTGGCAAGCTGTGGAAAAGACGGAAGACCTGGAAGGGGAATAAAATGGGACATCTTTGAAAACCTGTCCGTTAACACCCAGATGACAGTACTGCCCGAGGAGACAGGCAGATCAGTGACAAAGTCCATTGCCACATGGGACCATGGGCGACTGGGTATCGGCAGCGGCAGTAACAGTCCAGCCGATTTAAGACGGGAGGCTTTGTTACGGGCACAGGAGGAGCAGGATCCCACAAACCCCCGAACATCTTGGACCAGGTCTGGCTACCAGTAGTAGTGGGAGATGAAGGCCACAATGCGTTGCACCCCAGGGTGCCCAGCCACACGGGAAGAATGTCCCCAAGCTAAAATCCTCTTCCGGAGAGCGGGTCTAACATACGTCTTGCCAGGAGGTAGCTGCCGAAGATCCACTGGAGCTGCAACAACAAGCTGGTCCAGAGAAATTATGTGTCGAGGAGCCAGTTCTTCTCCGACAACATCCGAAACCCGGGACAGGGCATCAGCCTTGACATTCTTGTCCGCCGGATGAAAATGGATCAGTAGGTCGAAACGAAAAAAGAAGATAGCGCCATTCTTCTAGCGCAAGCTTGATGGCTAACAGCTCCCTGTCTCCAATCGAATAATTTCTTTCCGCTGGGGAAAAGAAGCCGCATGTAGAAGTTCGTCCATTAGGCCCTTTCTGGGAGAGCACTGCTCCAGCTCCTATAGAAGATGCATCCATCTCAAGATAAAAAGGCTTGTTGGTATCAGGCCTAGAGAGGACTGGTGCCGAGCCAAATGCGGACTTCAACTTGGAAAAGGCCTCTTCAGCAGTAGGAGACCAGGCACGTGGATTGGCACCCTTCTTAGTGAGTGCCACAATAGGAGCCACGACAGTGGAGAAGTGGGGAATGAACTGTCGATAATAATTCGCAAACCCCAGGAATCTCTGTATGGCTCGGAGACCTTCTGGGCGTGGCCATTGAAGAACAGCAGACAGTTTTGCGGGATCCATATGAAGGCCTCTATTGGAAATTATGTAACCCAGGAATGGAAGTCTTTGCTGGTGAAACTGGCATTTCTCCAGTTTGGCGTGCAGATGGTTGGCACGAAGTCGACCAAGAACTTGACGTACGTGTCTCTGATGGGATTCAAGGTCTGGAGAGTATACTAAAATGTCAGCCAGGTAGACCACGACATACGTATAAAGAAGATCCCGGAAAATGTCATTCACAAATTCTTGAAAAACGGCAGGGGCATTACACAGTCCGAAGGGCATTACTAAGTATTCAAAATGCCCGTCACGGGTATTAAACGCCATCTTCCACTCGTCACATTTGTGGATCCGGATGAGATTGTATGCACCCCGAAGATCCAGCTTGGAGAACACCCTGGAACTGCGTAGGCGATCAAAAAGTTCTGTAATCAACGGCAGAGGGTAGCAATTTTTAACTGTGATCTTGTTCAGCCCTTGATAGTCTATGCAGGGACGTAATGACCCGTCTTTCTTGGTGACAAAGAAAAAACCTGCACCGGCCTGAGAGGAGGACTTGCGTATGAATCCCCTCTGCAGGTTCTCCTTGATGTATTCAGACATGGCAGCCGTCTCTGGAACCGAAAGTGGATAGACTCGACCTCTGGGAGGGGTAGTGCCAGGCAGGAGATCCACTGGGCAATCATAGTATCATAGTATCATAGTATATAAGGCTGGAAAAAGACGCAAGTCCATCAAGTCCAACCTTTAAGAATTAAATAAATGTTTTACCCCCATAACCCGTGATATTTTTTCTCTCCAGAAAGGTGTCCAGGCCCCTCCACATGTACATAGAGTCCGCCATAACAACCTCCTGTGGCAGAGAGTTCCATAGTCTCACTGCTCTTACAGTAAAGAACCTTTGTCTATGTTGATGGTAAAATCGCCTCTCCTCTAGGCGTGGAGGATGCCCCCTTGTCCTGGTCACAGGCCTAAGTATAAAAAGATCTTTGGAGAGATCCTTGTACTGTCCATGCAGGTATTTGTATATTGTAATGAGGTCTCCCCTCAGCTGTCTTTTTTCTAAACTGAATAATCCCAAATTTTGTAATCTGTCAGTGTATTCTAATCACTCCATTCCCCTAATAATCCTTGTTGCTCTCCTCTGCACCCGTTCCAGCTCTACTATATCCTTTTTATACACTGGTGCCCAAAACTGTATACAATATTCCATGTGTGGTCTGACCAGGGATTTGTATAAGGGTAAAACAAATCTTTATCATGAGAATCTATTCCTCTCTTGATACATCCCATAATTTTATTTGCTTTAGCAGCAGCCGCCTGGCTCTGGTCACTAAAATTAAGTTTACCATCCACCAATACCCCCAAGTCCTTTTTAACTCCAGTTTTACTAAGTAATTGACCGTTTAGAACATAATTATACTTTTTGTTTCCATGGCCCAAGTGTATAACTTTACATTTATCTATATTAAACCTCATCAACCATTCCTCTGCCTACTCCTCAAGCTTCCACAAATCCCTCTGTAATGCTAAACTATCGACCTCAGTATTTATTACTTTACACAGCTTAGTATCATCTGCAAATATTGAAACTTGACTGTGTAAACCCACTACAAGGTCATTAATAAAAATATTAAAAAGAAGTGGCCCCAATACTGACCCCTGTGGCACTCCACTGGTAACATCAACCCAATCTGAGAATGTGCCATTAATGACCACCCTCTGTTTTCTATAACTAAGCCAATTACTTACCCAAATACACAGATTTTCTCCTATTCCCAGCAGTCTCATTTTATATACCAAGCTTTTATGTGCACGGTGTCAAATGCCTTTGAAAAGTCCAGATATACAACATCCACAGCGTCCCCCAGATCCAGTCTTGAACTTACCTCCTCGTAGAAACCAATCAGATTAGTCTGACAGGACCGATCTCTCATAAACCCATGCTGACGCTGGGTTATAAGGTTGTGCACAGTGAGATACTCCAGGATAGCATCTCTAACAAACCCCTCAAATATTTTCCCCACCACAGCAGTTAGACTCACGGGTCTGTAGTTTCCAGGATCGCTATTTGATCCTTTTTTGTATATCGGTACCACATTTGCTATGCGCCAGTCCTGTGGAACATAACCAGTCCTCAGTGAATCTTCAAATATTAAAAATAACGGTCATGCAGAACCCAGGGGTGTATGCCATCTGGCCCCGGTGATTTATCTATCTTAGTGGTTGCGAGGCGGCGCCGTACCTCTTCCTGGGTTAAACTGTTGACATTCCAAAAAGAATTTACATTATTCCTCATTGTGTCTTCCACCAGGGGATTTTCCTGGGTTGAGAAGGCGACATTCAGTAGACTGGCCCTTTCCTCATCCCCTTCCACCATGACCCCCATGTTATTTCTAAGGGGACCCACAGTCTCTGTTTTTAGTTTCTTATCATTTATATACTTGAAAAATAATTTGGGGTTATTTTTGCTCTCCCTGGCAATATTTCTCTCAGTCTCTATTTTTGCGGCCTTTATCTGCTTTTTACATGATTTATTTTTCTCTCTATAATCCTGTAATGCCTCATCGCTACCTTCACGTTTTAGCACCTTAAACGCCTTATCTTTCTCGCTTATTGCTTTCCTTACAAGACTAGTTAGCCACATAGGCTTTTTCTTGTTCCTTTTATGCTTTTTCCCATAAGGTATGTGTTTCTCACAGGACTTTTTCAGAATATATGAGAAAAGTCCCATTTTTTTTTGGGGGGGGGGGGCTTTTGTCTTTGAGAACATTATCCCAGTCTATGCCTTTAAGGTCGTCCCTTAGTTGCTGAAAATTTGCCCTCCTGAAGTTTAGAGTGCTGGTTGCCCCTTCACTAACGCTCTTAGTAAAGCGTAATACAAAATCAATGATATTATGATCACTATTCCCCAGGTTCCCCCCAACCTGTAGTTTTGATACCCTATCAGGACTGTTGGTAAGGATAAGGTCCAGCAGTGCCCCCCCCCCCCTCCTGTTGGCTCCAGGACTAGTTGCGACAGGTAATTGTCTTTTGTTGTTGACAAGAACCTGCTACCTTTGAAGGACCTGCAGGTTTCTGCCCCCCAGTCAATATCTGGGTAATTGAAGTCCCCCATGATAAGAACTTCACCATGCTTTGAAGCCGCATCCATTTCACTTATCAGCATTTCCTCTGTTGCCTCCATTATATTTGGAGCCTTATAACAAACCCCTAGTAATATTTTATTATTCTTTTTCCCTCCCCTTATCTCCACCCATAGGGACTCCACATTTGCATTTGTGTTACTGATGTCATCTCGCAGGACGGGCTTGAGGCAAGAATTCACATATAAACAAACCCCTCCCCCTTTTTTATTTATACGATCCTTTCTAAAAAGACTATAACCATCTATAGTAACAGCCCAGTCATAGCTACTGTCCAGCCATGTCTTGCTGATACCCACTATATCATATTTCTCTCCAACATCAAGAGTTCCAGTTCCTCCATTGTGTTTGTGAGGCTTCTGGCATTTGTGTACATACACTTTATATGGTTTTCCCTGTCCGTATTCCTTTTGTTCTTGTTCCCCAATCTCATTCCAGCCCCCCTTCCTCCCCCATGTACTATGACTCTTCCCAGCTCTCTATCTACACTGTCTATTTGCCCTGCACAAGTGTACTTGCCCTCCCCCCAGGTCTCTAGTTTAAACACTCCTCCAACCTTCTAGCCATTTTTCCCCCAAAACAGCTGCACCCTCCCCATTGAGATGCAGCTCATCACTACTGTAGAGCCTGTAGCCCACAGAAAAGTCAGCCCAGTTCTCCATGAACCCAAAACCCTCCTTCCTACACCAACTTTTGAGCCACTTATTTACCTCCCTGATCTCCCGCTGCCTTTCTGGTGTGGCACTTGGTACAGGTAGTATTTCGGAGAAAATTACCTTTGAGGTCCTTGCCCTGAGCTTATGGCCTAAATCCCTGAAATCATTTTTAAGGACCTTCCACCTACCTCTTACTTTGTCATTAGTGCCAATGTGGACCATGACCGCTGGTTCCTCACCAGCCCCCAGTAATCCGTCAACCCGATCCGTGACATGCTGAACCCGAGCACCCGGCAAACAACACACTGTTCGGTATGCACGGTCTTTGTGACAGATTGCCCTGTGTGTTCCCCTAATAATGGAATCTCCCACTACCAGCACCTGTCTGACCTTGCCTGTGCTCCCATTACCCTTCTTACTGGAGCAGACAGTCTCCTGGTTGCTAGAGGCCACATCTTGCTGCAGCATTGCTACCCCAGAGCTGATATCCCCCTCATCCGCCAGCCTGGCAAACTTATTGGGGTGCACCAGATCAGGACTAGACTCCCTACAACTCTTCCCTCTACCCCGCCTTCTACATGTTACCCAACTAGCTGCCCCTCACTCTGCACCTCCATACTTCCCTCCCCACACCCATCTTCCCCAGAGAGTTTGTGCTCCAGGAGCAGCAAACTTCGCTCCATATTGTCAATTGCCCGCAGCCTTGAAACTTGCTCATTTAGATCCAGAATCTGGGCTTCCAGATGAGCAATTTTAACACATCCCACTCAGCAGTATTCCCCCTCGAACGGCTGTTCAAGGAAAGCATACATGGCACAGGATGTACACCGTGTAGCAATGCCACTTATGGAGTCCATTGTTCTAATGGAGATTACAATAGAAATATGCACAAAAAGAAGAATTTACTGTCAAAGTAACACAAAATACAGCAGTTACCTGCTAAAGTCTCTCAAACTTAAGTCCCTTAAATGTAAGTCACACACAGACACTCAGACACTGCGCACACTTCAATCATAGGGACTATGTGGTGGCAAGGTCTCCGCTTGCTTCTTAGACAAAACGTCAGGCTCCAACTTGAAGTCGGATAGGTTCCGTGCGGTACTGGACTGGATTGGAAAGAAGCTGTCCACTTACAGAAGAAATTACGAGAGGAGACTTGAGAGGAACCACTGGAAAAAAAAACGAAACGGTGAACAGAAGTGTCAGAACACTTTTGGCGGTTTCATCCAGGTTCATTTTTCTGCTGTAAGCAGAGGTTTCTTGTTGCTCACCTTGGAACTGAATATGTGTGTAAGTTGTAGTTTGAGTGATGGGCGGCATCCAGGAACTCCATCTATACCTGATAGTCACTATGCTCGATGCTGGTTATACTGGTCTCTGGTTTCTTTCTCTATGCTACTCTTGCTACATTATTCACTATTCTTTGCCACAGCATTTGGTACCTCGCATCCATCTTCATTTTGACCAGGTTATCCTGAATTTACTTGTGACTAATGTTCTTTTTGTTAGTCATCTTTTCTGAGCGGATACTCAGAGTAGGGAACGTCATCCAGTTGCTTAATGTAGGTTAGTTAAAGTCCTGGCAAGTAGGCGGAGATGGAGGTTCTGAATACCTCAGGGCCTGCGACTAGAGATGAGCGAGCACTAAAATGCTCGGGTGCTCGTTATTCGAGACGAACTTTTCCAGATGCTCGAGTGCTCGTCTCGAATAACGAGCCCCATTGAAGTCAATGGGAAACTCGAGCATTTTTCAAAGGGACCATAGTTCGGGAATAAAATGTGTTATTTAATTGAAAAAGAATGTCTTCTGATAAGTTAGCAGATGTATGGAAACATCTGCAATCTATTCTTCACTGTTCCGCGCGTATATTATCTCCCAACAAGTTAACAGATGTGAAGAACAGTGAAGAATAGAATAAAAACAGTGAACACAGTGACCACAGGATCATTTAAGTGAAAAACACAGTGAAGAATAGACTGCAGATGTTCGGCACATCTGCTTACTTGTCGGGAGATAAGCTGTCCCGGGATCCGCTCCTCTTCTTCCACTGAAGTCTCCCCGATGTCTCCCTGCTGCCCGATGTCTCCCTGCTGCGCGCGATGTCTCCCTGCTGCGCGCGATGTCTCCCTGCTGCGCGCGATGTCTCCCTGCTGCGCGCAATGTCTTCCTGCTGCGCCCGATGTCTCCCTGCTGCGCCCGATGTGTCTCTGCTGCGCCCGATGTGTCTCTGCTGCGCCCGATATGTCTCTGCTGCGCCCGATGTGTCTCTGCTGCGCCCGATGTCTCCCTGGTGCGCGATGTCTCCCTGCTGCCGTTCCGCGTGTATCTTCCGACAAGTAAGGAGATGTGCCGAACATCTGTACTCTATTCTTCACTGTGTTTTTCACTTAAATGATCCTGTGTTCACTGTTTTTATTCTATTCTTCATTGTTCTTCACTGTGTTTGTTTAATTAAATGCTCGATCTCGAGCAGGGGAAATACTCGTCCGAGCAACGAGCCGTTTCGAGTACCTTAATACTCGAACGAGCATCAAGCTCGGACGAGTATACTCGCTCATCTCTACCTGCAACTCTTTCCTATCTTGACAGGTAGACTACCATTAAGTTTTATCTATGCTCTTCTGTAGGGTAAGGTAAACTGGGTCTCATGCCCAAAAGGGACTAATTTTGGAGACCTTTGTGTTTGCTTTTCTTTATATGCCTGTGTCCTGTTAAATACTTAATGTAGCTTTACTATTTAAACACTTTATTGACAAGAACAAATTGTTTTTCATAAGAACAACCAGTGACAGGCTCCCATAGACGACTTTTAGTTAACTTTCACCCTTCTTTTAGCTAAAAATTGTTTCCCTCACATCCCCATGAAATCAACTTTATTTTATATTACCTGGCATAAGAGGTGGCGTGTCCTGCTTGGCCCTCCCATATACTCCTCCATATGCCTTATGCCAGAGTGTTGTCATGTAAGGACCTTTCCCTGTTACATTTGCAAAATGTGCCCTATGTATGTATCAGATCACATGAAATCACAGCAGTCTCCATGAACTTCTACTCCTCCACTTCCTCCATGGATTTCTAATCCTCCACATCTTCCATGGAAGCATGCTGTAATTTCATGTGATCAGATACATACATGGGGTTGATTTTGCAAATGTAAAGGGGGAAAGGACCTTAGATGTCATTACCGTTGTCACATGACATGAATGTAACACAGGGCCCCATTTACACAATATTTCCTATAAGTAAGCAGAGCTTTATATGTCTATAGTTGAATATTGGCAGACAGTCCATAAGTACTGAAGATCCATGCAGCAGCATAACCCACGGGTAAAATTCTGGTTTCTTTAAGTACAACTTTTATTTGTGCATCTTATGTCGGAATTAAGAGGATAATCTCTACAGACAACATGCGAGAGGGACCAGGAATAAAAAGTAAGAACTTAAAAGTCACAGTTAGTTTAGAGTAATTACCATGATCAGAACCTCGGGGAAATCTCCTTGTGGCACAAAGTCAATTTTTTCTTTTATTATCCAAGGGCCGGATCCTATATAATCTGAGACTAGAGAAGCCCTTCCTAATACACAGCCGGGGGAGGACACAGACGCTGCTTACTATCTCACAGCAAGTGTAAGCTTATCTTCATAGAATTATTTACTTCTCTTTGTTGTTTTCTTGGGCTTTATCTCTTTAAAACTTTAAGAATTTTATCATATTTTATAAGAAAATAGAACAGAATAAGGAGAGTAATTGATTTAAACCATTTAAATATTGAAAATAATGTAATTTCTGTACCTTCCCCTGACCCTACACTGATCTCTTACTGCTCAGCTCTGTACACAGGGAGGGTCTTCAAAGTCTTCAAAAATATTCTGCATAAAGAAGCTCATTTACTTACATTTCCCCTGTAGTTCACAGAAAGTGCATTGTCCATGTATAATGTGCTGTGCGGGGAGTCACTAAGATCATGCACCCGATATCCTGCATGTGTCGCTTCCCCGCTCAGGTCCCCGGAGTTCACCTTCTTCTTCCTGGTGCATCTAAGTGCATTGTCCGTGTATAATGTGCTGTGCGGGGAGTCACTAAGATCATGCACCCGATATCCTGCATGTGTCGCTTCCCCGCTCAGGTCCCCGGAGTTCACCTTCTTCTTCCTGGTGCATGTAAGTGCATTGTCCGTGTATAATGTGCTGTGCGGGGAGTCACTAAGATCATGCACCCGATATCCTGCATGTGTCGCTTCCCCGCTCAGGTCCCCGGAGTTCACCTTCTTCTTCCTGGTGCATGTAAGTGCATTGTCCGTGTATAATGTGCTGTGCGGGGAGTCACTAAGATCATGCACCCGATATCCTGCATGTGTCGCTTCCCCGCTCAGGTCCCCGGAGTTCACCTTCTTCTTCCTGGTGCATCTAAGTGCATTGTCCGTGTATAATGTGCTGTGCGGGGAGTCACTAAGATCATGCACCCGATATCCTGCATGTGTCGCTTCCCCGCTCAGGTCCCCGGAGTTCACCTTCTTCTTCCTGGTGCATGTAAGTGCATTGTCCGTGTATAATGCGCTGTGCAGGGAGTCACTAAGATCATGCACCCGATATCCTGCATGTGTCGCTTCCCTGCTCAGGTCCCCGGAGTTCACCTTCTTCTTTCTGGTGCATGTAAGTGCATTGTCCATGTATAATGCGCTGTGCAGGGAGTCACTAAGATCATGCACCCGATATCCTGCATGTGTCGCTTCCCCGCTCAGGTCCCCGGAGTTCACCTTCTTCTTCCTGGTGCATGTAAGTGCATTGTCCATGTATAATGGGCTGTGCGGGGAGTCACTAAGATCCTGCACCCGATATCCTGCATGTGTCGTTTCCCTGCTCAGGTCCCCGGAGTTCACCTTCTTCTTCCTGGTGCATGTAAGTGCATTGTCCGTGTATAATGCGCTGTGCGGGGAGTCACTAAGATCGTGCACCCGATATCCTGCATGTGTCGCTTCCCCGCTCAGGTTCCCGGAGTTCACCTTCTTCTTCCTGGTGCATGTAAGTGCATTGTCCATGTATAATGGGCTGTGCGGGGAGTCACTAAGATCCTGCACCCGATATCCTGCATGTGTCGTTTCCCTGCTCAGGTCCCCGGAGTTCACCTTCTTCTTCCTGGTGCATGTAAGTGCATTGTCCGTGTATAATGCGCTGTGCGGGGAGTCACTAAGATCGTGCACCCGATATCCTGCATGTGTCGCTTCCCCGCTCAGGTCCCCGGAGTTCACCTTCTTCTTCCTGGTGCATGTAAGTGCTAGGGCTTGGGACACAATTTGAATGTTAAATCCTGCGCTCAGTTCGAATCAGTCGGATTGTCTGACGGCCGACCCCGATTTCTGTCTCATGGAAGCAGTGCAGCTGCGCCAAAATCCAAAGCGTTAGTTATTTACAAAAAGGTCCCTGGGGACCTCACTGAGACCCATTGGTCTAAAACTTAACTTTTAATGTGTTCAAACAATAAAAAGTCTTATTTGGATTGTTTAAACCTATTCTAAAACACACAATTAAAATTTCTACAAATCCATGGTGTGGGATCTATTATTATTTGTAAGTGAGTCCAGTTAGAGCGGAATTGTCTATCATTTCAATTCAATATAGGGAGAACCACTAGATGTCGCCAGTAAATTAGTTCTGGTTTATCTATATATTGAATCAATAATGTTTTCGTTAGTTTTGCAACTTAGTTGCTATAACTGTAATCACTGATGTAGCAATGTGCTACTGTTGGCTGACTTCCAAGTCACCATTCACTGGTATATCCACTAGAGCTCTCCCTATCTGTAGATATTATTTCTCACTATCTAACAATTAATGGACAAATAAGCTGATCCCTACACACCATATCATTGCTATCTAAAAAGAGAATAATAGCCCCCCCCCCCGACATGTTTCGCCAAAACGATGGCGTCCTCAGGGGTGCCGGCACCCCTGAGCCAATCACAAGCCAGGAGACTCTGCACTCCACCCAGCATGACGTGGTACCTGCCCGCGCTGCTCGGATCATTCTGTGTCTGGATGCCGCTAGGGAGAGAGCTGCTGCTGGTCAGGGAAAGCGTTAGGGTGTTCTATTAGCTTACTGTTAGGCAGGAGTGATTCTACAAGAACCCAACAGCCCTTCTTAGGGCTACAATAAAGTTTTATTTTACTTTTTTTTGGTTTGCCTGTGGCTGGGCTTGCTGGCACTAGTAGTGCAGCTAGTACCATATTGTGAGGAATTTGCAGGGGGACTTGCTACCGTTGTGTTTAGCTCTTAGTGACACGCATATCCACCTCAAACACCAAAGTGGGACAATTTATTAGGGGTTTGATTAGAATTAGGCAGAGTCTGCTGATTTATTTTTTTTTACGTTTATTTCTTTTTATAGCTCAAAGTCATCTTGCAAAGCAGTGTGCTTTCAGTGTAGGCTACAAAATAGCCATAGGAGAACCCCAACGGCTTACTTAGGCCTACAATAGCGTTATATTTTCCTTTTTTTTGTTTGCTTGTGGCTGGGCTTGCTGGCATTAGTAGTGCAGCTAGTACAATATTGTGAGGAATTTGCTGGGAGACTTGCGACCGTTGTGTTTAGCTCTTAGTGACACACATATCCACCTCAAACACCGAAGTGGGACAAATTATTAGGGGTTTGATTAGAATTAGGCAGAGTCTGCTGATTTATTTTTTTTTACCTTTATTTCTTTTTATAGCTCAAAGTCATCAGGCACAGCACAAAATCCAGTTGTGTGCTGTCAGTGTAGGTTAGAAACTAGCCATAGCAATAGGATAGCATCAATTTGTTTAAAAAAATAAATAAATTTAAAAAAATAAACACAAAAAAAAAAAAAATTATAGTTTACACTTTAATTTGGAAAATGTTTAACCCGAGGGCTAGGGGTAGTGGACAAGGGCGTGGACGTGGGCGTCCAACTACTGCAGGGGTCAGAGGCCGTGGTCCTGGGCGGGGTGAGACACCACCTGCTGATGAGGGAGCAGGGGAACGCCGCAAAGCTACACTCCCTAGGTTCATCACGTCTCAAGTTACTGGGACTCGTGGTAGAGCACTGTTGAGGCCAGAACAGTGCGAACAGGTGATGTCGTGGATTGCCGACAATGCTTCGAGCAATTTGTCCACCAGTCAGTCTTCCACGCAGTCCACCCATGTCACCGAAATCAGCACTCCTGCAGCTCCTCCACCTCAGCCTCCTTCCCCCCAGTCTGCCCCCTCCCAGCAAAATTTGGCATTTGAACCGGCATACTCTGAGGAACTGTTTTCTGGACCCTTCCCACAGTCACAAACCACTTGTCCGGTTGCTGCTGAGCTATTTTCCGATGCCCAGGTTTTCCACCGGTCGCAGTCTGTGGGTGATGATGACATTATTGACGTAGTGGAAGAAGTGTGTAAAGAGGTGTCGGACGATGAGGAGACACGGTTGTCAGACAGTGGTGAAGTTGTTGTCAGGGCAGGAAGTCCGAGGGGGGAGCAGACTGAGGGATCGGAGGATGATGAGGTGACAGACCCAAGCTGGGTTGATAGGCCGGGTGAACACAGTGCTTCTGAGACGGAGGAGAGTCCTATAGCAGAACAGGTTGGAAGAGGCAGTGGTGGGGCCAGACAAAGAGGCAGGGCCAGAGCTGGTGCATCAGCGCCAAATGTTTCCCGTAGTCAAGCTCCCGTGGCGAGGGCTAGATTTTCAGAAGTCTGAAGGTTCTTTAAAGAAACACCGGATGACCGACGGACTGTGGTGTGCAACCTGTGCCAAACCAGGATCAGTAGGGGTTCCACAACTACTAGCTTAACTACCACCAGTATGCGCAGGCATATGAATGCTAAACACCCCACTCAATGGCACCAAGCCCGTTCACCTCCGGCCTGGCACACCACTGCTCCTTCCCCTGTGTCATCTGCTAGTCAGCCCCCTGCCTAGGACCCCGGCCCAAACACCTCCCGTGCGAAAACCCCATCTTCGCCTCCACGATCCTCCACAGCATCCACCAGCGTTCAGCTCTCCATACCCCAGATGCTGGAGCGCAAAAGGAAGTATAGCGCAACCCACCCACACGCCCAAGCCCTCAACGTCCACATCTCCAAGTTGCTTAGCCTGGAGATGCTGCCCTATAGGCTGGTAGAGACCGAGGCCTTTCGAAAGCTCATGGCGGCCGCCGCCCCTCGGTATTCGGTCCCCAGCCGCCACTACTTTTCCCTATGTGCCGTCCCAGCCCTGCACAAGCACGTGTCAGAGAACATCATCCATGCCCTGACCAACGCCGTTTCTGACAAGGTCCACCTTACGAAGGACACGTGGATGAGTGCTGCCGGGCAGGGCCACTATATGTCGCTGACGGCACTTTAAGTTAACTTGGTGGAGGCTGGGACCGAGTCTGACCCTGGGGCTGGTCATATACTGCCGACGCCGAGGATTGCGGGGCCTACCTCGGTCCAGGTCTCAAAGGCCTACTATGCCTCCTCCTCCTCCCACCCCTCCTCCACCTCCTCCTCCTCCGAATTACCATCCTCAAGTCTACAATGAGGAGTGGACGTGGATGTCTGATATCTGTCAGGTGCTGAGTAACTTTGAGGAGTCAACACAGATGGTCAGTGGCGATGCCGCCATCATCAGCCTCACCATCCCACTGCTTGGCCTGTTGAAAAACTCTCTGATCAGCATGAAGTCGGAAGCTTTGCGCTCGTCACAAGAGATGGGGGAAGAAGATTCCCTTGTTGATAGCCAAAGCACCCTTAGGTCTGTTTCTCAGCGCATATCGGAGGAGGTGGAGGAGGATGAGGAGGAAGAGGAGGAGAATGTTGGCGAGACAGAAGAGGGGACCATTGTTCAGTCCTTCACTGTTCAGCGTGTATGGGCAGAAGAAGAGGAGTTGGAGGAGTTGGAGGAGGAGGAAATGGGCAGTCAGGCCAGTGAGGGGAGTGAATTCTTGCGCATATGGCAGATTTCATGCTAGGCTGATTATCTTGTGACCCTCGCGTTCAAAGAATTTATTCCAGCACTGATTACTGGGTATTCACTCTCCTGGACCCACGGTACAAGCAAAATCTTTCCACTCTCATCCCTGGAGAGGAAAGGAGTGTGAGAATGCATGAATACCAGCAAGCCCTGGTGCACAAGCTGAAACAGTATTTCCCTTCTGACAGCGCTAGCGGCAGAGGGCGTACTTCTGCGGGACAAGTAGCGAGGGAGAGTAGGCGAGCAGGCAGCTTTTCCAGCACTGGCAGGGGTACGCTTTACAAGGACTTTGCCAGTTTTATGTCACCCCAGCAAGACACTGTCACCTGTCCCCAGTCTCGGCAGAGTAGGGCTGATCTTTACAGAAAGATGGTGAGGGAGTACGTAACTGACCATACC
The DNA here is from genome assembly GCF_040894005.1 of Engystomops pustulosus. NCBI lineage: Eukaryota > Metazoa > Chordata > Amphibia > Anura > Leptodactylidae > Engystomops > Engystomops pustulosus. The sequence goes on from NC_092418.1 coordinate 12,841,958, forward strand.
ATCGTCCTAAATGATCCCACAGCTCCCTACAACTACTGGGTTTCAAAGCTGGACATGTGGCACGAACTGGCGCTGTACGCCTTGGAGGTTCTTGCCTGCCCTGCTGCTAGCGTGTTGTCCGAGCGGGTTTTCAGTGCAGCTGGTGGCATCATCACCGATAAGCGTACACGCCTGTCGACTGACAGCGCTGACAGGCTGACGTTTATCAAGATAAAGCCTGGATTTCTCCGGATTTTCATTCTCCACCAGGTGAAAGAAGCTCAACCTGAATAATGTATGCACTCCTCCTCCTCATTGTCCTCCTTCTCCTCTTCATTGTACACTAAACCAGAGGAAACTGGCTATTTTTTGCCAGGGCCAACTGGCTCTAGCTATAGTACTCTCTGTATTAAATTTTTCTGGAGGGCCACCTACCCGGTCCTCTGTTTTAAGCAATTTTTGGGAGTGCCACATACAGGCACTCAATCTATTTAATTTTTCTGGAGGACCACCTACCTGCTCCTCTGGTTTGAAAACTGCTCCTCTGGTTTGGACTGCCACATACAGGCACTATCCAAATTAAATTGTCTCCATAGCAGCCTCCACATGTCGTCTCTTTAGCTGGCTCCACACGTTGTCTCCATTGCTACCTCCACACGTCATCGCCATAGCTGCCTCCAAAAGTCGTCCATATAGCTGCCTCCATACATGGTCTCCTTATCAAACGAACTGTGTCAGGCAGAATTTTGGGTTGTTTTCATGGATTCCACATCAAACTTGTTAACTTTGTCGCCACCCTGCTGTGTAATCCACAAAATATACTGGCAAACTTTTATCATTTACCGATATTATTTGAGCGCTTCTTGCGCATCTGTTTACATTCCCCTCACCCGCCATAACCCAAACTTATAAGAACGCTACTACACTTGATCTTATAGAAAAGGTTCTTAGAAGTGCTGTTTGGGGAGTAGCCTAGAGACAGGGGCTTGGATTGGCGAAAGCTCGCCTGGCAGCGGAGCGCCAGCTCCATCCTAAGATCCAACTAACATAGTTTTAACTGCAGTACCTTTAATCTACTACTAGTTCACTGCCTCCATACATGGTCCCCTTATCAAACGAGCTGTTTCAGGCAGAATTTTTGGTTTTTTTCATGGCTTCCACATCAAACTTGTTAACTTTGTTGCCACCCTGCTGTGTAATCCACAAAATATACTGGCAAACTTTTATCATTTACCAATATTATGTCAGCGCTTCTTGCGCATCTGTTTACATTCCCCTCACCCGCCATATCCCAAACTTATAAGAACGCTACTACACTTGATCTTATACAAAAGGTTCTTAGAAGTGCTGTTTGGGGAGTAGCCTAGAGACAGGGGCTTGGATTGGTGAAAGCTCGCCTGGCAGCGGAGCGCCAGCTCCATCTCAAGATCCAACTAACATCGTTTTAACTGCAGCACCTTTAATCTACTACTAGTTCACTGCCTCCATACATCGTCACCTTATCAAACGAGCTGTGTCAGGCAGAATTTTGGGTTGTTTTCATGGCTTCCACATCAAACTTGTTAACTTTGTTGCCACCCTGCTGTGTAATCCACAAAATATACTGGCAAACTTTTATCATTTACCGATATTATTTCAGCGCTTCTTGCGCGTCTGTTTACATTCCCCTCACCCGCCATATCCCAAACTTATAAGAATGCTACTACACTTGATCTTATACAAAAGGTTCTTAGAAGTGCTGTTTGGGGAGTAGCCGAGAGACAGGGCCTTTGATAGGCGAAAGCTTGCCTGGCAGCGGAGCGCCAGCTCCATCCCAAGATTCAACTAACATCGTTTTAACTGCAGCACCTTTAATCTACTACTAGTTCACTGCCTCTATACATGGTCCCCTTATCAAACGAGCTGTGTCAGGCAGAATTTTCAGGTGTTTCACCAGATACATAGTGGAACTCGGCCCATCTGTCGCCGCTATGCTGGAGACCTGAAGTTGCAATCATAGCAGCACAATATGGATGCCCCATACTGTCGCTCTTAATCATGGAACCATTTCCGTAAAAACTATTAAAAATAGAACCACTATGCTATTCCATTATTCCTAGGTGAAATATTCAAACGACCCGGCCTGATTTGAAAATTATAATTTTTTCAAAGTAAACGCTTCTGGCCCCCAGGCCCATTTTGGGTGGGGAGGAGCCGAGAGACAGGGGCTTGGACAGGCGAAATCTCGCCTGGCAGTGGACCGCCAGCTCCATCCCAAGATTAGGCAGCCTCAGAGGCATCCATGCATGCTGCCCCTGCTGTTTCCTGTCCATTTTGCCTCCACGATCCTCCACAGCGTCCACCAATGTCTCATTTCAACTCTCTATACCCCAGACGCTGGAGCACGAGAGGATATGCAGCACATCATCCCCTTATCAAATGAGCTGTGTCAGGCAGAATTTTCAGGTGTTTCACCAGATACATAGTGGAACTCGGCCCATCTGTCGCCGCCATGCTGGAGACCTGAAGTTGCAATCATAGCAGCGCAATATGAATGCCCCATACTGTCGCTCTTAATCATGGAAGTCGTCTCCATGGCTGCCTCCACATGTCGTCCCCTTATCAAAAGAGCTGTGTCAGGCTCATTTTTCGGGTGTTTCACCAGATACGTTATGGAACTTGGTCACTATGTCGCCACCATGCTGTGTTATCGACTAAATATACCGTCAACCTTTTGTTCACTGAGGAAATAATTTCAGCGCTTCTTGCTCACCTCCTTTGGTTCCTCTCTGCCACCCATTGGTTTGAAGCCTGAGTCCATTTAGGGTATGTCGCCATGACACTCTCTAGCCTGCAGCTGCTGCCGCTGCCTCTGCATGCCGTCCCCTATAGTGTCAGGGTCAATTATTGGATGTTTTAGATGCTATCTAGCTTCATTCTGTCACTCTGTCATGGCCATGCTGTTGCCCATAATTTTGGCATAATGGTGCGATTAAGCAGCCTCAGAGGCATCCATGCATGCTGCCCCTGCTGTTTCCTGTCCATTTCCGTGGTGTTTCCATCCTTTTCTGAGGTTCCCAGGTGTTTGGCCAAGCTTCCCTGTGCAGAGCCTTGGTCCCCTTGAAAAATGCTCGAGTCTCCCATTGACTTCAATGGGGATCGTTATTCGAGACGAGCACTCGAGCATCGGGAAAAGTTTGTCTCGAATAACGAGTACCCGAGCATTTTAGTGCTCGCTCATCTCTAATCATTACTTATCTCTCTATTTTGTGAATTGAAGGGATGTAAATAGATTTAATGGGGGTCATTTATCATATGTTGGCGCTCCTGGCAGGGCCAGGGTTAGAAGTCGCTGGTGGCAGCAAGTGCGCCGGTGCGGGGACAGTAACGCCCTGCAACGGCTCACTCCCACCTGGCTGCACCCACTCCCTCACATCCCTTCACGCCCCACTGGGATGAAGGTAGCGGAGAGGGCTAAATAGTCGCAAGTGCTAGCAATAGGCAATAGGATTATTTCAGGGCCTCTGCGCCAATAGCCTGGTGCAGAGGTCCTGATAAATATGTGTCTGTTCTGAGACAGAAAATAGGGTACCTGCATTTTTTCCATTTCCTTTGAGTCTGATCATTGAAAATTTTGGATGCTAATGATTTGTATGTTGATCTATTGATGATTTATTGTGAGGACATTGGGTAGTTTTTACCTTTCCACAGTGAGACCTCGTCGAGACCCCGGTGAGAACGGCGAAACGCGTAGGGTTAGTGGGTCTGTTGTCATCATGTTTCCTTGGTGACTAATAACACAATACCTATACGAATAGTGTTTTTTTGTACAATTGGGGAATGAGTGGGGTCTCGGGTTGAGGGGCCTCTTTTTCTGTGGTAAATAGATCAGATAGAAGGGAGCGCTGTCTGCATCTTCCATGGAGCATTGTCTCATTAAAACTGAATCATCAGGGCAACTATTATTCAGCTCTGCTGCGAGAGATGACGCTCTGGGGGTCATTATAAAAACGAACCCCCCTCAATGTATGAAAAATCAACTTTAAGAAGCGTGTTAACCATTTGGATGTGTCACAGGGGTAAATGGGGTGTAATTTTCAAACTGTACATTTTTTATACAATTTATTAATTAAAATGCTTTTCCGTCGAGTCTTCTGACTTTTTGGGGATCAACACCCCGAAACAGGGATTTAGAAGGGCATTGTGTTGCACGTGATCGGATTTTGGCGCAATCACGCCGGCTTTCATGCAACCCAAATCATGGGGCGGTCGTTGGACAAACCACAGGATTTAACTTAAAAATTGTGTCGCAATCCAAGCACTTACATACACGGGGAGGAAGAAGGTGAACTCCGGCGGACCTGATTGGGGAAGCGACACATGCAGGAAATTGGACGCACAATCTTTGTGAATTGATCCGGAGTGCATGATCGACGGACACTCGGGAAATTGGGAACTCCTGTGGCCGGGTAAGTAAATGTCCCCCAATGTATTAGATGACGAAAAACTCCACAAAGTTTGATGCCCAATTTCTCCCGAGTATGAAGATGCCCCATATGTGGTGGTAACTGCTGTATGGGCGCACAGCCGGGCATAGAATGGAAGGAGGCGCCATTTAGAGCAGATCTGCATTGTCACATTTTACAGGCTATAACATGTTTATTGTTATTGTAATCTGGACATATGGGGGCTTATTTTTTTGCGGACAAGATCTTTTTTTCAGGTGCATAATTTAGGGGGGGTTCAGTTGCTAAAAATGAAATTTTATAAAGTCTTTCTTGATGGTGGTAAAAAAAATCATTAATTCTTGTTTAAGGTCTTTAGCATTTTTTCTGTCCATTCACCATATGATAAAAAGAATGTGTTATCTTTATTCTATTGGTCATCCCTTCGCATTACAGCGATAGACGATTTATATAGCTTTTTATGGTTAACTTGTTTTGCAGAATATGAAGCTAATTTCGTGAGAAATTTGCTTGTTTTTGCATCACCATGTATTAATGGGCATAACATTTATATTGTTTGTTAACAGAGCTGTTTAAGGGCTTGTTTTTTGCTGGACAATCTGTACTTTTTCTTGGTATCATGTTGTGGTCAATGTTACTTTTTGATCAATTTTGTGCGTTTTTTTGCGTTTCATTTATAGCCTTCCTCTTACAGGTTCAGTGACAATTCAATTATATTGTACGGGTCTACACGGACATAGTGATGCCCAATAAGTGCTGTTTCTTAGTGATTTTAACTCTTTTGTGTTGTGTTAGGCTGACATCAGCCCTGTAAGATTGTTCATTCAGCACGATGTAGCAGGCTTCTACTGAAGGCAGCTCTGGGGTCCTTCATCAGACCTCAAAGCTGCCATAGCATTCCACGGAGCATGCCGATCATCTCGGTAATGCTCTATAGATGCCTTGGTCACTAGGAAAGCGGGGTCCATTGGGTTAAACAACCGGGATTGTGATAGTCGAGATCTCAACTGTTACTGTGGGAACCCGGATTGGTGTTCACCATGACGTAAGGTGCAGGAACTACCCGCATCCTATGACTTAGAGTTTAGTCAAGGTATAAGAAGGGTTTAAAGGTGCACCAACAAAAGTTCTGTCGGAGCAGTGCAGAGGATGCCAAGAACGTGCACCACAATACATCAATCTGGGGCACTCTGCACACGACACTGTTATTGCTAAATCTGGGACATTATTCACATTCATGACAAAACTTCATAATTCCTAATTTCTAAACATCATCTTCCATGTGGACATGGCACCACAGGTGTCATGCTCCAGGTCATGTCCACGTATGTTTATGAATAAGGATTAGAGATGAGCGAACACTAAAATGCTCGGGTACTCGTTATTCGAGACGAACTTTTCCCGATGCTCGAGTGCTCGTCTCGAATAACGAACCCCATTGAAGTCAATGGGAGACTCGAGCATTTTTCAAGGGGACCAAGGCTCTGCACAGGGAAGCTTGGCCAAACCTCAGAAAAGGATGGAAACACCACGGAAATGGACAGGAAACAGCAGGGGCAGCATGCATGGATGCCTCTGAGGCTGCTTAAACGCACCATTATGGGCAACAGCATGGCCATGACAGAGTGACAGAATGAAGCTAGATAGTATCTAAAACATGCAATAATTGACCCTGACACTATAGGGGACGGCATGCAGAGGCAGCGGCAGCAGGCTAGAGAGTGTCATGGCGACATACCCTAAATGGACTCAGGCTTCAAACCAATGGGTGGCAGAGAGGAACCAAAGGAGGTGAGCAAGAAGTGCTCAAATAATATCGGTACATGATAAAAGTTTGCCAGTATATTTTGTGGATTACACAGCAGGGTGGCGACAAAGTTAACATGGAAGCCATGAAAACAACCCAAAATTCTGCCTGACACAGCTCGTTTGATAAGGGGACCATGTATGGAGGCAGTGAACTAGTAGTAGATTAAAGGTGCTGCAGTTAAAACTATGTTAGTTGGATCTTGGCATGGAGCTGGCGCTCCGCTGCCAGACGAGCTTTCGCCAATCCAAGCCCCTGTCTCTAGGCTACTCCCCAAACAGCACTTTTGTATAAGATCAAGTGTAGTAGCGTTCTTATAAGTTTAGGATATGCCGGGTGAGGGGAATGTAAACAGATACGCAAGAAGCGCATGATGCGCATGGAGCTGGCGCTCCGCTGCCAGGCGAGCTTTCGCAAATCCAAGCCCCTGTCTCTAGGCTACTCCCCAAACAGCACTTTTGTATAAGATCAAGTGTAGTAGCGTTCTTATAAGTTTAGGATATGGCGGGTGAGGGGAATGTAAACAGATGCGCAAGAAGCGCTGAAATAATATCCCTAAATCGTAAAAGTTTGCAAGTATATTTTGTGGATTACACAGCAGGGTGGCGACAAAGTTAACAACTTTGATGTGGAATGCCCTGTAATAGCTCTTGGGCGGTGTGCCTTTTATCGCCTAGGCTCAGCAGTTTGAGCACCGCCTGCTGTCGCTTAGCGACGGCACTGCTGCTGTGCCTAGAGCTACCGACTGATGGCGCCGTGCCCACGGATGGTAGTTCGGAGGAGGAGGTGGAGGAGGGGTGGGAGGAGGAGGAGGCATAGTAGGCCTGAAACACCTGGACCGAGGTAGGCCCCGCAATCCTCGGCGTCGGCAGTATATGAGCAGCCCCAGGGTCAGACTCGGTCCCAGCCTCCACCAAGTTAACCCAATGTGCCGTCAGCGATATATAGTGGCCCTGCCCGGCAGCACTCGTCCACGTGTCCGTGGTCAGGTGGACCTTGTCAGAAACGGCGTTGGTCAGGGCACGGATGATGTTGTCTGACACGTGCTGGTGCAGGGCTGGGACGGCACATCGGGAAAAGTAGTGGCGGCTGGGGACCGAATACCGAGGGGCGGCCGCCGCCATGAGGTTGCGAAAGGCCTCGGTCTCTACTAGCCTATAGGGCAGCATCTCCAGGCTAAGCAATCTGGAGATGTGCACATTAAGGGCTTGGGCGTGCGGGTGGGTTGCACTATATTTGCGTTTCCGCTCCAGCGTCTGGGGTATGGAGAGCTGAACGCTGGTGGATGCTGTGGAGGATCGTGGAGGCGACGATGGGGTTTTTGTGGCAGGGTCCTGGGCAGGGGGCTGACTAGCAGCTGACACAGGGGAAGGAGCAGTGGTGTGCACGGCCGGAGGTGAACGGGCTTGTTGCCACTGAGTGGGGTGCTTAGCATTCATATGCCTGCGCATACTGGTGGTAGTTAAGCTAGTAGTGGTGGAACCCCTGCTGAGCCTGGTTTGGCAAATGTTGCACACCACAGTCCGTCGGTCATCCGGTGTTTCCTTAAAGAACCTCCACACTTCTGAAGATCTAGCCCTCGCCGCAAGAGCCCTCACCACGGGAGCTTCACTAGTTGACAGTGGCGCTGATGCACCAGCTCTGGCCCTGCCTCTCCGTCTGGCCCCACCACTGCCTCTTCCAACCTGTTCAGGTCGAGGACTCTCCTCCGTCTCAGAAGCACTGTGTTCACCCGGCCTCTCAACCCAGCTTGGGTCTGTCACCTCATCATCCTCCGATCCCTCAGTCTGCTCCCCCCTCGGACTTCCTGCCCTGACAACAACTTCCCCACTGTCTGACAACCGTGTCTCCTCATCGTCGGACACCTCTTTACACACTTCCACTACGTCAAGAAGGTCATCATCACCCACAGACTGTGACTGGTGGAAAACCTGGGCATCGGAAAATTGCTCAGCAGCAACCGGACAAGTGGTTTGTGACTGTGGGAAGGGTCCAGAAAACAGTTCCTCAGAGTATGCCGGTTCAAATGGCAAATTTTCCTGGGAGGGGGCAGACTGGGGGGGAGGAGGCTGAGGTGCAGGAGCTGGAGGAGTGGGGATTTCGGTGACATGGGTGGACTGCGTGGAAGACTGACTGGTGGTGGACAAATTGCTCGAAGCATTGTCAGCAATCCACGACATCACCTGTTCGCACTGTTCTGGCCTCAACAGTGCTCTACCACGAGTCCCAGTAACTTCAGACATGAACCGAGTGTAGCTCTGCGGCGTTCCCCTGCTCCCTCATCAGCAGGTGGTGTCTCACCCCGCCCAGGACCACGGCCTCTGACCCCTGCAGTAGTTGGACGCCCACGTCCCCGCCCTCGTCCTCTACCCCTAGCCCTGGGGTTAAACATTTTTAAAATGAGAGTTATAACTTTTTTTTTTTTTTTACTTTTTTTTGTTTTTTTTTGTGTTTTTTTGTGTTTTTTGTTTTTTTTTGTGTTTTTTGTTTTTTTTTGAGTTTTTAGAACCAAACAATCCTATCCTATTGCTATGGCTATTTTCTAGCCAAGTATCAAAGGAAGCACACTACTATGCCAGATGAGATGACACTGAGTTAGTGCCTAATAGAAATCCAACCCCTACTGAATTTTCCCACTTCAGCCTTTGCTATGGATATGTGCGCCACTAAGCGCAGAACACAGCGGTCGCAAGTCTCACTACAAATTGCTCAGAATTGGCAAGTACATGCACTGCAGAAACTACAGCCACCAGCAGATCAACCAGAAATCAAATATATAGAACGCTACTGTAGGCTTCAAGAAGCTATTTGTATTCTCCTATGGCTATTTTCTAGCCAAGTATCAAAGGAAGCACACTACTATGCCAGATGAGATGACACTGAGTTAGTGCCTAATAGAAATCCAACCCCTACTGAATTTTCCCACTTCAGCCTTTGCTATGGATATGTGCGCCACTAAGCGCAGAACACAGCGGTCGCAAGTCTCACTACAAATTGCTCAGAATTGGCAAGTACATGCACTGCAGAAACTAAAGCCACCAGCAGATCAACCAGAAATCAAATATATAGAACGCTACTGTAGGCTTCAAGAAGCTGTTTGTATTCTCCTATGGCTATTTTCTAGCCAAGTATCAAAGGAAGCACACTACTATGCCAGATGAGATGACACTGAGTTATTGCCTAATAGAAATCCAACCCCTACTGAATTTTCCCACCTCGGTCTTTGCTATGGATATGTGCGCCACTAAGCGCAGAACACAGCGGTCGCAAGTCTCACTACAAATTGCTCAGAATTGGCAAGTACATGCACTGCAGAAACTAAAGCCACCAGCAGATCAACCAGAAATCAAATATATAGAACGCTACTGTAGGCTTCAAGAAGCTGTTTGTATTCTCCTATGGCTATTTTCTAGCCAAGTATCAAAGGAAGCACACTACTATGCCAGATGAGATGACACTGAGTTATTGCCTAATAGAAATCCAACCCCTACTGAATTTTCCCACTTCGGTCTTTGCTATGGATATGTGTGCCACTAAGAGCTAAACACAACGGTAGCAAGTCCCCCTGCTAATTCCTCACAAAATGGTAAAAGATGCAAATTAAAATAAAAAAAGTAGAACGTTATTGTAGCCCTAAGAAGGGCTGTTGGGTTCTTTGAGAATCACTCCTGCCTAACAGTAAGCTAATAGAACACCCTAACGCTTTCCCTGACCAGCAGCAGCTCTCTCCCTAGCGGCATCCAGAGACAGAATGATCCGAGCAGCGCGGCCAGCGGCTAGTCTATCCCAGGGTCACCTGATCTGGCCAGCCAACCACTGCTATCGACGTGTAAGGGTACCACGTCATGCTGGGTGGAGTGCAGAGTCTCCTGGCTTGTGATTGGCTCTGTTTCTGGCCGCCAAAAAGCAAAACGGCGGGAGCTGCCATTTTCTCGAGCGGGCGAAGTATTCGTCCGAGCAACGAGCAGTTTCGAGTACCCTAATGCTCGACCGAGCATCAAGCTCGGACGAGCATGTTCGCTCATCTCTAATAAGGATGTTTTGCCATGACTTGTCCCGCAGTGTAAAAGACGCTCAAGAATAATTTTAAACACTCTCCACTTCTGTTTGCAGTTGAACTGTGAGTTCTACTGGTCTAAGGAATAATTTAACCTCATGAATTAAATTTTATATGGATTTCAAAATCACTAATTTGTTTTTCTCTTTTTTTATACAGAAACGACATCTCAAAGTTTTCTCATGGACAACCAGACGTCTATAAAATTCCACATTCTGCCCTTCTCTTTAGAAGCCAAAGATAAGCCACTAATTTTTGGAATTTTCTTGGCTATTTACTTAACTGAAATATTTTTGAATTTGGCTGTTATTGCTGTGATCTGTCTCGATGCCCATCTACACTCTCCTATGTATGTCTTCTTCTGTAACTTGTCCTCCATCGATATCTGCTACACCACAGTTACTGTCCCTAATCTCCTCTACATATTACTATCTGGGGATGACCTGTTATCTGTCACTCAGTGTTTCTCCCAGATCTACTTCTTCATTACATGTGCCAGTGCGGAGGTGACGCTTCTCTTTGTGATGGGATATGACCGGTACGTCGCCATTTGTCATCCATTGTCCTACCACAGATTCCTGAATAAGAAGATCTGTATCCTGCTAATGGTCACTATCTGGATCACTGCTTCATTCAATTCATCTCTATATTTTATTTTACTGCTTAGGTTGACATTTAATAAAGTTGTAAGTATTAAAAATGTCTTCTGTGATATCATGGACATCTTCAATGCCTCTTGTGGTGGCAGCTATGAGTTTAACATCATGATATATGCAGATCTTGTGGTCTTTGGTCTCTTCCCAGTCTTTTGCAATGTGTTGTCCTATGTGAATATTGTCCGTGTGATTGTACGGATTAAGTCAAAGAAAGGAAGGAGGAAAACCTTCTCCACCTGCTTGTTCCATCTCATCGTCATGACAATTTACTACTCGACAGGTTCTCTGGTGTATGTTATGCCATTCTCAGACAACATGGAGATCATGAAGCAGATCTTATCTGTGTTTTATATTATAGCGGTTCCCATGATCAATCCCCTTGTCTACAGTCTACGCAACAGTGAAATCATAAAAGCTTCTCGAAAGTTGTTAAAGATTAAATGACATGAATTCTGAAGTTTAGAATTTTTTGTATTATCCATATAATAGAGGATGATAATGTAAGAGAAGGGTTCTAATGGTGAAGAGCCCGAGGAATGGTCTTTGTTCTCTCGAGTTCTTGTCAAGCTGTATGGTGATCTCCAAATTTGTCACTTCTGACTCTTCCTCTTATGCTAAGGCTGGCTGATATTGCCCTGACTATCCTTGCCTGCTGCCTTAACCTGCCCTTTTGGCTTTTCACTAAGTGCTCTGCAACAAAGTTTTTAGAGAGCCACCGCGGTAATAGTGGCAACTAAGCAGAAGAATTTGAGAAGCACCAAAGAACTTATCAGTATATTCATTAGTCAAGGACAAGTGTCCTATGAAGATCAAAGCTTTGCAATTAACACAATAGGCCTCATTTACTAAGGGTCGGCGTTCCGCACTATCATTGGAATATTTGATGTTTTCCAATGTGTGCCACATTTAAAAGGGTTTTTAAATCAGATTTTGGCACATCGGTGCCGGCTTTCCCACGACACAAATCGGGGGCCGTTGGGCGATCTGACAGATTGGGACAATGCACAGGATTTAACATTCAAAATTCCAGCACGATCACGGAGGACGCTTGTAGTAGTTCAACAGCTTTATTTCATGGGTAAAAAGTCACAAAAAAATTAAAAATATTATTAGAAGATACACACCAATATTAGAACAGGATGAGGTAACAGCAAAATGCTTGCAGGGAGGTATCAGATTCAGTACTAAACGGGCCCCTACCATAGGCAATCAAGTCAGTCCCAGTATGTTCAATAGCCACAAATCCAAGGGGGGATTCACATGGCTACATTATCCAGGGAACCACAGATGTGGCCATAAAGTTTGCAAAGTCTGTCCCTTGTTGGATACAGCAAATTTTGTCACGTCGTATGTTAATAACACCAGACATAAAATAGGTACCTATATTAATTGCAATACACCTTACGTAGTCTATGTGATTTGCTGCAATGTATGTAGACTCCAATACGTAGGGTGCACCACTGGCCCCTTGAAAATACGTAAAAGGCGCCACTTATCAGATGTTTCCAGTACCCAATGTAACATCTCGGCGGTGTCGAAACACTTCCGAGATGTCCATGGAAAGAACACCTCGTCTTTCTCCTGGAAAGGTATAGAGAAAGTGCATCGTCCACCTAGAGGGGGTGATCATAGGAGAAAACTCCTGAATCGAGAGGCTTTTTGGATATTCTCTCTGGAAAGCAGGGTGCCCTTGGGGCTAAATTCCAGAAGAGATTTAATACTCTGGTATAACTGAGCAACAAATAAGGAACCTGAAATATAGTACATTATGAATTATCATATAGTGAAGCGGGTATTACAAATTATGGAAGAATATACGAAGCTTGCTTTATTTTCACCTTAATGTTCCAGCAAAAAAATGTTTTAAATAATTAGATTATAGCACAAAGCTTCACCAGGATTAATTTTAGTTGATGTCATTGACGTTTTTGCATTCTATGTAGACAGTTATACAAAGTTGGCTCGAACAGGAAAATGTAATATGTCACATACCACTTTAAGAATGAAGTATTCTGCAACATAGGTTATTCATCAAGATCCCTTTAATCAAGCTCACATGGGTATGTTAGGGACGGATAGGCAGGAGTATACAAACAGCAGAATGTCTCTGCTTTTTCTGCTCACATAAGTTTATTTGTAATAGATTTCGATCTAAAAGGATGCGCTCTTCCTGTATGCAGTGCCGAAGATATAAAAGTGCAGAATCTTCATATTGTAGAATGGATCAATATTTAATATATTAATAGTTTCCTTACCGCTAACTCGTGCCAAATGTTAACATCTCATTATTATATGTAACAATTGTTCCTAAATCAAGATATGTCTGTAATATTGTTTTTATCAATTGGACCAGGAATGGATCACTTCCCTTTTATTTCAGGCCACGAACAGGCTCAAGCAAAAATTAGCTGTCTCGTACTAGGTGGTATCACGTGATCCATTCCCCGCCCAACAGGTGTGCTACACAGGGTTTAAATGTTCAGTCTATGTTCTTTGGTGGTGGACCATGATTAAGTCTTAACCAGACGAAACGCGTAGGTCATTTTTATGTCCATGTGCTGCATGTTTTGTGACTTTTTACCCATGAAATAAAGCTGTTGAACTACTACAAGCGTCCTCCGTGATCGTGCTGGAACTTGCATTTACTTGAGCTTTCTATACTTGTGTGGGCTTACACGTCTATCCGTGCACCTTGGAGGTCTGCAAGAGAGGAACTACTGGTGAGCTGGCTTTTTCTCTTTTTCTCTTTTGATATTTAACATTCAAAATTGTGTCGCAAGCCATGCACTTACATGCACCAGGAAAAAGAAGGTGAACTCCGGCGGACTGGAGCAGGTAAGCAACACATGGAGGAAATTGGACGCACGATCTTCGTGAATCGCGGCAGCTCCGAATCCTTGTTGGACAATGCACCTCAGGGATCGCGACAGCACGGGTAAGTAAATGTGCCCCAATGAGATGCTGAAGACCAAAAACTTCTGTTATTCTTGGTGTTTATAATAGTATTATGCACTCAACGAAAAGAACCAAATCATTACCACTATTTATCATTTTTTCCAATGGCTATTCTGCTGCACCACACCAGTGGCGTAAAAGCCCTGATATAATAATCACAAATACTAGATTATTGCTAGCACTTGCCATTATTTTTCCTTTTCTGTCAAATTTAATCCAGGCAGCATGGAAGAGCGAGAAGAGGGCAGGGACTTCATTTTTTTATGATTTGACTCATGACAGGCATTTTGTGAATATTGAGTTCCGCAGTTACTTCTGCCACGTCACTACAATCATTGAAGGTTTACTTTATTCTTGTTTTTACATAAATTATATTTAGTCATTAAAATTGAAAAAAATATATATTACGGGAGAAGGTTTTTTTTAATACTATCTCAAACTAAGTTGTACGTGATGAGCAATTTATCATTTTACTCCAGCCTTCCACTATACTCCATTCACACAAGTGTATGCAATTGATGTCCTGTGTTTGTGGCCATTTTTTGACAGCACATATGGGCCGAGTAACCCATATTGTCACCATTGACATAATGATCAGAGGCGGATTTCCATCTTCCTACTTGCCTTGCTAGACGGTATGTGGAGTGTGTCTTTGGGATTCTTTGCAGCAAGTGGCAAATTCTCCATTGCTCGATTCAGATGGAGTCAGCAATGTGAAGCTGGTAGTGTAAGCCTGCAGTATTGTATACAACTAGGTTCGGATCCATGGCGGTGCCCTCTAATGATGACCTGGAGGAACATCATCCAACAGCTTTGCTCCACTTGGAGCTCATTCTTCAAGGAAGACTTGGAGCAGCAGGACTGTTACCCATTTCTCTCATGCTTCATTTCCCCAGAGGGGGCAGTTCCACGACAGTTAGATCTTATCAGAAGACTCCTTAGTTTAGCTATTTTTATAATTACATGCTATTTTAGCTAATTAGTGTGGGAACTCACAAGAGATGATTTTGTGACCAACTTTTTTAATAAAAAAAAATGAGTAAAAAAGTTGTCTCATCAAAGATTTGTTTTCATGAAAGTTTTAAAGAAACAAGATTGGCTTCCTTTTTTAATTAAAATGTTTAATACTTTATTTCATGGGTATGTTTATTATGCATGGTTATGGTGAACCCTAATAACCCTTGGCTAGGGTTAAGGTTAGGCAAGGGTCAAGACCATCCATAACTCTGCTCTAACCTCCATAACCTGATTCAGGGTTTTAGTTAACCCTGACTGTTCCACTGGTTATGGTTTTGGGATAACACCGACACTAGAGCAGGGTTTAAGTAACTGAACATACCCTATTGTTAGCATTGATACCTTAAAATATTAACTTTTAATTTTGATGTAAAAAAATAAGACACCAACAACAGCATCAAACTATAAACATCTGTAGCATACAAAATTTTTATTAAATGGAAAAAAAATAAATGTCCATGAGATCTCTCTTAAATGGACCAGAACATGATCCCTGGCTGTGACTGAGCATTTGAGATCCAACATGTATTGCCCACTTTCATAGGTGTATTGGCTTGTCCCAAGGATGGTGGCCAAGTGGAGCAGGTGGGGCAGGGCAAGCAGGGAGGAACCTAGCAACCCTATTCTGACACATGTCCTAGACATTATAACGAGGCTTGTTGAACACTAGTATGACATAAAGGATATCTGCTGTGCAGCTCAATTTTATGTCTGCCAGCACAGTTTTTAGGTCCCACCACTGTAGGGGAAATACATAGCAGATGGTTACACCACTCCACTTCTGACTTTCTGCCCCAGCATCACTAGCTGCCCCTTCCTTCTCTGCTTTTTGTATTAAATTTTTATTTTGTTGTTTTATTTGTTAGTCATCCAGGTACATGTAAGGATAAAGGTAATACAATGATACTATGAAGCAGATTTACTTACCCGGTCCATTCGCGATCCATCGGCGCGTTCTCTGCGGTGGATTCGGGTCCGGCCGGGATTCACTAAGGTAGTTCCTCCGACGTCCAACAGGTGGCGCTGCTGCGCTGAAGTCCGCTGAAATGCACTTAAGTACACCGGCCTATTCCTGGTGAAGGTAAGTGCAAGCTCTGCGACACTTTTTGTTTTTTAAATCCGGCGGTTTTTCCGAATCCGTCAGGTTTTCATTGTGCCACGCCTCACGATTTCTGTTGCGTGCATGCCAGCACCGATGCACCACAATCTGATCGTGTGCGCCAAAATCCCGGGGCAATACAGGGAAAATCAGCGCAAATCAGAAATATTCGGGTAACACGTTGGGAAAATGCGAATCGGGCCCTTAGTAAATGACCCCCTATGTATCTATTACATGAGACCCACTTTATTTTGTCCCATCTGACCGTAAAAACATTGAAAACTGAAGAGAGACTGCTTCTTTCCTTCATACAGAATATGGCGAGCCGAAGGAATCAAGAAGGCTAAGGATGTGCGGTACTAACTATTGTGGTTTTATTTATACTGACTCTTTAAACTTCCCCAGTGCTCTCCGAGGTAAAACTATATTTTTTATGTTTAATTATGTGACAAGGAAGGCATTTTTTCTTTTGACATGTAAAGTATCCTGGTGTTATATTCTCTGTAATGCAAAATTGGAGATCCACGGAGCGCTCCTTGTGTTACTGTAATCCCCCGGTCTTCAGAAAAAAGTGCTCAAAAGAGTTTTCTGGTTCTTACTTTATTTCATTAAAAGATGTAGTATTTACGGTTATACAAAAAATTAATAAATAAAATTCTTGCAAGTATAAAATTTTTAGGCTGAACTTGACTCTTTATCTAGATTAAAGCTAGATATACATCTTTCCTATTCTGTTGTAACGATGCTGCCTTGTCTTGGACCTTGGGTATTTCCATTGAACCCTGGTCAATAACTATTTGCAAGATGCTATAGGTGAATTGTATGACTGCCTTAGCCAGAAGCACTGGAAAAAGAGACAATTTAAAAGGGAAAGGTTAACTGTTAGGGTCGGTTCCATTTATTTGAACATAGAACAGTGTGACAACGCGTTTCGCATCCTTGCCTCGGGTGCTTCGTCAGGTTTGGAGCTCAGATTGCCGTGGTGTGTAACCAAGAACATATTGGGGCACATTAACTTGCCTGGTCCCTGTGCGTTCCCCGAGGTGCGTTGTCCGCCAGAATGCTCATCTGCCGCAATTCATTAAGATTGTGGGGGTCATTTACTAAGGGCCCAATTCGCGTTTTTGCGACGGGTTAACCAAATTTTTCCGTTTTGCACTGATTTTTACTGTATTGCCCAAGGATTTCGGCGCACGCGACCGGATTGTGGCGCATCGGCACCGGCATGCACACGACGGAAATTGTGGGGCATGGCCGTAAAAAAAAAACGACGGATTCGGGAAAACCGCCGCATTTTTTAAAAAAAAGTATCGCTCGACACGCGCTTACCTTCACCCACGATGGCTCGGTGAACTTCAGTGCGTTCCGATGCTCTTAAGCGCAGCAGCGACACCTAGTGGACGTTGGAGGAACTACCTTAGCGAATCCTGGCCAGACCCGAATCCACCGCAGAGAACGCGCCGCTGATCGCGAATGGACCGGGTAAGTAAATCTGCCCCTGTGTGCCTGATTTTCTGCATGTGTAGCTTCCCCGATTAGGGCCGCCGGAGTTCACCTTCTTCCTGCCGGTGTATTGGATGTGACACAAATTGATTTGTTAAATCCCGTGCGTTGTCTGAATCCGTCGGATCGTCCGTCGGCCGCCCCCGATTTGGGTCACATGAAAGCCAGTGTGATTGTGACACAATCCGATCACGCTGCGATGTAATCCCCAGCGCGATCCCCGAAAACGTCGGAAAACCTAGCGGAAATGCGGCCAGGGGACCTTAGTAAATAAGTCCCATTGTGTAATAAAGAACAATAGTTCAGATCATTAGTTGGGTAAGGATCGGGGTCAGGTTTCAGTGGCCCATTTGCAGTGAACTCACGTGGCGGCTTTAAACATTCAGAAACTAACTCCCTAAAATATTCCCTAGTTAATCATCCAGTATAATCAAGTATATCAAACAGTATAATGATTATTTTATATACAGCCTCTCATGGCTATCTAATATATAAAGCTTAGTGTATGTATGTATATGTGTATATGTGTGTATTAGAGATGAGCGAGCACTAAAATGCTCGGCTACTCGTTATTCGAGACGAACTTTTCCCGATGCTCGAGTGCTCGTCTCGAATAACGAGCCCCATTGAAGTCAATGGGAGACTCGAGCATTTTTCAAGGGGACCAAGGCTCTGCACAGGGAAGCTTGGCCAAACACCTGAGAACCTCAGAAAAGGATGGAAACACCACGGAAATGGACAGGAAACAGCAGGGGCAGCATGCATGGATGCCTCTGAGGCTGCTTAATCGCACCATTATGCCAAAATTATGGGCAACAGCATGGCCATGACAGAGTGACCGAATGAGGCTAGATAGCATCTAAAACATGCAATAATTGACCCTGACACTATAGGGGACGGCATGCAGAGGCAGCGGCAGCAGTGGCAGGCTAGAGAGTGTCATGGCGACATACCCTAAAAGGTTGACAGTATATTTAGTCGATAACACAGCATGGTGGCGACATAGTGACCAAGTTCCATAACGTATCTGGTGAAACACCCGAAAAATGAGCTTGACACAGCTCTTTTGATAAGGGGGCGACATGTGGAGGCAGCCATGGAGACGACTTCCATGATTAAGAGCGACAGTATGGGGCATCCATATTGCGCTGCTATGATTGCAACTTCAGGTCTCCAGCATGGCGGCGACAGATGGGCCGAGTTCCACTATGTATCTGGTGAAACACCTGAAAATTCTGCCTGACACAGCTCGTTTGATAAGGGGATGATGTGCTGCATATCCTCTCGTGCTCCAGCGTCTGGGGTATAGAGAGTTGAAATGAGACATTGGTGGACGCTGTGGAGGATCGTGGAGGCAAAATGGACAGGAAACAGCAGGGGCAGCAGGCATGGATGCCTCTGAGGCTGCCTAATCTTGGGATGGAGCTGGCGGTTTACTGCCAGGCGAGATTTCGCCTGTCCAAGCCCCTGTCTCTCGGCTCCTCCCCACCCAAAATGGGCCTGGGGGCCAGAAGCGTTAACTTTGAAAAAATAATAATTTTCAAATCAGGCAGGGTCGTTTGAATATTTCACCTAGGAATAATGGAATAGCATAGTGGTTCTATTTTTCATAGTTTTTACGGAAATGGTTCCATGATTAAGAGCGACAGTATGAGGCATCCATATTGCGCTGCTATGATTGCAACTTCAGGTCTCCAGCATGGCGGCGACAGATGGGCCGAGTTCCACTATGTATCTGGTGAAACACCTGAAAATTCTGCCTGACACAGCTCGTTTGATAAGGGGACGATGTATGGAGGCAGTGAACTAGTAGTAGATTAAAGGTGCTGCAGTTAAAACTATGTTAGGATATGGCGGTTGAGGGGAATGTAAACAGATGCGCAAGAAGCACTGAAATAATATTGGTAAATGATAAAAGTTTGCCAGTATATTTTGTGGATTACACAGCCGGGTGGCGACAAAGTTAACAAATTTGATGTGGAAGCCATGAAAACAACCCAAAATTCTGCCCGACACAGCTCGTTTGATAAGGGGACGATGTATGGAGGCAGTGAACTAGAAGTAGATTAAAGGTGCTGCAGTTAAAACTATGTTAGTTGGATCTTGAGATGGAGCTGGCGCTCCGCTGCCAGGCGAGCTTTCGCCAATCCAAGCCCCTGTCTCTAGGATACTCCCCAAACAGCACTTCTAAGAACCTTTTGTATAAGATCAAGTGTAGTAGCGTTCTTATAAGTTTAGGATATGGCGGGTGAGGGGAATGTAAACAGATGCGCAAGAAGCGCTGAAATAATATTGGTACATGATAAAAGTTTGCCAGTATATTTTGTGGATTACACAGCAGGGTGGCGACAAAGTTAACAAGTTTGATGTGGAAGCCATGAAAACAACCCAAAATTCTGCCTGACACAGCTCGTTTGATAAGGGGACGATGTATGGTGGCAGTGAACTAGTAGTAGATTAAAGGTGCTGCCGTTAAAACTATGTTAGTTGGATCTTGAGATGGAGCTGGCGCTCCGCTGCCAGGCGAGCTTTCGCCAATCCAAGCCCCTGTCTCTAGTCTACTCCCCAAACAGCACTTCTAAGAACCTTTTGTATAAGATCAAGTGTAGTAGCGTTCTTATAAGTTTGGGATATGGCGGGTGAGGGGAATGTAAACAGATGCGCAAGAAGCGCTGAAATAATATTGGTAAATGACAAAAGTTTGCCAGTATATTTTGTGGATTACACAGCAGGGTGGCGACAAAGTTAACAAGTTTGATGTGGAATCCATGAAAACAACCCAAAATTCTGCCTGACACAGTTCGTTTGATAAGGAGACAATGTATGGAGGCAGCTATATGGACGACTTTTGGAGGCAGCTATGGCGATGACGTGTGGAGGTAGCAATGGAGACAACGTGTGGAGCCAGCTAAAAAGACGACATGTGGAGGCTGCTATGGAGACAATTTAATTTGAATAGTGCCTGTATGTGGCAGTCCAAAAAAGTTTTCAAACCAGAGGAGCAGGTAGGTGGTCCTCCAGAAAAATTAAATAAATTGAGTGCCTGTATGTGGCAGTCCAAAAAAGTTTTTAAACCAGAGGAGCAGATAGGTGGTCCTCCAGAAAAATTAAATAGATTGAGTGCCTGTATGTGGCACTCCCAAAAATTGCTTAAAACAGAGGACCGGGTAGGTGGCCCTCCAGAAAAATTAAATACATAGAGAACTATAGCTAGAGCCAGTTGGCCCTGGCAAAAAATAGCCAGTTTCCTATGCTTTAGCGTACAAAGAGGAGGAGAAGGAGGACAATGAGGAGGAGGAGTGCATACATTATTCAGGTTGAGCTTCTTTCACCTGGTGGAGAATGAAAATCCGGAGAAATCCAGGCTTTATTCATCTTGATAAGCGTCAGCCTGTCAGCGCTGTCAGTCGACAGGCGTGTACGCTTATCGGTGATGATGCCACCAGCTGCACTGAAAACCCGCTCGGACAACACGCTAGCGGCAGGGCAGGCAAGAACCTCCAAGGCGTACAGCGCCAGTTCGTGCCACATGTCCAGCTTTGAAACCCAGTAGTTGTAGGGAGCTGTGTGATCATTTAGGACGATGGTATGGTCAGCTACGTACTCCCTCACCATCTTTCTGTAAAGATCAGCCCTACTCTGCCGAGACTGGGGACAGGTGACAGTGTCTTGCTGGGGTGACATAAAACTGGCAAAGGCCTTGTAAAGCGTACCCTTGCCAGTGCTGGACAAGCTGCCTGCTCGCCTACTCTCCCTCGCTACTTGTCCCGCAGAAGTACGCCCTCTGCCGCTAGCGCTGTCCGAAGGGAAATACTGTTTCAGCTTGTGCACCAGGGCCTGCTGGTATTCATGCATTCTCACACTCCTTTCCTCTCCAGGGATGAGAGTGGAAAGATTTTGCTTGTACCGTGGGTCCAGGAGAGTGAATACCCAGTAATCGGTGCTGGAATAAATTCTTTGAACGCGAGGGTCACGGGATAGGCAGCCTAGCATGAAATCTGCCATATGTGCCAGAGTCCCAACGGGCAAGAATTCACTCCCCTCACTGGCCTGACTGCCCATTTCCTCCTCCTCCAACTCCTCCAACTCCTCTTCTTCTGCCCATACACGCTGAACAGTGAAGGACTGAACAATGGTCCCCTCTTCTGTCTCGCCAACATTCTCCTCCTCTTCCTCCTCATCCTCCTCCACCTCCTCCGATATGCGCTGAGAAACAGACCTAAGGGTGCTTTGGCTATCAACAAGGGAATCTTCTTCCCCCGTCTCTTGTGACGAGCGCAAAGCTTCCGACTTCATGCTGACCAGAGAGTTTTTCAACAGGCCAAGCAGCGGGATGGTGAGGCTGATGATGGCGGCATCGCCACTGACCATCTGTGTTGACTCCTCAAAGTTACTCAGCACCTGACAGATATCAGACATCCAAGTCCACTCCTCATGGAAGCTGACTGACCTGTCTACCAGTTCTGGTGGAAGTTGACATCTGGCAGTCTACAATCGCTCTGCGCTGCTGGTAAACTCTGGATAACATGGTTAATGTTGAATTCCACCTCGTGGGCACGTCGCACAACAGCTGGTGAGCGGGCAGTTGGAGGCGGCGCTGCGCTGCCCTGAGAGTGGCAGCATTTGTTCTGGACTTCCTGAAATGCGCACAGATGCGGCGCAACTTCGTGAGCAAATCAGACAGATTGGGGTATGTCTTGAGGAAACGCTGAACTATGAGATTTAACACATGGGACAGGCATGGCACATGTGTCAGTCTGCCGAGTTGCAGAGCCGCCACCAGGTTACGGCAGTTGTCACACACAACCATGCCTGGCTTCAGGTTCAGCGCTGCCAGCCACAGAACAGTCTGCGCCGTGATGCCCTGAAATAGCTCTTGGGCGGTGTGCCTTTTATCGCCCAGGCTCAGCAGTTTCAGCACCGCCTGCTGTCGCTTAGCGATGGCACTGCTGCTGTGCCTAGAGCTACCGACTGATGGCGCCATGCCCACGGATGGTAATTCGGAGGAGGAGGTGGAGGAGGGGTGGGAGGAGGAGGAGGCATAGTAGGCCTTTGAGACCTGGACCGAGGTAGGCCCCGCAATCCTCGGCGTCGGCAGTATATGAGCAGCCCCAGGGTCAGACTCGGTCCCAGCCTCCACCAAGTTAACCCAATGTGCCGTCAGCGATATATAGTGGCCCTGCCCGGCAGCACTCGTCCACGTGTCCGTGGTCAGGTGGACCTTGTCAGAAACGGCGTTGGTCAGGGCACGGATGATGTTCTCTGACACGTGCTTGTGCAGGGCTGGGACGGCACATCAGGAAAAGTAGTGGCGGCTGGGGACCGAATACCGAGGGGCGGCCGCCGCCATGAGGTTGCGTAAGGCCTCGGTCTCTACCAGCCTATAGGGCAGCATCTCCAGGCTAAGCAACTTGGAGATGTGGACGTTGAGGGCTTGGGCGTGTGGGTGGGTTGCGCTATACTTCCCTTTGCGCTCCAGCGTCTGGGGTATGGAGAGCTGAACGCTGGTGGATGCTGTGGAGGATCGTGGAGGCGAAGATGGGGTTTTCGCACGGGAGGTGTTTGGGCCGTGGTCCTGGGCAGGGGGCTGACTAGCAGATGACACAGGGGAAGGAGCAGTGGTGTGCCCGGCCGGAGGTGAACGGGCTTGGTGCCATTGAGTGGGGTGTTTAGCATTCATATGCCTGCGCATACTGGTGGTAGTTAAGCAGGAACCCCTGATGATCCTGGTTTGGCAAAGGTTGCACACCACAGTCTGTCGGTCATCCGGTGTTTCTTTAAAGAACCTCCAGACTTCTGAAAATCTAGCCCTCGCCACGGGAGCTTGACCACGGGCAACATTTGGCGCTGATGCACCAGCTCTGGCCCTACCTCTCCGTCTGGCCCCACCACTGCCTCTTCCAACCTGTTCTGCTATAGGACTCGCCTCCGTCTCAGAAGCACTGTGTTCACCCGGCCTATCAACCCAGCTTGGGTCTGTCACCTCATCATCCTCCGATCCCTCAGTCTGCTCCCCCCTCGGACTTCCTGCCCTGACAACAACTTCACCACTGTCTGACAACCGTGTCTCCTCATCGTCCGACACCTCTTTACACACTTCTTCCACTACGTCAATAATGTCATCATCACCCACAGACTGCGACTGGTGGAAAACCTGGGCATCGGAAAATTGCTCAGCAGCAACCGGACAAGTAGTTTGTGACTGTGGGAAGGGTCCAGAAAACAGTTCCTCAGAGTATGCCGGTTCAAATGCCAAATTTTGCTGGGAGGGGGCAGACTGGTGGAAAGGAGGCTGAGGTGGAGGAGCTGGAGGAGTGCTGATTTCGGTGACATGGGTGGACTGCGTGGAAGACTGACTGGTGGACAAATGGCTAGAAGCATTGTCCGCAATCCACGACATCACCTCTTCGCACTGTTCTGGCCTCAACAGTGCTCTACCACGAGTCCCAGTAACTTGAGACATGATGAACCTAGGGAGTGTAGCTCTGCGGCGTTCCCCTGCTCCCTCATCAGCAGGTGGTGTCTCACCCCGCCCAGGACCACGGCCTCTGACCCTGCAGTAGTTGGACGCCCACGTCCACGCCCTTGTCCTCTACCCCTAGCCCTCGGGTTAAACATTTTCCAAATTAAAGTGTAAACTTTTAATTTTTTTTTTTTTTTAACAAAACGATGCTATCCTATTGCTATGGCTAGTTTCTAACCTACACTGACAGCACACAACTGGATTTTGTGCTGTGCCTGATGACTTTGAGCTATAAAATGAAATAAAGGTAAAAAAAAAAAAAATCAGCAGACTCTGCCTAATTCTAATCAAACCCCTAATAAATTGTCCCACTTTGGTGTTTGAGGTGGATATGCGTGTCACTAAGAGCTAAACACAACAGTCGCAGGTCTCCCAGCAAATTCCTCACAATATGGTACTAGCTGCACTACTAATGCCAGCAAGCCCAGCCACAAGCAAACAAAAAAAAGGAAAATATAACGCTATTGTAGGCCTAAGTAAGCCGTTGTGGTTCTCCTATGGCTATTTTGTAGCCTACACTGAAAGCACACTGCTTTGCAAGATGAGTTTGAGCTATAAAATGAAATAAAGGTAAAAAAATAAATAAATCAGCAGACTCTGCCTAATTCTAATCAAACCCCTAATAAATTGTCCCACTTTGGTGTTTGAGGTGGATACGTGTGTCACTAAGAGCTAAACACAACGGTAGCAAGTCCCCCTGCAAATTCCTCACAATATGGTACTAGCTGCACTACTAGTGCCAGCAAGGCCAGCCACAAGCAAATAAAAAAAAAAAATGTATAACGTTATTGTAGCCCTAAGAAGGGCTGTTGGGTTCTTGTAGAATCACTCCTGCCTAACACTATTCTAATAGAACACCCTAACGCTGTCCCTGACCAGCAGCAGCAACTCTCTCCCTAACGGCATCCAGACACAGAATGATCCGAGCAGCGCGGGCAGGGGCTAGTCTATTCCAGGGTCACCTGATCTGGCCAGCCAACCACTGCTATCGACGTGTAAGGGTACCACGTCATGCTGGGTGGAGTGCAGAGTCTCCTGGCTTGTGATTGGCTCTGTTTCTGGCTGCCAAAAAGCAAAACGGCGGGAGATGTCATTTTCTCAAGCGGGCGAAGTATTCATCCGAGCAACGAGCAGTTTCGAGTACGCTAATGCTCGAACGAGTATCAAGCTCGGACGAGTATGTTCGCTCATCTCTAGTGTGTATGTATGTATGTCTGCTAAAAGAATCTTTACCATTGCGTTTACAATCACCATGTTTTGCACAGCTGCTCTCTGTGACTCAGAGAACATCACAGACTTGATTTTGCCCAGACTTTCCAAAACCCACTTATTAACCACCATGTACAGGAGCCATTGTCTTCTGCTGCTGTGCCAGTTGGAAGTTGAGCCGTGATTGGTTGCTGCTCTGCCACAGGTCATTAATATGAGCTCTGAGTTTGATTGTGCAACACCCCTGCTAACTCTTAGGCAAGGTGGTTGTTGCGAATAGCACCCTCTGCTGTTAGGGAAGCCTAAGTGGTCTTTAAACACTGGAAAACTTTGTAATTGCAGCTGTAATGCAAGAGTTAACCATGTGAAATGTTGTTGTCCAATAAGAATCTATGCTATTGTAAAGCAAGCTGGAAGCTGATTGGAGAGTGATACCACCTGACCAAGGGAGAATAGAATCCCTAGTGGGCGGGAGCACATGGTCAGGGCAGAGAGACAGACCTCATGGTCTGCAGACCCAGTCAAAGTCAGAACTAGTCAGAGAGCAGAGACTCCATCTGGTACTCATGTCAGCAAAGCAAGCAGAGGAGAGTGATTCTCCTGTAGAGCCGCATAAGCCAGTGATACCAGGAAGAAGAGGTGCCTCAGTCCGCTGCCTAGCACCCAGGGAAAGTTGGAAGACTTAAGCCCCAAAAGCAGAGGTCCACCATCCAGACTCAGCTCCATCTTTACCAGCCCAGCCAGAAGCTACTACCAGGATGTGAGTAAACCTTCCTGTGGACCAGCTATTTCCATCAACCTTCCAGTTTGCTGAATATGCTGCTACTATTTGGCTATTGCCTGGTGTTTGAAGTTGAATAAAGAACTTGCACATTGTGCCTCTGTGTAATCCCTGCATCAGACTGTATCGCCACTACAGGCTCCCCAACTTCCATCATCCAGGGACTTCAATATACATCCAAAGGTTTGCCCCAGGGAGAAACCTCTTTCATCAGCCTCTCCCTCCATTTTTATTGCACACACCACCTGCTGGAGACTTGTCAGGCTGTAGACCCGTCCTTCCGTACCCATACCAATAGAAAGTGAGTGACAGAGAGACAGTCTGGGAGAGTGAGTGACAGAGAAACAGTCAGAGAGAGTGAGGGACAGAGACAGTCAGGGAGAGTGAGTAACAGAGCGACAGGTAGGGAGAGTGAGAGACATGCAGGGAGAGTGAATGATAAAGAAACAGTCAGGGAAGGTGAGTGATAAAGAGACAGTCAGAGAGAGTGAGTAACAGAGAGACAGACAGTGAGGAAAATTGAGTGACAGAGAGATGGACAGGGAATGAGTGAGAGACAATCAGGGAGCGTGAGACCCTTATTACTATTTAATTATTTACTTAATTAAATTATTTTCATTTCCTATGTACATGGTGGGTTTAAAATATCAGTGTTATTTACTTTAATAGATTGGTGCCGTAGAAATCATTTAATAACATTTATTTAACTAATACAAATTTTAAAAAACTTTAATACAAAACATAACATATTTATTATACAGTATTTTATGAAAATCACTTTAATCTAATATAATGTAAATGTTGTTAAGTGTTTGCTAAGTTTTATGCATCTTTATTTTTTGTTATTACTATGTGTATGAAATATTTTTATTCACACTGCAAAGTTTGATACATTCATTCTATTAAATTCTTATCTGGTATATGGTATATCTATATATACCCCTAAGCCTTTGGGGCATGTAAGACATTGAAATGCTTATCCCTTGACAATTGTGACTCTTTGCCATAATTTGACCACTCCTCACTGTTCTAGATAAGAATAGGATCCAGTGGGTGTGGCCTCTAGGACAGAACCAGTGCAAAAAATGGACGTTGAAGTGGTGCGGACTGTGATATGTTTAGTAAGGGGGATAGACATTCTATATCAAAATGCCCTTTATTAAATTAAAAATCATAAATAATATGAAATTTATAAAATTGGACAACGTATTTCGCGTGGGCAATCAGAGCAGATGAAGCATCCGGTTACCTGCTTGGAACATGGTTATCTGTTCTTGGGTCTATTTTTTGTTCTTCACAGGGGTGGATTAAGGCTGGCATGGGCCCTGCGTTGTATTGATATTAAAGCCCCTACAAGTCTGGAATCACTTCCTACATCCTACAAGCTTCTTGGGGAATGGAGGATGTGTCCCTTCTGTCTGCTTTCAATCTGAGATTTCTTCAAAGGTCCTAATTTCTCCTGTGGACTTCTATATTTAAGGAAAAAAACAGATGAATGAGCATCCAGTGGCTAAGATCATTCTCAGTAAAAGATTTGGTCAGTAGAACTGGTGACCATGGCCCCCCTCAGAAGGCTCGGGCCCCGGGCTATCACCCAAACCGTCTATATTGTAATTCACTGCTGCATCTTTAGTCTCCATTATTATGGTCTGCATTATTATTGACGGACCAGGGATCTTCCTTAATATTAACTGTCTGGTCTGAGGTCAACATCATTATTAATTGTCTTATTTGAGGGCTCTACACTAATAGTAATTGTCTCAGCTAAGCTCTATGTTGGCCTGGCGTCTGTATTATTGATTGACTCATCTAGACTTGGTATCATTTATTTTCACTGACACTTTTCTGAGCCATTGCTTTTTATGAGTATTTTCACATTGGATTTTTGACAGGTCAATTTGTTTCACTAATGAGGCCGCGAAACCAGGTGTTATGGTTTCTGACCAATGGTGGTTTGCAGACTTGGAGACAGAAAGGACAAGACAGAGACGAAAGCAATGGACGCCCAATACACACCCTAGTATGAATCCACCCTAACAAAGCTGAAGAAGTGCAAATAAAGATAATATAATAATGCAATGAAAATATTACAAAATAACACTAAAAATAAACAGGTCCTTGTTATTGTAGAGTAACTGATGTAATCGGAGCCACTGGGAAATTTCCTTTTGGGATGTCATTATTTTTATTCAGTTTGATCTATATATAAGGCCAATAAAAAGAACGCATTTACATTACACAACACGAGGGGTGACAGACTTGTTATGTTTTGATTTATATAATTATGAATATAATGTAGGTATCTGTGGGTCACACTAGAGGGAAGGACAATCACATTGGCAAAAAAACTATGGATCCTCAGAATTTTTCCTTTCCTGCAGAATATCCTTGTCGATATCTCATGGACGACCCCATGTACATTACAGTCCACATTCTGCCGTTCTCCTCAAAAAACATAGAGAAGCTGCTGAATCTCTGGGCTTTTTCCACATTATATTTCATAGGAATCTTTCTGAATTTGGTTGTTATTGCGGTGATTTGTCTCGATGCCCATCTACACTCTCCTATGTATGTCTTCTTCTGTAACTTGTCCTCCATAGATATCTGCTACACCACAGTCGTTATCCCTAATCTCCTCTATATATTACTATCTGGGGATGACCTGTTATCTGTCACCCAGTGCTTCTCCCAGATGTACGGTTATATGTTATGTGCCAGTGCCGAGGTTATTCTGCTCTTTGTGATGGGGTTTGACCGATACATCGCCATTTGTCATCCTTTTTCTTATCACCAAATGTTTCAAAGAAACAAATGTATCCTGACTGTAGGCATCATCTGGATCTGCGCCTTCCTAAATTCTTCCTTACTCCTAAGATCTCTCTTAACATTGTCCTTCAATGAAGTTGTTAGTATTCGTAATTTCTTCTGCGATACCCTAGATGTATTTAAGGCATCATGTGGCGGCTCTCGGGAGTTCACCCTTATAGTTTATGTAGAGTTGGTGCTGCTTGGATTTTTTCCATTTTTATGCAACTTTGTGTCATATGTTTATATATTCCGTGTTATTCTCCACATGAAGTCAAAAGAAGGAAGGAGGAAGACCCTCTCCACCTGCTTGTCCCATCTCACTGTTATGGCCATTTATTACTCTGTAGGTTCCGTGGTGTATCTGATGCCCTTTTCAGGGCACACGGAGATCCTGAAGCAGATCCTTTCAGTGTTTTATGTGATTATTGTTCCCACAATCAATCCGATCATTTATAGTCTACGCAACAAAGAAATCATCACAGCTTGTCAGAAGCTAATGAAGATTTCATGAAATATCAGTGATCAGCAACATAACTCATATGAAGAAGAAAAGGACTCTGTCATTAGATTTTATCCCACTAAATGACAAGCCTTTCCAGGTAGGGGATAAATGTCCATCATAGAATTTGCTTTTTTATGTGGAATCTAACCCATTTTGTATAAAAAGTTTCCTCCAAAGTAATGCAGAAATGTGCAAAAATTAGTTATATTTTGATTATGTTTGGTGACTTATAGCCTAAAGGTGGAGCATTACTTCAGATGCCCCTTTATTTGGATCCATTGCTCCTGGAAACATGCCTATGGTGTCAAAGTACAGATAGGAAGAAAAAGAGATGCACGAAAAACGGCTAATAGATAGATTCAGTACACAAAACGTCAATATTTATTGTAATTATTCAACAAGACAAACCAATCCAAAGACATACATTTAAAAACATTTAAAAAACATAATGTACATATCATACATAACAGTGACCCCGGTATGTGTCAACCGTACCACCGATGTCCAATCACTAATAATGATATCCAACCTCCCAAATGTACAAGTCTGCAAAAAGCCTATGTAAAGATATTACTAACAACACCTACACTCACCGGCCACTTTATTAGGTACACCATGCTAGTAACGGGTTGGACCCCCTTTTGCCTTCAGAACTGCCTCAATTCTTCGTGGCATAGATTCAACAAGGCGCTGGAAGCATTCCTCAGAGATTTTGGTCCATATTGACTTGATGGCATCACGCAGTTGCTGCAGATTTGTCGACTGCACATCCATGATGTGAAGCTCCCGTTCCACCACATCCCAAATATGCTCTATTGGATTGAGATCTGGTGACTGTGGAGGCCATTTGAGTACAGTGAACTCATTGTCATGTTCAAGAAACCAGTCTGAGATGATTCCAGCTTTATGACATGGCGCATTATCCTGCTGAAAGTAGCCATCAGATGTTGGGTACATTGTGGTCATAAAGGGATGGACATGGTCAGCAACAATACTCAGGTAGGCTGTGGCGTTGCAACAATGCTCAATTGGTACCAAGGGGCCCAAAGAGTGCCAAGAAAATATTCCCCACACCATGACACCACCACCACCAGCCTGAACCGTTGATACAAGGCAGGATGGATCCATGCTTTCATGTTGTTGACGCCAAATTCTGACCCTACCATGCGAATGTCGCAGCAGAAATCGAGACTCATCAAACCAGGCAACGTTTTTCCAATCTTCTACTGTCCAATTTCGATGAGCTTGTGCAAATTGTAGCCTCAGTTTCCTGTTCTTAGCTGAAAGGAGTGGCACCCAGTGTGGTCTTCTGCTGCTGTAGCCCATCTGCCTCAAAGTCCGACGTACTGTGCGTTCAGAGATGCTCTTCTGCCTAGCTTGGTTGTAACGGGTGGCGATTTGAGTCACTGTTGCCTTTCTATCAGCTCTATCAGGTCTGCCCATTCTCCTCTGACCTCTGGCATCAACAAGGCATTTCCGCCCACAGAACTGCCGCTCACTGGATGTTTTTTCTTTTTCGGACCATTCTCTGTAAACCCTAGAGATGGTTGTGCGTGAAAATCCCAGTAGATCAGCAGTTTCTGAAATACTCAGACCAGCCCTTCTAGCACCAACAACCATGCCACGTTCAAAGGCACTCAAATCACCTTTCTTCCCCATACTGATGCTCGGTTTGAACTGCAGGAGATTGTCTTGACCATGTCTACATGCCTAAATGCACTGAGTTGCCGCCATGTGATTGGCTGATTAGAAATTAAGTGTTAACGAGCAGTTGGACAGGTGTACCTAATAAAGTGGCCGGTGAGTGTATAACCACCATCAAACAGGAAGCATGTAGAAAAGAAAGTATAGATAACACTATACCTAAAATAAGCCAATATCATATATGATCTTAGTGGAAGTGACAGTAAAGTTCTTATTATAAAGTAGAAGAGTTGCTATCACTCAAGGCACAACTCTGCAAAGGAGTTGTCAGTAGGTGACAAAATGTCATATACAAATCCTGTTAGGATGGCATACAGGCAGGAGGAAGGAGGACATCAGCGGGAGCCTCCCGGACTGAGGGATAGATTGCGTGCAGGAGGGACGGTACCCTGTACCACCTTGTAATTTTGTTCCTCTGATGCACAGGCCACCGATAATTTGTGAGTGAACAAAAAAGCCTTATCCCAATCTTTAGAGGACAAGGAGACACCTAGGTATCTAGCCCATCCGGATAGGAAGGGCAGGTGTGATGTATCCGATTCTTGTATCAGAAGGCTAAATATCTGGGAGATGCAGTATTCCGGAGGGGACTACAGGCGGAATAGGGCCTTGAAGGGGGTGAGTGGGGAGTTAAAGGACGCTGCTGATCCTGGTAATCTGAGGAACGACTCCAATTGAGACATTTCCAACCACGAGAGATTGGAAGATCTCGCCAATTCCAGTAGTTCTTGGTGGGACGGGATCGGTGCCTCTCCCAACATATCACACATGCGGAGATCCTCATGTATCGAGTGGCCCAGGAACCTGGTTTTGGCAAATGTTGGCTGGAAATTTAGGTTATGGAAGAGAGGCGTGAGAGGGCTCAAGGGACGGGACAGTATCCTATGTTTAATGAGAGACCTCCATAACTTCAGGGTTTGGTCCAGAAACAGCTTTTGAGGTTAAATTTCGATGTGTTGGAAAGAGATCCATGGCAGTACCTTTATAGGAATCGGGGAGCTATACTGCTCTAGCCGGACCCATTGCTTGGTATGTAGGTGGTACTGCCAGTCGAGGGTGCGCACTAGGATGGCTGCTTGGTGGCACAGCTTAAAGTCTGGGAGCCCCACCCCTCCCGCCGATTTAGGTCTAGTCAAGAATCGCCAGCCAATAAGTGGCCTAGCTGTGCCCCATACGAAACACATGAGTGCTGATCTGATTGGTTTGAAGAACGATGAGGGGGGGATGATCGGGACTCCCTGAAAGATATATAGGAATCGGGGTAATATGTCCATTTTTATCACATTGATGCGACCAAACCAGGACAACTGTTTCCTATTGTACCCAGTAAGTTCCTTCATTGTGCGTTCCAGTAGTGGTAGATAGATGATGGCATACAATCTCGATAGGTCTGTTGGGACTTGGACACCTAAGTATTTGATTGATGCATGGCGCCAACAGAAGGAGAAACTAGTTCTGATCAGCTAGATATCATCCGACGACAGGGATATGTTCAACATCTCTGACTTGCTAAAGTTAATTTTTAAATTACTCAGTTGACTATATCTTTTAAATTCCATGATGGGGGATGGGAGAGAAATCCAGGCTTGGGATATATAGAGCATAAGGTCATCGGCAAAGAGGGACAGTTTGTATTGGAGCTGGCCTACCTGTATACCCTTGATGTTTGGGTTATTTATAATAGCTGTAGCCAGGGGTTCCTTGAAAATCACCCCTGACGGGTTCCGTTTCTGATGTGTATAGGCTGCGAGAAGAACCCATTTGCCCTGACTCTGGCTGTGGGGCTGTTAAATAAGGCGAGGATCTTCCCCATAAATTTTGGGCCCAGCCCAAGTAGTTTAAGCGCGGCGGTCATGAAACCCCAATGTACCCTGTCGAAAGCCTTATCTGCATCGATTGAGAGGAGGAAGGAGGGAATAGATCTTTTCTGTGCCTGTTTCATGAGGAGGAATGTCTTGTTTAAGTTGTCCCTTGCTTCTTTGCCCCTCACAAACCCTAGTTGGTCGGTGCTTACTAATTTTGGGAGGTACTGGGCCTGGCGATCCGCCAAGATTTCGGAGTATAGCTTCAGGTCTACATTTAAAAGGGTAATGGGCCAATAGCTCACGGGTGATAAGAGGTCCTTTTCCGGCTTTAAAAGAACACTGATATTTGCCTCTAAGGACTGAGGATGAAATGCTGAAGAGTGGGGAATAGAGTTGAAGACTCTTGTCAGAAATGGAGCCAGGGACTCCCTGAATAATTTATAAAATGGCGACAAGAAGCCGTTGGGGCCTGGGCTCTTCCCCGCGGGGGTGTTCCTAATTGCCTTAGATATTTCCTACTCACTGAGATCCGCTTCCAACGCCTCAACCTTGTCCTCCTCCAGTGGAGGCAAAGCTGTGTCTCTCATATAGGTGTCTATCTGCCTTGTCAGCAAGATTGGATCTAAATCAGTGAGTGGGCCTCTAATTTTGTACAGTTGGGTATAGTATTTACCAAATTCTGCGCTAATTTTGGCCGGGATGTATGTTTCTTTCCCTTCTGAGGTCCTAATTTTGGGGATGTGTGCTGTTACCACCTGTGGGTGGAGGAGTCTGGCCAGCTGGCGGCCACATTTGTTAGCATGTTCATAGATTCGACTTTTGCATTGCATGCGCTGGGAGAGTGATTTGCAGTCTAATAGGGCTCTGATGTCATCTCTCACTATTACTAGATCTGCCAGAACCTCCGGGGACCGAGTTGTTTTATGTCTTTGCTCAAGAGAGTGTAGTTCCTGTAACAGTGAGGTGAGTTTAGCTGCATTTTCTTTTTTAAATCGAACCCCATGTTCAGTGAAGCGACTGCGTAGCTCACATTTAAGAGCTTCCCCCTTCATAGGCATAACCTCGGGATGGAGGTCGGGCGATCCTAAATTGGATTCAAGAGTATGTTTTCTCTCCTGTATACAGAGGGCGTCCTTAAGCAAGTAATCGTTAAGATGCCAAGCCCATGGTCGTTTGGCAATATTAGGGATAGTGACTGTCACATATATTGGCGCATGATCGGAAATCACAATGTTCCCTATTGATGCTGTCGACTCCCACGTTAACGCTCTGTGCTGGATGAGAAAGAAATCTATACGACTATAAGAGTCATGTGCTGAGGAATAATATGTATTGTCTCTGTCCCTAGGGTGAACGATTCACCAAACATCAATTAACTGGAGGTTGTGTATGTCCTTTCTAAAGGAGCCCAGCTGTTGCAGGGAGACCTGGCTTTTTCCCAAGGAGGTGTCTAGTAATACATCCAAAGGGAAGTTGAAGTCCCCTCCCAACATTAGCATCCCCTCAGTAAACCCCGTTAAAATTTTTAGGCTATGCGTTTCAAGGCTGAACTCAACTCTTTTTGAAGCCATTAACAGATAAAAGCTAGATATACATCTTTCCTATTCCATTGTAACGATGCTGCCTCGTGTAACCAAGAATATATTGGGGCACATTTGCCTGGTCCCTGCGCGATCCCCGAGGTGCGTTGTCCATCGGAAAGCCCATCTTCCGCGATTCATTAAGATTGTGTGCCTGATTTCCTGCATGTGTCGCTTCCCCGATCAGGGCCGCCGGAGTTCACCTTCTTCCTGCCGGTGTATTGGATGTGACACAAATTGATTTGTTAAATCCCGTGCGTTGTCTGAATCCGTCGGCCGCCCCCGATTTGGGTCACATGAATGTGACACAATCCAATCACGCTGCGACGTAATCCCCAGCGCGATCCCCGAAAACGTTGGAAAAACCGATGGAAATGCGGCCGGGGACCTTAGTAAATAAGTCCCATTGTGTAACAAAGAACAATAGTTCAGATCATTAGTTGGGTAAGGATCGGGGTCAGGGTTTCAGTGGCCCCTTTGCAGTGAACTCACGTGGTGGCATTGAACATTCAGAAACTAAAACAGTCTCCTGTTCCCTAAAATATTCACTAGTTAATCATCCAGTATAATCAAGTATATCAAAGTATATCAAACAGTGATTATTTTATATACAGCCCCTCATGGCTATCTAATATATAAAGCTTAGTGTATGTATGTATATGTGTGTATATGTATGTATGTATGTATGTGTGTGTGTATACGTGTGTATGTATGTATATGTGTGTGTATGTATGTATGTATGTATGTGTGTGTGTATATGTGTGTATGTATGTATGTATGTCTGCTAAAAGAATCTGTACCGTTGTGTTTACAATCACCACATTTTGCACAGCTGCTCTCTGTGACTCATAGAACATCACAGACTTGATTCTGCCCCGACTTTCCAAAACCCACTTATTGACCACAATGTACAGGAGCCATTGTCTGCTGCTGCTGTGGCAGTTGGAAGTTGAGCCGTGATTGGTTGCTGCTCTGCCACAGGTCATTAATATGAGCTCTGAGCTTTGATTGTGCAACACCCCTGCTAACTCTTAGGCAAGGTGGTTGTTGCAAATAGCACCCTCTGCTGTTAGGGAAGCTGATCATCTCTTTAAGTGGTCTCTAAATACTGGAAAACTTTGTAATTGCAGCTGTAATGCAAGAGTTAACCATGTGAAATGTTGTTGTCCAATATGAATCTATATTATTGTAAAGCAAGCTGGAAGCTGATTGGAGAGTGATACCACCTGACCAAGGGAGAATAAAATCCCTAGTGGGCGGGAGCATATGGTCAGGGCAGAGAGACAGACCTCATGGTCTGCACACTCAGTCAAAGTCAGAACTAGTCAGAGAGCAGAGACTCCATCTTGATACTCATGTCAGCAAAGCAAGCAGAGGACAGTGAAGCTCCTGTAGAGCCGCATGAGCCAGTGATACCAGGAAGAAGAGGTGCCTCAGGCCACTGCCTATCACCCAGGGAAAGTTGGAAGACTAAGCCCCAAAAGCGGAGGTCCACCATCCGGATTCAGCTCCATCTTTACCAGCCCAGCCAGAAGCTACTACCATGATGTGAGTAAACCTTCCTGTGGACCAGCTATTTCCATCAACCTTCCAGTTTGCTGAATCTGCTGCTACTATTTGGCCATTGCCTGCTGTTTGAAGTTGAATAAAGAACTTTAAATTGATTTGCACATCGTGCCTCTGTGTAATCCCTGGATCAGACTATATCGCCACCACAGGCTCCCCAACTTCCATCATCCAGGGACTTCAATATACATCCAAAGGTTTGCCCCAGGGAGAAGCCTCTCCCTCCATATTTATTGCACACACCACCTGCTGGAGACCTGCAAGGCTGTAGACCCGTCCTTCGGTCCCCATACCAAGAGAAAGTGAGTGACAGAGAGACAATCAGGGAGAGTGAGTGAAAAAGAGACAGTCAGAGAGAGTGAGGGACAGAGACAGTCAGGGAGAGTGAGTAACAGAGCGACAGGTAGGGAGAGTGAGAGACATGCAGGGAGAGTGAATGACAGAGAGACAGTCAGGGGAGTTGAGTGATAGAGAGACAGTCAGAGAGAGTGAGTGACAGAGAGACAGACAGTGAGGAAGAGTGAGTGACAGAGAGACGGACAGGGAGTGTGAGCGAGTGAGAGACAGTCAGAGAGAGTGAATGACAGAGAGACAGTCAGGAAGAGTGAGTGAGAGACCCTTATTATTATTATTATTTAATTATTTACTTAATTAAATTATTTTCATTTCCTATGTACATGTGTTTTATACTTGTTATGTCTTCTTTATTCTGCATATGAAAATATCAAATAAAGAATAAAATTACAGACCCTGGTAAGATGGGTTTTTTTTCCAAGTAACTAAGTAAATTTTTCTGGTTTCTGTGGGGAGCTCTTTACAGTCCACCTCTAGCTCTAGGATGGTGGGTTTAAAATATCAGTGTTATTAACTTTAATAGATTGGTGCCGTAGAAATTATTTAATAACATTTATTTAATTAATACAAATTTAAAAAAAAAACATATTTATTATATTACAAACAGTATTTTATGAAAATCACTTTAATCTAATTTAATGTAAATGTTGTTAAGTTTTTGCTAAGTTTTATGCATCTTTATTTTTTATTATTATTATGTGTATGAAATATTTTTATTCACACTGCAAAGTTTGATGCATTCATTCTATTAAATTCTTATCTGGTATATGGTATATCTATATATACCACTAAGCAAATAGTCTGCTTTGGGGCATGTAAGACATTGAAATGCAGTCGGCTTATCCCTTGACAATTGTGACTCTTTGCCATGGTTTGATGACTCCTCACTATTCTAGATAAGAATAGGATCCAGTAGGTGCGGCCTCTTGCACAGAACCAGTGCATAAAATGGACGTTGAAGTGGTGCGGACTGTGATAGTTTTAGTAATGGGGATAGACATTCTATATCAAAATGTTCTTTATTAAATTAAAAATCAAAGATAATATGAAATTTATAAAATTGGACAACGTGTTTCGCGTGGGCAATCAGAGCAGATGAAGCATCCGGTTACCTGCTTGGAACATGGTTATCTGTTCTTGGGTCTATTTTTCGTTCTGCACAAGGCTGGCATGGGTCCTGCGTTGTATTGGTATTAAAGCCCCTAAAAGTCTGGAATCACTTCCTACATATGGTACTAGAAACAAGCTTCTTGGGGAATAGAGGATGTGTCCCTTATGCTGCTTTCAATCTGAGGTTTCGTCAAAGGTCCTAATGGCTCCTGTGGACTTCTGTATTGGGAGAAAGAACAAATGAATGAGCATCCAGTGGCTAAGGTCCTTCTCAGTAAAAGATTTGGTCAGTAGAACTGGTGACCATGGCCCCCTTAGAAGGCTCGGGCCCCGGGCTATCACCCAAACCGTCTATATTGTAATTCACTGCTGCCTCTTTAGGCTCCATTATTATGGTCTGCATTATTATTGACGGACCAGGGATCTTCATTAAGATTAACTGTCTGGTCTGAGGTCAACATCGTTATTAATTGTCTGATTTGAGGGTTCTACATTAATAGTAATTGTCTCAGCTAAGCCCTATGTTATTGTGTGGCCTGGGGTCGGTATTATTGATTGACTCGTCTAGACTTGGCATTATTTATCTTCACAGACACTTTTTCTGAGCCATTGGTTTTTATGAGTATTTTCACATTGGCTTTTTTTCCACTGATGTGTTGTCCGTGGGAAAAAAAATGTAAACCAGTCCAATGCTTTTCACTGATGAGGCCAATAGTCTGAGTTCGCAAAACCAGGCCGCGAATCCAGGTGTTATGGTTTCTGACCAATGGTGGTTTGCAGACTTGGAGACAAAAAAAGAACCAAACAGCGACAAAAGCAATGGATGCCCAATACACAACCCAGTATGAATACACCCTAACGAATCTGAAGAAGTGCACATAAAGATATCAATAAAACAATAAAAATATTACAAAATAACACTAAAAATAAAAAATAAATAAATTGATGGATGGATGCAAGTCCCTGTTCTGGGGCCCACACCAATCTGAAATATTTTAAAAATAACACTAAAAAAAACAGGTCCTTGTTATTGTAGAGTAACTGATGTAATCGGAGCCACTGGGAAATTTCCTTTTGGGATGACATTATTTTTATTCAGTTTGATCTATATATAAGGCCAATAAAAAGAACGCATTTACATTACATGACACGAGGGGTGACAGACTTGTTATTTTTAGATTTATATAATTATGAATATAATGTAGGTATCTGTGGGTCACACTAGAGGGAAGGACGATAACATTGGCAAAAAAAAACGATGGATCCTCAGAATTTTTCCTTTCCTGCAGAATATCCTTGTCGATATCTCATGGACGACCCCATGTACATTACAGTTCACATTCTGCCGTTCTCCTCAAAAAACATAGAGAAGCTGCTGAATCTCTGGGCTTTTTCCACATTATATTTCATAGGAATCTTTCTGAATTTGGTTGTTATTGTGGTGATTTGTCTCGATGCCCATCTACACTCTCCTATGTATGTCTTCTTCTGTAACTTGTCCTCCATAGATATCTGCTACACCACAGTCGTTATTCCTAATCTCCTCTACATGTTACTATCTGGGGATGACCTGTTATCTGTCACCCAGTGCTTCTCCCAGATGTACGGTTATATGTTATGTGCCAGTGCCGAGGTTATTCTGCTCTTTGTGATGTGGTTTGACCGATACGTCGCCATTTGTCATCCATTTTCTTATCACCAAATGTTTCAAAGCAACAAATGTATCCTGACTGTAGTCATCATCTGGATCTGCGCCTTCCTAAATTCTTCCTTACTCCTAAGATCTCTCTTAACATTGTCCTTCAATGAAGTTGTTAGTATTCGTAATTTCTTCTGCGATACCCTAGATGTATTTAAGGCATCATGTGGCGGCTCTCGGGAGTTCACCCTTATAGTTTATGTAGAGTTGGTGCTGCTTGGATTTTTGCCATTTTTATGCAACTTTCTGTCATATGTTTCTATATTCCGTGTTATTCTCCACATGAAGTCAAAAGAAGGAAGGAGGAAGACCCTCTCCACCTGCTTGTCCCATCTCACTGTTATGGCCATTTATTACTCTGTAGGTTCCGTGGTGTATCTGATGCCCTTTTCAGGGCACACGGAGCTCCTGAAGCAGATCCTTTCAGTGTTTTATGTGATAATTGTTCCCACAATCAATCCGATCATTTATAGTCTACGCAACAAAGAAATCATCACAGCTTGTCAGAAGCTAATGAAGATCTCATGAAATATCAGTGAACAACAA
This sequence comes from Engystomops pustulosus, assembly GCF_040894005.1. NCBI lineage: Eukaryota > Metazoa > Chordata > Amphibia > Anura > Leptodactylidae > Engystomops > Engystomops pustulosus. The sequence continues at coordinate 12,881,663 of NC_092418.1, forward strand.
CATAACTCATATGAAGAAGAAAAGGACTCTGTCATTAGATTTTATCCCACTAAAACACAAGACCTTTCAGGTAGGGGATAAATGTGCATCATAGAATTTGCTTTCCTAGGTGGAATCTCACCCATTGGGGCACATTTACTTACCCGGCCCATTCGCGATCCAGCGGCGCGTTCTCTGCACAGGATTCGGGTCCGGCTGGGATTTAAGATGGTAGTTCCTCCGCCGTCCACCAGGTGGCGCTGCAGCGCCAAAAATAATCTTAACGCCCCGGAATGCACCATCCCATAGAAGGTGAAGGTGAGCGCTCCCCAAGCGACACATTTTCGGTTTTTAAATGCGGCGGTTTTTCCGAATACGTCGGGTTTTCGTTCGGCCACGCCCCCGATTTCTGTCGCGCGCATGCCGGCCCCGATGCGCCACAATCCGATCGCGTGCGCCAAAAACCCGGGGCAATTCATGTACAAGCGGCGCAAATCGGAAATATTCGGGTAACATGTCGGGAAAACGCGAATCGGGCCCTTAGTAAATGACCCCCATTGTCTATAAAAAGTTTCCTCCAAAGAAATGCAAAAATGTGCAAAAATTAGTTATATTTTGATTCTGTTTGGTGACTTATAGCCTAAAGGAGGAGCATTACTTCAGATGTCCCTTTATTTGGATCCATTGCTCCTGGAAACATGCCTACAGTATCAAAGTACAGATAGGAGTCGCATCCTTCAGACCACATGAAGTCTAAAGTGATCTGAAAGTTGAGATTCTTAAACATGACACCAAAAGCTTGGTTTAAGGTGCTATAGACACAGACTTTTGTGTTTTTTGCGTTTCCATTTTTGACACCCAACTTTTATTTTTCTGTTAATAGCTAAATAAGGGCTTGTTTTCTGCTTAACAAATTTTACTTCCTAGTGATGGTATTTAATATTCCATGGCATGTACTTGGAAGCTGGAAAAAAAAATCCAAATTCAGTGGAATTGATGAAAAAACACATTTGCACATATGCTTTTGGGGCCTGTTTTATGGATTTGCTCACTTTGCTCTCAGAATGACTTGTCCCCTTTATTCTTTGGGTCAGTAAAATCATTGTGATACCAAATATATATATATAGGTTTTATAATGTTTTAGTAGATTTAACAAATTTGAATCTTTTGTACAAAAATATAAATTCTTCATTTTGCCATATTTTGAGGCCAAACTTCGGTCTACAGACCTGTGCAAAGTGTTATTTTTTTGTGGAATGAGATAATGGGGCACATTTACTTACGCGTTCCAGTCGCGATCCCGCGGCGCATTGTGCGATGCTGATTTGGGTCTGCCAGAATTCAGTAAGGTCCGTGCACCCGATATCCAGCAGGTGTCGCTGCTGCGCCGAGGTCCGCCGGAGTTCACCTTCTTCATCCCAGTGCATGTAAGTGCTGATCTTTCGATACAAATTCTTTTTTAAATTCCGCGTTGTCTCCGGATCCGTCAGGCTGTCTGACGGCCACGTGTTCTGATTTCTGTCGCGTAAAAGTCGGCGCCGATGAGCCAAAATCCTATCACTTGCGCCTAAATCCTGGGGCAATTAGAGCAAATCGCAAATTGTTGGGAAACCCAACGAAAGTGCGCGATTCAGACCCTTAGTAAATGAGCCCCAATGTTTTCATTGTTTTCATTTTGGTGACTGTACAATCTTTTGATCACCTTTTATTAAAATTTTATATGTGTTGCAAAATTGCTAAAATGGTGCAGTTCAGACATTTGGGAGCTATTTTTCAACAAATAGGTTCATCGCCGAGAATAACCATTTTTTTTAAAAAAGTGTACGAAAAATTTCCCACTCTTTCTTCAGCTCATGCCCCGGAAGAAGCCTTGGAGGCGAAACCCTGGGTCGGGCAGCTTGGTTAAGCTAGCATCCTGCTATTAATTTTGATGCGCAATTTTACTTACCGTATATACTCGTGTATAAGCCGAGTTTTTCAGCACAAAAAATGTGCTGAAAAACATCCCCTCGGCTTATACACGAGTCAATACTGACTAAAATTGACTAAAAAAATAATAAACTTATATACTCACCCTCCGGTGGCCCCGATGCGCAGCGCTGCTCCCCCGATGTCATCGCGGCTCCTCTTCTGGCTTCCCGGCTGTTCTTCTTCCTTCAGCGTGCTGGGCGCCGCCATGCTCTTCTCGCGGGCGGCGCCTAGTATGACGTCAGCAGCGGCGCGTCATACTAGGCGCCGCCTGCGAGAAGAACATGACGGCGCCCAGCAACCTGAAGCAAGAGGCTCTATACTACTGGGGGCACGGCTCTATACTACTGGGGGCAGGCTGTGCTGTATACTACTGGGGGCAGGCTGTGCTGTATACTACTGGGGGCAGGCTGTGCTGTATACTACTGGGGGCAGGCTGTGCTGTATACTACTGGGGGTAGGCTGTGCTGTATACTACTGGGGGCAGGCTGGGCTGTATACTACTGGGGGCAGGCTGTGCTGTATACTACTGGGGGCAGTGCTGTATACCACTGGGGACTGTGCTGTATACTACTGGGGGCACGGCTCTATACTACTGGGGGCACGGCTGTATACTACTGGGGGCACGGCTGTATACTACTGGGGGCACGGCTGTATACTACTGGGGGCAGGCTGTGCTGTATACTACTGGGGGCAGGCTGTGCTGTATACTACTGGGGGCAGGCTGTGCTGTATACTACTGGGGGCAGGCTGTGCTGTATACTACTGGGGGCAGGCTGTGCTGTATACTACTGGGAGTAGGCTGTGCTGTATACTACTGGGGGCAGGCTGTGCTGTATACTACTGGGGGCAGGCTGGGCTGTATACTACTGGGGGCAGTGCTGTATACCACTGGGGACTGTGCTGTATACTACTGGGGGCACGGCTCTATACTACTGGGGGCACGGCTCTATACTACTGGGGGCACGGCTGTATACTACTGGGGGCACGGCTGTATACTACTGGGGGCAGGCTGTGCTGTATACTACTGGGGGCAGGCTGTGCTGTATACTACTGGGGGCAGGCTGGGCTGTATACTACTGGGGGCAGGCTGTGCTGTATACTACTGGGGGCAGGCTGTGCTGTATACTACTGGGGGCAGGCTGTGCTGTATACTACTGGGGGCAGGCTGTGCTGTATACTACTGGGGGCAGGCTGTGCTGTATACTACTGGGGGCAGGCTGTGCTGTATACTACTGGGGGCAGGCTGTGCTGTATACTACTGGGGGCAGGCTGTGCTGTATACTACTGGGGGCAGGCTGGGCTGTATACTACTGGGGGCAGGCTGGGCTGTATACTACTGGGGGCAGGCTGGGCTGTATACTGGGGGGTTTGTGACCAATGCATTTCCCACCCTCGGCTTATACTCGGGTCAATAGGTTTTCCCAGTTTTTTGTGGTAAAATTAGGGGTCTCGGCTTATACTCGGGTCGGCTTATACTCGAGTATATACGGTATGTTTTTGAGTATTTCTTTTAATACATTTTTAACCTGTTGAAACACACTACACCATCTGCCTGTATGTTCCTCGTAGCAATATCGTCTGACAAGAATCAGTTAAGAGACGAAAGGGGAACAAACGCGGTGGTGCTGGTCTGAACTGAGGCATAGTTTCATCAGAAGGATCTGTCATTGCTAATGCTGGATTTCATCGAATGGATATCTAACACTATAGGAGAAGAATTAGAAGAACTCTGGAGCTCCGGCTAGAAGGAAAATTGATTATTTTCTTTAAAAAAAAACTGCTTTATCATTGAGACTTTGTGGACCTGTCTTGTTCCGTGAGTAGCTCCGTAAGGGGCAAATTGTGCACCGCAACAACAATTGTTTTCCTCAATTAAATAGACCCTAAATAGGTCTTTTATTTTTTCTGTTTTCAAATTAAGCAAAAAGACACTTTTAATTTTTTTTACCTTAAAGATTGTCTTTTTACCATCATATTATAGGGACCCCCTGTATTTAACAACTAAACGGTTAAAAGGACAGGGAAGTAATTTTTTTCAATAATTTTGTAAACTATTATTTATACTACGTCCAATCACATGTCCAAATTTTTGATACCACATTTACCCTTGATGCATGATCCCACGAAGAGCCGTCACTTGTAACAAACATTGTAACGAAAGATGTTTCTAAGTACACTAGACTGATGAAGACGTCTCTCCGAGCCCAAAATGCGCTTTATTTTTACTTATGTTTTAATAAATAAAAGTAGTGTCACCTCAACTACAAAGTCTGAAGATTATCCACTGCCATTGACCCAAGGAGAAAGTATCTGTAATAGACCCCCAGTTGAGTAAAATTAAAAGACAAAACTAGTTAAGGCAAAAAAAATAACAATGAGCGCTTGGATAGCACAAAATGGTCACCTTCAGCTGCCTCCTGCTTTATTCCTTCCCTCCCATATTTTTTATTGATGCACAAAATAAAGACTTAATTTTAAGGAATGGTGAGTGGCAACTGTTCTGCTATATCAATTTTTCAGGTTAGTGCACCACCGTATCCTACATAGGTCGTGCACCCCTTATTTTTTATCCCAAGGAGAATTGTAAATAGTTTCCTCCAGTTAATTATTGTTATTTCTTATGCCTTTAAAACTACAATACATTTATTACAAGGGAATTCCATCGTCTTCGTTATGTTCTTTCTTATTTTATATGAACTTAAAATTTTTTGCTCTCACAGGATTGTGGTAGGTCTCCATGGATAACGACACGTGTTCCAGATTGTGCCATTTTCAACAACTACCAGTAAGTTTGTAATTCTTACCGTTTTCTCGTCTATATACTCTATGGAAGTCTTGGTGAATTTGCATATTTTTACTGTGATTTGTTTCGATATTCGGCTACACTCCCCAATGTACGTCTTCCTCTGTAACTTATCCTTCATAGACATCTGCTACACCTCAGTCATCATTCCAAAGCTTCTCCATATAGTGCACTCAGGGATGAAGTCCTTGTCCTTCAAGCAATGCTTCACGTCGTCATCTGGGTCTGCGCCTTCCTGAATTCTTTATTCATCATCAGTCCCCTCTTATCGCTGCCCTTCCAGGAGGCCATTACTGTTCATCACTTATTCTTTCATGCTGTGGATGTAGTCAATGCTTTCCATGGGGGTTATCGAAAATTCACCATTGTAATCTATGTAGAGTTTGTGGTGTTTGGAGTTGGTCCAAAAGAAGGAAGAGGGAAAACCTTCTCCACCTGCCTGTCCCATCTCATTGTCCTGATGATTTTTTACTCCACAGGTTGCTTGGTGTACATGACACCATCGTCCTACCAAACAGTGACCCTCAGTCAGAGCTTTTCAACCTTCTACAACATAGTAGTTCCCATGCTCAATCCTGTCATATACAGTCTACATAACAGGGAAATTAAGAGAGCTTGTCGAAGGTTCATGAAGACCAAGTAAAGTATCTCTTGTGTATTTTGCAAAAGAATAAAAAAACTAAGGATAGAGCTCTCCTTTGGGAGGACATGTCCAGGACTGAAAAATAGGAGGGACTGGTTTTCTCCAATTAGTTATGAAGAAAGGAAAGGTTCTGCTCCAGCATGACCATCTTGAGAGCTTTATTCCATGTAGAGTTGGCACTAGAGATGAGCGAGCACTAAAATGCTCGGGTACTCGTTATTCGAGACGAACTTTTCCCGATGCTCGAGTGCTCGTCTCGAATAACGAACCCCATTGAAGTCAATGGGAGACTCGAGCATTTTTCAAGGGGACCAAGGCTCTGCACAGGGAAGCTTGGCCAAACACCTGGGAACCTCAGAAAAGGATGGAAACACCACGGAAATGGACAGGAAACAGCAGGGGCAGCATGCATGGATGCCTCTGAGGCTGCATAATCGCACCATTATGCCAAAATTATGGGCAACAGCATGGCCATGACAGAGTGACAGAATGAAGCTAGATAGCATCTAAAACATGCAATAATTGACCCTGACACTATAGGGGACGGCATGCAGAGGCAGCGGCAGCAGTGGCAGGCTAGAGAGTCTCATGGCGACATACCCTAAATGGACTCAGGCTTCAAACCAATGGGTGGCAGAGAGGAACCAAAGGAGGTGAGCAAGAAGCGCTCAAATAATATCGGTACATGATAAAAGTTTGCCAGTATATTTTGTGGATTACACAGCAGGGTGGCGACAAAGTTAACATGGAAGCCATGAAAACAACCCAAAATTCTGCCTGACACAGCTCGTTTGATAAGGGGACCATGTATGGAGGCAGTGAACTAGTAGTAGATTAAAGGTGCTGCAGTTAAAACTATGTTAGTTGGATCTTGGCATGGAGCTGGCGCTCCGCTGCCAGGCGAGCTTTCGCCAATCCAAGCCCCTGTCTCTAGGCTACTCCCCAAACAGCACTTCTAAGAACCTTTTGTATAAGATCAAGTGTAGTAGCGTTCTTATAAGTTTAGCATATGGCGGGTGAGGGGAATGTAAACAGATGCGCAAGAAGCGCTGAAATAATATCGGTAAATGATAAAAGTTTGCCAGTATTTTTTGTGGATTACACAGCAGGGTGGCGACAAAGTTAACAAGTTTGTTGTGGAAGCCATGAAAACAACCCAAAATTCTGCCTGACACAGCTCGTTTGATAAGGGGACCATGTATGCTTACAGTTCATGCCAGTAGCTGCACTGGCTGCCAGTCTCCTTTCGAATAGTTTAAAATAATAACCCTCATCCATAAAGCTCTGTATAATGCTGCACCCCCCTACCTCTCCTCTCTTATCTCAGTCTATCGCCCAACCCGTGCTCTTAGATCTGCCAGTGATCTTAGATTAACCTCTACCCTAGTGCGGACCTCCCACTCGCGTCTCCAAGACTTCTCTAGAGCTGCACCAATTCTATGGAATGCTCTGCCCTGGACTATCAGACTAATACCTAACCTCCAAAGTTTCAAACGTGCTCTTTAAACCCATTTCTTTAGGCAAGCCTATAACACTCATTAACTGCATGAAGTTTTAACTCTTCTACTAACCCGTCCTGTGTCGTCCTCCCATCTGTTATCCAGCAACCAACAGGCACCAGACTTCTCTACAGTCCCATTCACCCTGGACCTGGTATATAAGATGACGGCTGAGTGGTTCAAGCGACAGCAATTCCATTTATTATATTTTGTTCTATTCCCTAAGAAGAATGGCTTGACCATTAAATATTCTTTTACCTCGTGTTACCCCATCATCTTCATAAACCGTAAGCTCTGGCGAGCAGGGACCTCACTCCTGTTGTTCCGTACAAATGTTGTGCTCTGTTACATTACATTTGTATTTGTTTCCTATGATTTGTAAAGCGCTACGGAATATGATGGCGCTATACAAATAAAGATTATTATTATTATTATGGAGGCAGTGAACTAGTAGTAGATTAAAGGTGCTGCAGTTAAAACTATGTTAGTTGGATCTTGGGATGGAGCTGGCGCTCCGCAGCCAGGCGAGCTTTCGCCAATCCAAGCCCCTGTCTCTAGGCTACTCCCCAAACAGCACTTCTAAGAACCTTTTGTATAAGATCAAGTGTAGTAGCGTTCTTATAAGTTTGGGATATGGCGGGTGAGGGGAATGTAAACAGATGCGCAAGAAGCGCTGAAATAATATTGGTAAATGATAAAAGTTTATTAGTATATTTTGTGGATAACACAGCTGGGTGGCGACAAAGTTAACAACTTTGATGTGGAATCCATGAAAACAACCCAAATTTCTGTCTGACACACCTCTTTTGATAAAGGGACGATGTATGGAGGCAGCTATATGGACGACTTTTGGAGGTAGCAATGGAGACAACGTGTGGAGGCTGCTATGGAGACAATTTAATTTGGATAGTGCCTGTATGTGGCAGTCCCAAAAATTTTTCAAACCAGAGGAGCAGGTAGGTGGCCCTCCAGAAAAATAGGATAGATTGAGTGCCTGTATGTGGCAGTCCCAAAAAGTTTTCAAACCAGAGGAGCAGGTAGGTGGCCCTCCAGAAAAATAGAATAGATTGAGTGCCTGTATGTGGCAGTCCCAAAAAGTTTTCAAACCAGAGGAGCAGGTAGGTGGCCCTCCAGAAAAATGGAATCGATTGAGTGCCTGTATGTGGCAGTCCCAAAAAGTTTTCAAACCAGAGGAGCAGGTAGGTGGCCCTCCAGAAAAATGGAATCGATTGAGTGCCTGTATGTGGCAGTCCCAAAAAGTTTTCAAACCAGAGGAGCAGGTAGGTGGCCCTCCAGAAAAATGGAATCGATTGAGTGCCTGTATGTGGCAGTCCCAAAAAGTTTTCAAACCAGAGGAGCAGGTAGGTGGCCCTCCAGAAAAATGGAATCGATTGAGTGCCTGTATGTGGCAGTCCCAAAAAGTTTTCAAACCAGAGGAGCAGGTAGGTGGCCCTCCAGAAAAATAGAATAGATTGAGTGCCCGTATGTGGCAGTCCCAAAAAGTTTTCAAACCAGAGGAGCAGGTAGGTGGCCCTCCAGAAAAATGGAATCGATTGAGTGCCTGTATGTGGCAGTCCCAAAAAGTTTTCAAACCAGAGGAGCAGGTAGGTGGCCCTCCAGAAAAATTGAATAGATTGAGTGCCTGTATGTGGCACTCCCAAAAATTGTTTAAAACAGAGGACCGGGTCGGTGGCCCTCCAGAAAAATTAAATGCATAAAGTACTATAGCTAGAGCCAGTGGGCCCTGTCAAAAAATAGCCAGTTTCCTCTGCTTTACTGTACAAAGAGGAGGAGAAGGAGGAAAATGAGGAGGAGGAGGAGTGGATCAATTATTCAGGTTGAGCTTCCTTCACCTGGTGGAGATTGGAAATTATGAGAAATCCAGGCTTTATTCATCTTAATAAGCGTCAGCCTGTCAGCGCTGTCAGTCGACAGGCGTGTACGCTTATTGGTGATGATGCCACCAGCTGCACTGAAAACCCGCTCGGACAAGACGCTAGCGGCAGGGCAGGCAAGAACCTCCAAGGCGTACAGCGCCAGTTCGTGCCACATGTCCAGCTTTGTAACCCAGTAGTTGTAGGGAGCTGTGGGATCATTTAGGACGATGGTATG